>NC_056433.1:40196822-40507655 GCF_018296145.1 Oncorhynchus tshawytscha | reverse complement strand
GTGGCATACACATTATAAATGTCCAGAACAAGGCGTGTGAACCCAGAACAGTAAACACGATTTTTAAACATGGATTTTGCGATCAGTGGCAAAGCTGTGATGATTGTAACAACGGAAGCAGGACCGCGGCTGAAACATAGAGAAAGGGCAAAGTATACTGCCGCAATATACGATGCTCCAAAAAAGCGGTTTCTAAGTGTGTATAGAACCCAGATACCGCCCGCAACTGCGTTGAAAGATGAAGTGCTGATGTGTAATGGACAGCAATGGGGGTATCTGTTTGATTACTTGGCCTGTAGAGTGAAACTCTATACGATAGCCGAAGGAGAAGAATATACCGACCAGGCATTAGGAGTGGACTATGGGGTTGAAGACTGGACGGTTTTTCGCCAGGTTTTGTGTCCCGAACTGAGACATATCACCAAGGGGTACAGCTTGTTCACAGGCTACGAGACCCATTGGGAAGGTACCCCTGACTCCTCAGGAAGAGTATTTCACAGGGTGAAAATACAGAGAAAGAATGGACTTCCCTGTGGCTGCGTGGAGTTCTATATCAGCACCGAGGAAATCCGCAACCAAAGCATCCGGGATGGAGGCTTGGTCGGTGATTTTAGGTTGCGCATGCTTATTCCTTTTAAAAGTTGGGATTTAATGGAATTGAAAATGTTGGAGTTGTTGGACGCTCTGTTTGTACAGTGCCAACAGCGCCAGAGCATTGTTCGGCTAAAGAAGTGCATAATATATACGAATCCTGAGGATTATCATTCAAAGGAGCCCCGAAGGTACATCGTCAGAAGGGTTACCCCACAAAGAAAACTAAGTATGTGGCTGCGTTAACCACGCCCAGATACCCCGAGGGCTGGTTCAACAATAAAAGGAGTATGGTTATGGCTAATATGGTTCCCCCACCATGTATGGTTCGGGGATAGGTGGTATATTTCGTAACCTCTTTAGGATGGTTTTACCGTTTATGAAGAGAAGCCTCAGCATAGCCAAACCGCATTTAAAATCAGCAGCAAAAAATATAGTAAGTGAGGTTGTAGCCAATGCTATGACCAGAAGGGCGTCACCAGATGTCGAGCGTCAAGAAGGCGCGGGGCTGATGATGTTGTCTCGAAGACCAAAAAAGAGACCTCTGGGTATAAGGCGCAGGCTTGCGCCTAAAAAACGGATGTTAACGGTTAAAAGAAACTCAGTTAGTCAAAGACGGGGTAAAGTGAGGAGGTCTGGACCAAAAACGGTAAAAAGAATACACAGAAGTATTTTCTAAAAGAACAAGCACCATGGCTCATTTACACCGCATGTCCTCTGAAGCTATAAAGACAGAGCTCGATCTTTTCACGGCCCCCTTAACCCAAACATTCAGTAGAGAGGTCCAGGTATGTGGAGATAGCCCCACTCTCTGCCATTACAGACAACAGTCCCATAGAGTTTTTCATACCAGGCCACGGTGACAACTATCTGGACCTCAACAACACCTTGGTGCATTTGCGTCTAAAAGTGACCAAAAGAGATGGTACTAACATTGCAAACGATGCCAAAGTGAGTCTCATTAATTACCCAGTGGCCACCATCTTCTCCCAAGTGGATGTGACTTTGGGGGAACGTCTAATCAGTCAAAGCAGTGCCACATACCCATACCGGGCCATCATGGAGTGTTTACTCAACTATTCTGAAGACACTCTCAAGACCCAATTCAGCGCAGGGCTGTTTAGCAAGGATACTGCAGGAGGCTCTATGGAATCGACAGACCCATCCACCGGTGCAAACAAAGGACTGGAGGCACGCGCTTGCTACTGTGCAGAATCTCGAGAGTTTCATCTGCTAGGCCCTATACACTCTGACATTTTCTTTCAAGAACATTAACTCTTAAATGGGGTTGATTTAAGACTAAAATTAACCAGGGCCAAGGATGAGTTTTGCCTAATGTCTGCACAGGACAGGGACTTTAGTTTAAAAGTGTTGGGGGCCACGCTTTTTATTAAAAAAGTGTCTGTATCTCCGGCAGTTCGTCTGGGTCACTCACAGGCTTTGATGAAAGGAAAAGCCCTTTACCCTCTCCAAAGAATTACCATGAAAACCTTTAGCATACCTGCGGGCAGCAGAATCTGCAGTCAAGAAAACCTATTTCTAGGCCCTTTACCGCGACACGTTTGGTTTGGTTGATCACGCCTCCAATACGGGCAGCTTAAATAAAAAAACATTTAATTTTCAACACTTCAATGCTCTGTGTCAGGACGGACGTCAGGTCCCTGCTAAGGCTTTTCAACCGCAATTTAATAACAACATATCTGTGCGAGAATTTTACAATCTATTCCTGGCTACCAGGAGGCATCTAAAAGATCTCTCTTTACCTATTGACAGAAATGATTTTGCAGAGGGTTACACAATGTATGCTTTCAATTTATCCCCTGATGATGACACCTCAGGAAATCTTTCGGTGGTGTCCCAAGGTAACCTCAGGCTGGAAATGCATTTCCGTACATCTTTAGCCTGTACCGTTTGCATGATTGTTTATGCATGCTCTGATTCAATCTTGGAGGTGAATAGCCGAAGACAGGTTTTAGTAGATTATTATTAAGGATTGTTGAGCAAAGACATGAATACCCAAGAGTTGGAAGGGCTCATGAGCCGACTGATTGGAAAACAATTTTGTGGAGTGTTGGCTTGTGATGAATTACCTATGGAGAAATGGACGGAGCGGCCTGCCATGTTTATTGTCAATACCCATCCTAAACACATGCCGGGTGAACATTGGCTAGCTGTGACATTAGAAGAGGAAGGAGGAAGAAAAATCTCAACTTTTTATGATTCCTACGGCTTTCCTCCCGGTTTTTCACATTTCACCAAATCTATTAAAGATTTTTTGACCAAAACTGCTCAAAGATATACTACAACATCAAACAAGTGCAAGATAACCTTTCCACTACATGCGGTCAACACTGTGTATTCTACCTATGCCAAAGAGCCCGGGGAGTTTCTTTTGAAGATGTTATGTCTCTTTATATAAGGATGATTTAAGAAGTAATGATAACGTTGTAGCTTGTTTTGTTAGAAAATATCAAAAGTGTTCAAATGTGTATCCTTTAAGACCGTGTAATCAAGGCGTATGCTCACGTCAAATGTTTCAAGAATGCCACAAATGTTAACTTGCTTATTTTTTCAAATAAAATGTATTGAATTTAATCATAGTCATTCAAAAGTCATTCAAAAGTCTAACCACCCAGAGAGATTGGGATTAGGGAAAGGTCCGGAGGCGTTCAGGGGAGTAAATGGGTTATCATCATTCATTTCATATGGATGCGGGGCTGTTGGGGCATCTTTAGGGGTGCTGTATCTCGTTGAAGGTTTGTGTTTTAAAGAGTGAATCTGTTGACGAAGCTTATAGTTGGGTACACCCGAGAGGGGAATGTTGAGGATGGCCAGGGCCTTAAGAAACTGAAGCCACCCTGGAGGTCTTCTGTCGTCAGCAACCTTGTGGGCCGATGTGGTACTTTTAAGCAAGGCAAGCATATGTGAACCCTTGACAACAGAACCCTGAAGGATAAACTCTCCTTTGTCGTTCCAAGTAGCTGCCCCATTTGAGTCTTTTATCTTGTTCATAATGTACCTAACATTTTTCCTGTTACGTGCCGTAACATGGGTTAACAAGTCATGCATAACTTTATCTTCAACAGGCATTTGATCTTCAGACGGTAATCTCACAGGTACAGGCATTACAGGGGCTTGGCTCTCGCTAGGCTCGTCATCTTTTAAAGGGTCCTGTAGGGAAATAGTTAAATGGCCTGTCTCTCTCTCCCCTTGTTTCACCAAGGACAAATACCTTTGCAAGAGGTTTGTGTATTTTTGGACCTTATCATAGGGGTTCAATCCTTTTTGATTCAAAATATCCTTCATGGCCGTATCCAAATCATTTTCTGCTGTTTGTCTGATATTTTCAGGACCCTGCACTTGTTTTTTAAGTCTATCCAACTCTTGTTGTGGCACCAGATACATTTAATTGGCCATCACCCTCTGTGTTCAACCCCCACGTCTGGCTGCAATAAGGCTGGTGATGAAGGGCACGGCTATACTTAGTACAGGTAGAATAAAACCGCCAGACTGTTGTATGCTATGTCGTTTCTTTTGAAGACTGACCCTTTTATTGGCAAAGAGTTTGATCGCTGTCTTTTGTCTCTTTAATTTTTTCAATTGTGTCAGGGTGTGAATTGAATGCGTCCTTTGAGAAGATTCAAAGCAATCTCACATAGGGATAATATGAGATCTGAAGAACAGTGACCCAAGATGGCCTTCTGTTCATTAGATGTAGCCCCAACTAGGCTTCTCAAGAGGGGCAGGTTTCTTTTTAAACGCAGAGACATAGCGGTTACTTTTTAGGAATGTACGCAGCCGGCCACTCCCACGGGAACAGACCTGTTCGTAGCCTCAGGTGTTCTGGAGTATTTGCTTTTAAATCCACGATTAAATAAGAAAATGGCGCTTTGGTAGCGTCCTCGTAGCTTTCCATGAAGTAGGATTTCCTTCCCGGGTACATCTGCTGAGCTAGAGTGTTAATTTGTAGTTTGTCTCTAGGATTTTTGAACAAAACCATGTAATTGGCGTTCAAACTGATCAAACTGATGGTGCGGCTATTTTTACCTTGGTGAAACACATTCTGCACCAAGTAAAGCACGGCCAGGTTTCTATGATGAGTATATTGGGTAAACGCTCGGGCAATTTGTTCGCTACCTGCAAATAGCATATCGTCCAAAACCAGCAGATTGTTTTTATGAGGAGGTAAAAGTTCATCATCAGACAGGGATTCAGGTATTCCTTCAACAAACTTGATTTTTATTGTCTTCAACAATTCATCATACAGAGGTTGATGATCATACACCACACAACATTATCAGGCATTTGAGATAACACATGTTCAGTACAATACTTTTTACAAAACAAGTTTTACCACTATTAGACGGCCCTGCAATTAAGGCTGAAAATGGTAGTTGCAACCGGGGGTCAAAACCTTCTACAGCAGTCATTATATCTTAAGCTTTAATGACACACTGCGGCTTGTAGCATAAGTCAGTAGCCAAAGGGACAATGTGGTCCCGTCAGGCAAAAGCACTCTCTTGTCATAGACTACCCTGAATCTTTTAGTGAGTGTGGCATTCCTCAGATGGAAGCCCTTTTTATCCCTAACAGTCTTTTTGTAGGAGCTCAAAATCTCCAAGTCAATATTCCTGTCATTTAGGAACCCCTCGACCAAGCGTGTGATTGATTGGGGGTCTCCAATCCCTGTTTGCTTACATAGACCACAGAGTCTGTGTCGTGGTAAAGAACCCGCCTCTGAAGCTGCTCCATGAGCTTGTACAGTTCAAGTCGGCCATAGGCTGTGGTAAATGCTGCAAGAAACACATTTACATTACCCGGGGGTAGAACCCACTTCTTGTTACGTTGCCATTGCACCATGGCAATGTCTTGACTCAAGAATGAAAAATGTGATATTTCGTATTGGTCCGAAAAAACAAATTCCCAAAATTCTTTGGGGTCTTTAATAATCCACGTTGTTAGCATATTACATCTCTGCGATAATTTGCCCCAAAGCGAATTTAAGTACAATTTCGACACATTTCGTTTGGTTTTGTTGACCTCTATTCTGTCAGGGTCAAGAAGTATGCCTTCTCTGTCGTGATAGTCTTGAATGTACCTGTCTTTGCTCTCTTGATCTGTGACCGATGCAGGATAGCCTGAAGCCATTTGCTTGCATCTCAAGAAGGTCTTGATGTACTCTTTAAAAAGAGTGTCTGATTCCTTGGAAAAGTTCCACACTTCAAAGATTTTGGCCACCCGATACCCCATCTCTAAAGCCTTAGAGAATTCAACTGTGACCCACACCTCTGTTAGGGCTCTTTCTTGATCTGAGTGATCACATGGGGTTTGTTGTTTGTTTTCACTGCAGGTGCGACAAAGGGGAAAGAAAAGTTTTCCTTGAAGGCCCCTGTAAGGCAACACTGGTATAAACAAACCCCTAGGAGGGTAGACAGTTGCTTTGATCAGACCAAAATAGTTTTGAGGTAAGTCAAAATCACGATGAATAATTTCCGGATGCCCCATAGGATAGCATGAGGAACTCATTACATGAGGATAAAGGGATGTAAAATCTACATATCCTATTGTCTCGTCGGGTTGCGCTACATACCGCAATGTCAAAGCATTGGTACGGCCGCCATGCAAGGCCTGTCGGGGTTCCAGGGGTTCTGGGGTGTCATAGCTGGAAAGGAAGGCTTGAACATGAGGATCAGACTTTTTGAGGGCGGTCCATTCGTGCTCCCACTTTTAGGCCGTAAGTAGCCTGTAAAGAATCCAATTTGTCTTGAAACTCTTGGTACATTTCCCCAAAGTCTTTTGGGTTAGGACACACATGGTCTGGGGCCCAAAGCAAGATTTACAACCATGGAAGAAACAACCGTTGTACTCATACACGGTCTCAACCCCGTCAATCTGGGTGTAGCCATCTACATGGTAAGAGCCAAATGCCTTCTCCCCCCGATTCAAAGCATGTTGAATAAAAATGTCTTTATCCTGGGCCAAATACTCCAACCATTGAATGGACCCACTAGAGTATGACTTGAATTGGCGTCAGTAGTTGTCAGGCGAGGGGATAGCTATAGAGGATGTAGGCAGATAGTGTGTACGATAGGTTTTCATTTATGCCGATGCAATAGTTGTACAACTCCAGGGGTCAATGCCTGCATCTTTGATGACCTCTTCTCTGAATCTGAGGCATCCTTCACGAAGTATAACCACATATATAGTATAGTCACAGTGTGATTCCATCTCTTTATGGAAATCAAAGGTGCCATGTCTACATGTCTCGTACCACGTCATGAATCTCTCACGCTCTTTGGGCGACATTTGATCGCACCCGTACATTTCTGGGCTGGGATATGATCCGACATAATGTAGATTCTCCTCAGATGTGAAGAAGTGGGGGAACCAGCCTTTCACAGAGTTTTCAAAACCCAAGGCCTCTGGCATTTGAGCCAATCGCATGGGTAAGAAGCTTAAACTGTCAATGTATCTCTGGTTGAAGGCTGGGTCTACAAAACACAAGATTTTACTACCTTGAGCTATGACACTGGGTGCCACGCCTTGCTGTATCAATGGGTTCAGAAGAAGGTAAGAGTCGTAGGCTCTAGCATTGTGGGCTATAAATGTGAAGTTTCTGTACTGTGGCCTGGTTCACCAATTACTTTGCAGACAGAGTTCAGTGTGTCAAATCGGAGGGCATGCTGTCCGGTCCTCTGGCAGTCTCTATGGGGGTGCCACAGGGTTCAATTCTCGGGCCGACTCTTTTCTCTGTATATATCAATGATGTTGCTCTTGCTGCGGGCGATTCCCTGATCCACCTCTACGCAGACGACACCATTCTATATACTTTCGGCCCGTCATTGGACACTGTGCTATCTAACCTCCAAACAAGCTTCAATGCCATACAACACTCCTTCCGTGGCCTCCAACTGCTCTTAAACGCTAGTAAAACCAAATGCATGCTTTTCAACCGATCGCTTCCTGCACCCGCATGCCCGACTAGCATCACCACCCTGGATGGTTCCGACCTTGAATATGTGGACATCTATAAGTACCTAGGTGTCTGGCTAGACTGCAAACTCTCCTTCCAGACTCATATCAAACATCTCCAATCGAAAATCAAATCAAGAGTTGGCTTTCTATTCCGCAACAAAGCCTCCTTCACTCACGCCGCCAAGCTTACCCTAGTAAAACTGACTATCCTACCGATCCTCGACTTCGGCGATGTCATCTACAAAATGGCTTCCAACACTCTACTCAGCAAACTGGATGCAGTCTATCACAGTGCCATCCGTTTTGTCACTAAAGCACCTTATACCACCCACCACTGCGACTTGTATGCTCTAGTCGGCTGGCCCTCGTTACATATTCGTCGCCAGACCCACTGGCTCCAGGTCATCTACAAGTCCATGCTAGGTAAAGCTCCGCCTTATCTCAGTTCACTGGTCACGATGGCAACACCCATCCGTAGCACACGCTCCAGCACGTGTATCTCACTGATCATCCCTAAAGCCAACACCTCATTTGGCCGCCTTTCGTTCCAGTACTCTGCTGCCTGTGACTGGAACGAATTGCAAAAATCGCTGAAGTTGGAGACTTTTATCTCCCTCACCAACTTCAAACATCAGCTATCTGAGCAGCTAACCGATCACTGCAGCTGTACATAGTCTATTGGTAAATAGCCCACCCATTTTCACCTACCTCATCCCCATACTGTTTTTATTTATTTACTTTTCTGCTCTTTTGCACACCAATATCTCTACCTGTACATGACCATCTGATCATTTATCACTCCAGTGTTAATCTGCAAAATTGTAATTATTCGCCTACCTCCTCATGCCTTTTGCACACATTGTATATAGACTCCCCCCTTTGTTTTCTACTGTGTTATTGACTTGTTAATTGTTTATTCCATGTGTAACTCTGTGTTGTCTGCTCACACTGCTATGCTTTATCTTGGCCAGGTCGCAGTTGCAAATGAGAACTTGTTCTCAACTAGCCTACCTGGTTAAATAAAGGTGAAATAAAAAAAAAACCAGTGGCTTTCTAAAATGTTTTAGAAAGAGTAATGCACAATTGGATCCTTCTGCAGACCACTTTTCCCCCTTGAAAGTCGTGGTAGATTCAAAAATAGGCAAATGATCCCCCGATTGCTGATTTGTCTCAAAATCATAGAACACATATTTCTCTGAATGTTCATCTTCAGCCAAGGGTTGAAGATAACACTCGTGTGGCACTTCTTGAACCACTTCAGCGTCTCTGCTTTTCAAAGGCCCTTTACAGATAGGACAATGTATGATTCCACACACATATGCGGTTTAGGGCTATCTATTTTAAGGTTGTAATTGCAATGACATTTTGGGCATTTCTTGTTAATGTCACAAATGCTTACAGATTTACATGCCTTGGGGTGCCATGTTTTAATTTTGTGTTTTTCGTAACAGTAGGTCGAACGACATGTGCGGTGACAATCCTCACAGGGTGTCAAATTTATGGGTTGCATTGGGCAATCTGCATCCTGACATACTGAACAGTTATAACGGCACGAGTGCCACCCCTTTCGGGTGTAGCTGGTATGGCAGCATCCTGTATACCGAGACCCACGGCCGTTTGGAGCTCTCTAGCCTTCTGCATTGCCGTCAGATCAGTACATCCTGGGTTAAGTAAATGCGCTAGGCCTATTGCAAAACATAGTTTATTATCGGGATTGTGAACGTTTATGAGGTAGGCCCTTTTATTGCTTATGATTTCTGACTGCATTAGGCTATCAAGCTTCCTTCTCTGCCCACCACCACCCTGGGGTTGACGTATTATTTGAACTACAAGCTACAGGGTCCGATCTGCTATGACGGCTAAATTTGACTGAACAAGGCGTTCTAGCAGCGCGATAAATTGTTCAAGATCTGCTTCGCCATTGGGTAAAATAAGAGATACTGTATTATGCAGGCTATCTCCACAAATCTCCAATTGTAAGATATCACGTGTTTCGCCATAATCTCTTGCCGTCTCTAACAGATCGTTCAGAGTGTCAATTATCATTACGTAAAACACAGCATAGTCAAGATTCTGCCTCGCCCATAGGAAATTGAAAAACTGTCGAATCTCTGTATTGTTGAATTTATTCCGGTACACAACCCGGACACGTCTATCAATACCATCTCCCTCCAGATTTATTAGACAATTTTCCAATTCCCCAAAAACATCATGTGGCGTTTCAGACTCTATGGACATGGGCGTTAATGGTTGGTCTATCACTGTTGGGGTGGCGGGGGCCGAAAATGTCTGACTCTCGTTCATCCGATTAATTAAGGTTATGAGGGCTTCGGGAATCTGGGACAATATGCTTTCATCGGGCGTCCCTGACTCGTTCATACATTTAATAACTTCTAGGAGTTCTGGCGGTATCTGTGCTAAGAGGCTTTCAACTGTCTCACCTTGTTCCTGTGGTTCTGCCATTTGGATAATTAAGGATGTGCGTTTTGGGGTATTTCTGGAATGATACGTATTACATATATGATTTTAGCGCCTGTATTTGCGGTTTTTAATCAGTTTGCTGTTTAACATGCGTGGAATTGTTCTATGCCAGAATAACATATCGTCTCGGTACTGTCTCTCAATTAAAACCCCCAGTCGTTTGTATAGCAAAACGTTCCTCGATTTCAAAGCCCTGGAAAATAATGTGAAAAACCTTGCTTGTTCTATTGCAAATCCTGATGCCATAGAATTGACGGGGTCAAGAAGGTTGGCCGCATCACAGAATAACTGATCGTCAACATCTGAAATGTCATTAAAAACAGGTCTATCCTCCGCTTTGGTTGTTTCATCGGGAATGTTCGGTGCGCCGGAATCCCCCAGCTCTAGATGTATGTGTCCTTCTGTGCTGTTTTTCGCTAGGGAGGAGTCTGAAAGAAAATAATACATACAAAATAGGTTATTAAATCTAAAAATATGTTAGATATATAAAATGTCAAATACATTTCAGGTATAATACTATATATTAACAATACATAGTTAAAATACCTCAGCTTTTTTGGCGCTGGCTGTTCTGACGAATCGCAGAAACCGGGGGTGTGTGACTTTTTTCATCTAGTGTTCCCGATTCTGCAGGGCCTATCTCCTGGCAGTCTGAAAAAACATTATTTGTCCTTGTTTTAACATATTCTATCAAAAGAGGTATAACTAATAAAAAGACGTATAACTAATAACAATATGTATAATGGTCTCATCCATGGAGCGCCGGCTCGTGAAGCCGCAAGTTCCCAAGCCCAGTAGTACTTTTCTGGAGGGGTGGATTCTGAGCAATGTACTAGAGCCCGTGTTGTGCGTTGCTTGTTGGGGTCTGGAATATGTTGTGAGGGGGTAGAGGTTCCCGGGATTCGCGGTGTGTTTGAAAAAACATTCGTACAGAACGGGAGAATTGCATCCAAGTCACCCGATGTGTCAGTTGTCCATAACGAATCCTTTATCATTCTTGGCTCTATGTCTGCTGTAAATACAAAAAATAGCTTTTAAAATAGTACACACTATTTTTGTTTTATTTTTTACATATAAATATTCTTGGGTATGTGATTAATTATAAGGACTTACCGCGAAAAAATGATGATGGCGATTGACTGCCGGGGTTTTGAGACTGAGAATCCCCTCATGTTGTTCCAGATCCGTTAAACCTCGTAAAAGCTGCGTAAATGTTTGGGATCCTAACAAACGTTAGATAATATTACCAGTTATACGCTATATATACACTTTTAACTTATATTGGCATTTGGCCTGAAATACACAAATAACTTGGGTTTAATATTACAATAATATCCCGATAATCTTCACAAAAAAACGTATTTATTTCACTTACTCACCTCCAGAAATATCCATTAGGAGAGATGCTAAATGCAGCTAAATATTCGGGCCTGTGGGTTTGCGCTAAAGCTGTGCTAACAGTGTTAAAATATATGCTCCACGTTCTGTCCCTAACTTGCGAAAGTACGGAAAGAGTTTAAAGGGAGATATCCTGTATGCAACCCCCCTGTATATTTGGTTTAGAGAACAAAGGCGGTGAATTCAAAGAGACATTCTGTCTACAACCGGGGTGGGGGGCACCGGGCGCTGATTAGATATCAATGTTTAACCCCGGGCGGTCGGCAGATATCTGGACATGCCATATGCATGATAGTGCAAACCTTGGTTTCAAACGATTCTCTACAGATAGAATGCTTGGGTCCCCCTGTTGAACACACACACCCTTTTGTTTCTGAAACGCACACACACTCCTGCTGCTCCGTCACACGCACACTCACGCACGCCCCCTGATTTCCCGTGTCTTTTTCCTTCGCGACAGAGCTGGGTGATGATGTGAAATACATTTTCCCATAGTTAAGGGGTGAGATACAGTTTTTAAATTCATTTTATTGAATTCCAAAATATTTCGTACAACCTTTAAGACATGTTAGAATTAATTAACAAATTTGAATAATATTTAAACATGCATCATGAGTGTTTTATGTAAAAAACCTTGGAGGCCTGCAGTTGTACATTATTACAAACTTTAATAACCAGTAATGTTTATAACATACCATTGTAGGAAAGACTACAAAATAATACATGTTTTTTTCAGACATTACATTTCTCTGCGACAGACCCTGGCGTGAGAGAAAAGACCGCTTCCCCTTTCGTTAAATGGTTAGATACATTTTCTAAACCAATGATTTAATTCAGAATATTTAGTACATACATTTTAACACACGTTATAATTCAACATTTTTAAAACTATTTCTTACAGATAAAGGGTCCGGTTAGCCCTGACCATTATCCGTTTCCAATTCACCATCGCAAAGTCGCTTGCCCATCGAAGCTCCGGATGTTTTCACTCCAGGGAAAGATCCTCCTTCAGCCTTGTGGGTCCTGGGTATGTCTCAACGATAACCTCGGCCATCACCGTAATTGTTCACGATTTTTGAAGACTGTCCAGCTTATTCATCAGTGTTCGGAAAATATGGTAATCGCGCCATTTAAAACGGAACATTATTTGAAAAAAATGTACATCCTTGCATGCTTTGGAAAATACATATGAACTGACAGTTTTCGTCGCATTTGCACTATCAAATTGTTCACATGCTAAAATTGTCACTCTGGAGTCCGGGGTATACGCCATTGAAGCGTCTCTTAGGGCCATCAGATCATTTCGTCCGCAGACCAGCTCTTCCAACGCATATCCGGGTAGACTTGAAGCACTCAGGGCCTGTTCAATTTAACACAGCGTGAGTCTTATTTTAAGCCATTCTCTCATCCTTAGCACTGGAGAAAAACTCTCGGGTTCTGCCCGATAAAGGGGTTTGGGGCCGCTGTCTGTGAATATCTTAACTGTAGATTCCTCAGGTTGGAATATGTAAGAATGTGTCCCTCACTCGTACCCAACAATCCTTTAAAACATTCTGGAGCCTCACGCAAAACATCCTCCAGGCTTTTGTCATTGGGTTCATGACATGAGCTGCAGAGCACCCCGAGAATTGGCCTAGGAGACATATTTTTTATGTTTAATATTCGGGCCTTTATTTAAAAAATCGCAGGCCTTGTTCTGGACATTTATAATGCGTATGCCACAGCCAATACCCCAGGACATTCCTGCTTCATCAGATAACAACCATAAGGGCAATAAAACTGGGGGTGGGGGACATACACGTTCAAAAGTTCAAACACTCAACCCCCCCAGTTCAACCAGGCCATCACCATGACTACTTCAAAGGATGCAATATAGATATAAAATAACACACCCTCTAACAAGTGACCACAGGAACAGGATGGCCTGGCCGGAGGCCCATATTTGGACATGTACACGTCATCATGGACACATGGTCATAAATCAATGAATTTGACCCGTGCCGTCTACTTTATTCTCTCTCCTAGTTGACCCATTAATCGGTTGAGTAATCCACCACCATTCAAATGTATTTCTGGCCATAGACATGACAGACACGTTAGTATCTGCCTATTTTTATTATTTTTATTATATATTTTTATTCATAGAAAATGTAACATAAAACATTAAGGCATTGTACATTTTACCCCTTTTTCTCCCTCCTCTTGGAACTCTGGGGGCAGTATTTCATTTTTGGATAAAAAACGTTCCTGTTTTAAACAGGATATTTTGTCACAACAAGATGCTCGACTATGCATATAATTGACATCTTTGGATAGAAAACACTCTAACGTTTCCAAAACTGCAAAGATATTGTCTGTGAGTGCAACAGAACTGATGTTACAGGTGAAACCCAGATAAAAATCCAATCAGGAAGTGAACCATATTTCAAAAGCGCTGCATGCCAATGACTCCTTATATGGCTGTGAATGGGCTATGAATGAGCTTACGCTTTCTACGTATTCCCCAAGGTGTCTACAGCATTGTGATGTCTTTTTACGCATATATGTTGAAGAATAGCCGTAAGGGACCACATTGAGCAAGTGGTCACATGATGGCTCCCGCAGAAAATCTTGCGTAAAGTACAGAAGTAGTCATTATTCCAATCGCTTCTAATGAGAAACCAATTGTCCCGGTGGATATATTATCGAATAGATATGTGAAAAACACCCTGAGGATTGATTCTAAACAACGTTTGCTCTGTTTCTGTCGATATTATGGAGCTAATTTTGAAAAAAAGTTTGGCGTTGTAGTGACCGCATTTTCCGGTCGATTTCTCAGCCAAACGTGAAGAACAAACGGAGCTATTTCGCCTACAAAATAATACTTTTGGAAAAAAGGAACATTTGCTATCTAACTGGGAGTCTCCTGAGTGAAAACATCCGAAGTTCTTCAACTGTAAATTATTTAATTTTTTTTGTGAAAATGTTACCTGCTGCTAGGAGGGCATAATGCCATGCTAGGCTATGATAAACTTACACAAATGCTTGTCTAGCGTTGGCTGTAAAGCATATTTTGAAAATCTGAGATGACAGTGGGATTAACAAAAGGCTAAACTGTGTCTCAATATATTTAATTTGTGATTTTCATGAATAGGAAGATTTTCTAGGGATATTTATGTCCGCTGCATTATGCTAATTAGTTTCAGGCGATGATTATGCTCCCGGATCCGGGTTTGAGAGTCGCAAGAAGTTCTCACTCCCCCCACCGATGCTTTCAAACATGAGTTACATATATATTTTTTTAAGTATACAGCATAATGTTACTTAAAGCAAACATACAACAGCCTAACTTTTTCAGTTGATATGTGATCCTAGCAGTAACCTCAAGGGAAGGGGTGGGGGTGAAGTCTATAGGACTAACCTGGATGAAGTGTTTGGAGATGCTCAAAATAGGATACCATCGGATCCCAGGTGGAATAAAATGTGTTTTGATGCTGGACTGGTATACTTAATTTGTATTTATTTTTTAGGAATAGCATCAAATCTTTGAGGCAAAGAGAGGCTAAACGAGGAATGACAGATTTCCAATCGAAGGATCTTTTACACCGCTCTATGCCTATTTCTACTTTCATCAGCACACGCCGATACCTGATCTCTCAAGACCTTCGGTTGCCCACTTGAAGTGATTTGGAGAACCTCCTGCCAGGCCGTTTTCAACCTTTTTTCTCTGAATAGCCAATTTTGTTACTTAATTGCTCATTTCGGTGTCTGAACCTTTTTTCAGCTTTTTCCCTGGGAAGAATAAGTATATCACGGTGAAGAGTTGAGAGAGTCTAATTTTCTCTGCTGTATTATGGCTGCTGCTGTGGGGTTTGGATGATGTTGCTAGGAGAAATGCAAGCTTTGAGATCAAGGTCACACTGAACGGAGGAGAGAGGGGAAAAAAGGTATCCTGAGAGGGGAGCATCTCTCACATTTTGCTAATGATCTGTCTCTCACATTTTTGTTCACGCACACTCAAATCCGCACACTCAAATCCTTTTATTTGGAGGGTCAGATGTCAGTAGTTTGACCTGACAATGTTGTGAGGCTTTGATCATGGTGCTTTGCGTCACTCTTCCCCTATCCAGGCCAGTGTGTTTGTGGTATTAAACAAACAGATAATTGGTGTGACAGTAGCTTGAATGCCACTAATCTTCCTATCAGCACTGACCTACAGACAGTAAGGGGGAGGACAACACAAAGATGTGCACCAGCAAGGACACGCACAGACACCCAATCTTGTTTGCACATCGACTCGGTACTGGTACTCCCTATATACCGTGTTATTTTTACTCGTTATTGTTATTTGTTATTCACTGTGTATTATTTCTTATTTATATTTTATCTTTTAACTCTTTATTGTTAGAAAAGGATGCATAAGTAAGCATTTCACTGTTACACCTGTACACCTGTTGGTTATGAAAATAGCATTTGATTTGATTTGTTTTTGCTGAAATCACAACTGCAATTGCATTGGTAACATGGCATGATATGGGCTTCAGATAAACATTTCTTGGAAGTCATCTGTATTGAGCTGGATGGTGATCTAGGAAACCGACCCATATTCTGACGCCGGATACCTAAGCGGTCAAATTTGACGTATTGTACGGCTCGTCATTTCATGAGCAAACGTTGAAACATTTCAATGTGTCACAGACAGAAAATGAGCGGTTGTGATGGTGGAAAATGAGTTAGGGTATCTTTGTGATGTACACAATGTCCCCTCTCTCCTCCCATTCCTCATACCATTTATGCTTCATATAATTTATCCATATGCATTTATGTCATATGCTGTTCTGCTCCTGCAAATTATTTCCCTCTTGTTTATCTCCTGTAGGCTATTTCCTCCAGGAACATGTGTAGCCTGTAAAATATTTTATAGTCTCATCCCCTGTCATTACCGTAATTCAAATCATATAAGCACAGCAGAACTGGGTCAGGCTGTCAATGGTCACCTCCCCATCCATTGCAACATCAAACAACTCTTATGTCCTAGCTACACACAAATCCTGGCATATCAGTATCTGTCCAGATTATTTTCAACATAAAGAATAATGATTCTGTCCCCAGCCCAGTGTGTTCACATTGTCCTTCCTTGATAAGTTCCAGCAACTATAGAGGAGATGTCAACAAGTTTAAACTACCATAGCCTCTCACTCTACCACTATTTTGAAAAACCCCTCTAGCCACAGATACTGGTTCAGCAGGAGCTTCCTCCCCACAGCCATAAACACCCTCAACAGCTAATGTAAGGAATGACGGTACGGAGAGTTGACATTTTAATTAGGAACGGACATGCAACAGGACAGGAACAGCGTCAGAACTGGGAAACAGTAAGACAGACGACAAACAATGCAGCAGCGGGAACAGAGCTGGGGAACTGACAAATATAGGGGGGGTAATAAAACAGGTGATTGAGTGAGTCCAATATCACTGAAGCGTGTGACAAGGGAAGGCAGATGTGCGTAAACGATGGTGGCAGGAGTGCGTAATGCAGGGCAGCCTGGCCCCCTCGAGCGCCAGGGGGGTAGAGCGGGGGCAGGCGTGACAGCTAAAGGACTATATTCCACTGTTTATGTGCTGTCTGTCTTCTGTCTGTTTTATCTGTCCTGGGTGTAGAGAAGTTTGGCATTGTAAATGTAATGATTGGGTGTGTGGGTTTCTTGGCGGACTCTATGTCTATGTACGAGCATGCGGAAATTAATTTCCTCCTTTGAGGACAATAACATCTTATCTAAAACCCAAGTATAGCTTGGTTCATCTCAGCTCGGTTCAGTATTGTGAAAAGGGTATAATAAGTGTGACCCACTTGTTGGTAGGGCTAGGAAATTGATATGATATTATCACGATACTTAGGTGACGATACGATACATATTGTGATTCTCACGATTTTATATGTATTGCAATTCGATGTTCCAAACATATTGCTCACAATATGTCTTCTGCAGAGGGACAAGACAGCCATGAGCAAAACAGTTTTGATCAGTAATGGATATACAAGTGCTGAAAACAAATTGGCTCCCTATATAAAAAGACATTGGAGAACTATGGAGGAAAAATACTTTTTTTGATGCAGGTACAGCCAACTAGCACAATAATAATATTGTGATATTGTTAAAACAATACGATACCATAACTTCAAAAATCGTATCCAACATCTAACCGTATCGATTGTAACCGTCCTGACTTAGTTACTTTTTTACGTCTCTGTTTTAGTTTGGTCAGGGCGTGAGTTGGGGTGGGCATTCTATGTTGTGTATTCTAGGTTATGTATTTCTGTGTTTGGCCTGGTATGGTTCCCAATCAGAGGCAGCTGTCGATCGTTGTCTCTGATTGAGAACCATACTTAGGCAGCCTGTTTTCCCACTATGATTTGTGGGTAGTTGTTTTCTGTGTTTTACCATACAGAACTGTTTCGGTTTTAATTGATTTCTCTTGTTCTTTTTGTATTCAGTGTTCAGTTATCTTTCATTAAAATATGGACACTAACCACGCTGCACATTGGTCCGATCTTTCTTACTCCTTCTCAGAAGAGGAGGAAAACCGTTACACCCCTCCCATCACTACTTGTTGGTCTCAACCACCCCATTTATACACAGCTTTAATCTAAGCGAAACAGCGGTAGTAGTTTTTGTTTCTAGCTGTTGTCAATGACTTCTAAGAGGAGATAAAATAGGAGATAAAAGTGAAAGAGCCTGACTAATATTTTTGAGAAACAATAATGAGCTCTCAGAGAACATATATTCTGCTTCTCTGTGAGTAAATAAAGTGTACTACAATAGTGAATACACATTCGAGGACTGAAACCATATTTTGGAACCAAAAATATGATTTCACAAAAAGCTTTTGAAGGTTATAATGAATTATGTAAGAACGATGAAAAGGCTGTGAGTGTGTCGTGATCATGCAGCATGAAAAACAAGTGGTCTCATGTATCATAAAGACACACGCACACAGATGGGCACTCATTTGCTTGTTGAGATGAGAATAGATACTGTATATAAAAAGGTGGCCTGAAAAAAGCATTGTGGATGAGAAATTCATGGTAAAAGTTGCATATGAGTTGTATAAGTTATCTGGGTGCTTTGGGGTATCCTTGTAAGCTACAGTAATAATAGGCTTATTTGTGCTATTTATGTGTATTTATTATCCTGGTCTTGCAGGTTTTATCTGTTTCCTAGAGGGGTATTACATCGTCTTGATCACCAAGCGAAGGAAGATGGCAGACATTGGTGGTCAATCCATACACAACATGTGTTAACTCATTCTACGGTGGGCCAAGTGTATGAGGGTTTATCGCTCCAATCTTGTACTTGATTGGTGAATTAAGGTCACTAATTAGTAAGGAACTCTCTTCACCTGGTTGTCTAGGTCTTAATTGAAAAGAAAAAGCAAAAACCTGCAGATACTCGGCACTCCGTGGAATGAATTTGACACCCCGATACAGAGATCGACAATACCAACGTGATCTATATCCCCAATGACTCAGTGAGGGTGATGCATCCTGATGAGGCCAGGTACAACAGACAGTTAAATACCCTATACTTCACTGGAGACTTTCTCCTTTCCTTCCACTTTCCTCTTTCCCTAAATGTTTTCTCTCACTCAATTTACGCACGCACTACACACACACACACACACACACAAACACACACACACACACACACACCAAGCATCCAATGAGATCATTAGGTAATCAACGTTTCACACATGGCTATGCGGTGTGACGGCTTCACCGACCCATTAACCAAGTGTGGCCAGCAAAGGGATAAGGGTCACTCAGTACATGGGTCTATATATGCAGTGCACAGGAAATTAATATTGCCTTGTCTACTCTCACCTTTTAATTGTGATGACATAAGGTAACATGCTCTTACTGTATAATGTTATATCTCCAGGACTTTTTCCTATGTGACCTGACCAGGGACTGGTGATGAGACAGGAAAAATCCTGACACTACTATTAGGTCTTGGCCATAGCTATAAGGTTGTGACTGTTTATTTTCCCCCTTGTAGATACGTGAGGATCTTTCAGAACATGGACCTGTCCAGTAACTTCTACTTTAGGTAAGCCTGCCTTGCAGTCTCCAGGGTCTCCGTAGTAATGCGTCTCCCAATGGTGTGTTGTGATGTGTCACATGAGGTAAGGATCTTGGTGGCAGTATGTGTCACCTCAAGCACAGTCTATCCAGTTGCCCAATGTCACCACTGGGGCATTGGCATGGCTGCAATGTGTGGGTGTATATTCGCATGGAGTATGCCTGACTTTATGTCCTTTCCCTGAATGTTTATTACGTGATACAATATGCCTCTTGGTTTGTTGTAACAAACGTCACAGAGATATATATATATAACAGAGGTCATATCTCTCTCACATACCGACACACACACACTTTCAAGACTGAATCTTTCATTGCCGTGGAATTGTGTATGTAGTACTATCCTCCTCATCAAATGTATACACAAATGCAAATTTCATTAAAACAAAAGGTTATCTTGTATTTCCATCCATCCATTGAATTGTATGTATTTTCTTTCATTGAAAAGTAGTACTAACCACTTCTTGTTAAGTGGAAAAAAACACAATGACATCACTGCCATCTATGCTTGAGGGAAAAAATAGTTATGTAACATCAAAGTACAGTTGGACTCCTTTCAAAAGTGTCTGTCTGTCTGTCAGTCAGTTTGTCTGTTTGCTTAATATTATTAATTTAATCAGTTCTTCAGTCATTCCTCTATATATTATTCTTTCTACCCATCACTCCATTCATCCATCTCATCGATTTACTCTCTGATTAACAACTGTTGTTCTTCTCGCCATCCCCATTGGCCTTTTCACCTATGATCTTTGACCCCCAGCTACAGCTCTGACCCGAGCCATTTCTGCAGTACAACCTGACCCTGCTGCATAGCCCATGTGACCCGGGCACCATGGTGGAGGTGCACAT
The DNA here is from genome assembly GCF_018296145.1 of Oncorhynchus tshawytscha. NCBI lineage: Eukaryota > Metazoa > Chordata > Actinopteri > Salmoniformes > Salmonidae > Oncorhynchus > Oncorhynchus tshawytscha. The sequence continues at coordinate 40,487,242 of NC_056433.1, read as the reverse complement.
ACAGAGCAGCAGGCAGGACAGCTTCAACATCTTTGAGGACAAGGGCCTGCCCACACAAGGTCAGATGGCACCCGCCCTCTCACACTAAACCTCATTTATTTTCCCAGTTTTAACAGTTTCAAAACAGCTGCTTTTACAATTTCAAAACATGTGAATAGACGGAATGAATATGTTTGTTTCCATTTCTTATCAGTAAAAACATTTGTTGTATGTTACATTTGGTTCTCTTTCAAATACTAATTTCGGTATCTCACTATGGGGACACGCCCTTCGAGGCGTTATCACCAGAAAGCTCCAATCACACAACGTCTTTCCTAGACAGGAAGCCTGGTGAATAGTGGGGAACCCCACTCCTTATAAGGTGTCACGCTCCTGCCCTCTAACTCATTATCGTTTCTTTATTACGGAGATCACAAGCTGTCTCTAGCTCTTCTCAGCACAACTTGAATTACTGTTGTCCTGCTTAACTGTTCACAGGTGATCCACTAGAATTTGCCACCCAGTTAAGGATTACAGCTTTTCGATTAGAGGATTGAGTACTTTTGCCGAAAGGAAAAGTTTGCTTCTTCTCAGTCTCCAGTTGAAGCTAGCACCACACGGCTATCCTTCGCCCTACTAGCCCACTTAGCTACCAACTTAGTGCTGCTATTTCCGACCATGCTGGAAGAGAGAAAAGAGCCTCTGGAGATGTGGTTAGCTAGCTCACTGAAGACTTATGCCACATGCTTTTTCTTCAGATAGCGTTGTGCTAGCAATAGCTAGGCTATTAGCCCATGAGTTGAACACTAACTAGTTAACGCCAGTAATAGCTTTTTAGCTACCGTAGGCCGGAAAACGCTTAGAGCTCATTCTGCTAGTTCTTTCTACCTACACTTGGTAGCATTACTTTTCCCCTCATTTAGCTTACCAGAGCCCTCGCTGCCTAAGCTGACTGGTTTTGCCTCTCGTTACTGCAGTCATGGGAGATTTTCAGCCTGTAGCACAATGTGTGCTGTTCTCCATCTAACGAAGTGTTAACTACAGGCTTTAGCCCACTAGGCTACTGCTAGCTAGCTAAGCTGTACAGACCTTACGGTCAGGCTTTGAGTAGGACATGTATAACCCGGTTGATAGAACCTTTTCACCCGGAGTTACAGCTACTGCTTCCCCGTACTGGGCGAACTAAGCCAGGCACTCGAATATGTGAAATTACTAGCTAAGGATTAACTGACCAGTTACACCGCACGGTAGTATGGTCAAAAGAGGCTCTCAAGCCTTCTCTTCAGCTAGCACTGTGCTCAGCTAACATTGTGCTAGATAGCACTGTGCTAGCGTTGGTATCTCAAATGACTGCCTCGCCTGGTTCACCAACTTCTTCTCAGATAAAGTTTAGTGTGTCAAATCGGAGGGCCTGTTGTCCGGACCAGGCAGTCTGTCAGTCTCTAAGGGTACCACAGGGTTAAATTCTCAGGCAGACCCTTTTCTCTGTAATATATCAATGATGTTGAACTTGCTGCGGGTGATTCCTTGATCCACATCTACGTAGACGACACCATTCTGTAGACATCTGGCACTTTTTGGACAGTGTTTAACAAACCTCCAAACGAGCTTCAATGCCATACAAAACTTCTTCTGTGGCCTCCAACTGCTCTTAAATGCTAGTAAAACTAAATGCATGCTCAACCGATCACTGCCCGCACCTGCCCGCCCGACTAGCATCACAATTCTGGACAGTTCTGTCTTAGAATATGTGGTCAACTACAAATACCTAGGTGTCTGGCTAGACTGTAAACTCTCCTTCCAGACTCATATTAAGCATTTCCAATCCAAAATTAAATCTGGAATTGGCTTCCTATTTCGCAACAAAGTCTCCTTCACTCACGCTGCCAAACATACCCTCTTAAAACGGACTATCCTACCAATACTCGACTTTGGCGATGTCATTTACAAAATAACCTCCAACACTCTACTCAGCAAACTGGATGCAATCTATCACAGTGCCACCTGTTTTGTCACCAAACCCACGACTGCGACCTGTATGTTCTTGTCGGCTGGCCCTCGCCGCATATTCGTCGCCAGACCAACTGGCTCCAGGTCATCTACAAGTCTTTGCTAGGTAAAACTCTGACTTATCTCAGCTCACTGGTCACCATAACAACACCCACACGTAGTACGCGCTCCAGCAGGTACAGTTGAAGTCGGGAGTTTACATATACCTTAGCCAAATACATTTAAACTAAATTTTTCACAATTCCTGACATAGGTCAGGAAGGATCAGTTAGGATCACCACTATTTTAAGAATGTGAAATGTCAGAATAATAGTAGAGAAAATGATTTATTTCAGCTTTTATTTCTTTCATCACATTCCCAGTGGGTCAGAAGTTTAAATACACTAAATTAGTACACTGCTCAAAAAATAAAGGGAACACTAAAATAACACATCCTAGATCTGAATGAATGAAATATTCTTATTAAATACTCTTTTCTTTACATAGTTGAATGTGCTGACAACAAAATCACACAAATTATCAATGAAAATCAAATTGATCAACCCAAGGAGGTCTGGATTTGGAGTCGCACTCAAAATTAAAGTGGAAAACCACACTACAGGCTGATCCAACTTTGATGTAATGTCCTTAAAACAAGTAAAAATTAGGCTCAGTAGTGTTTGTGGCCTCCACGTGCCTGTATGACCTCCCTACAACGCCTGGGCATGCTCCTGATGAGGTGGCGGATGGTCTCCTGAGGGATCTCCTCCCAGACCTGGACTAAAGCATCCGCCAACTCCTGGACAATCTGTGGTGCAATGTGAGTTGGTGGATGGAGCGAGACATGATGTCCCAGATGTGCTCAATTAGATTCAGGTCTGGGGAACGGGCGGGCCAGTCTATAGCATCAATGCCTTCCTCTTGCAGGAACTGCTGACACACTCCAGCCACATGAGGTCTAGCATTGTCTTGCATTAGGAGGAACCCAGGGCGAACCGCACCAGCATATGGTCTCACAAGGGGTCTGAACATCTCATCTCAAATCAAATCAAATCAAATTTTATTTGTCACATACACATGGTTAGCAGATATTAATGCGAGTGTAGCGAAATGCTTGTGCTTCTAGTTCCAACAATGCAGTAATAACGAACAAGTAATCTAACTAACAATTCCAAAAAAAACTACTGTCTTATACACAGTGTAAGGGGATAAAGAATATGTACATAAGGATATATGAATGAGTGATGGTACAGAGCAGCATAGGCAAGATACAGTAGATGATATCGAGTACAGTATATACATATGAGATGAGTATGTAAACCAAGTGGCATAGTTAAAGTGGCTAGTGATACATGTATTACATAAGGATGCAGTCGATGATATAGAGTACAGTATCTACGTATGCATATGAGATGAATAATGTAGGGTAAGTAACATTATATAAGGTAGCATTGTTTAAAGTGGCTAGTGATATATTTACATCATTTCCCATCAATTCCCATTATTAAAGTGGCTGGAGTAGAGTCAGTGTCATTGACAGTGTGTTGGCAGTAGCCACTCAATGTTAGTGGTGGCTGTTTAACAGTCTGATGGCCTTGGGATAGAAGCTGTTTTTCAGTCTCTCGGTCCCAGCTTTGATGCACCTGTACTGACCTCGCCTTCTGGATGACAGCGGGGTGAACAGGCAGTGGCTCGGGTGGTTGATGTCCTTGATGATCTTTATGGCCTTCCTGTAGCATCGGGTGGTGTAGGTGTCCTGGAGGGCAGGTAGTTTGCCCCCGGTGATGCGTTGTGCAGACCTCACTACCCTCTGGAGAGCCTTACGGTTGAGGGCGGTGCAGTTGCCATACCAGGCGGTGATACAGCCCGCCAGGATGCTCTCGATTGTGCATCTGTAGAAGTTTGTGAGTGCTTTTGGTGACAAGCCGAATTTCTTCAGCCTCCTGCGCCTTCCTCACGATGCTGTCTGTGTGAGTGGACCAATTCAGTTTGTCTGTGATGTGTATGCCGAGGAACTTAAAACTTGCTACCCTCTCCACTACTGTTCCATCGATGTGGATGGGGGGGTGTTCCCTCTGCTGTTTCCTGAAGTCCACAATCATCTCCTTAGTTTTGTTGACGTTGAGTGTGAGGTTATTTTCCTGACACCACACTCCGAGGGCCCTCACCTCCTCCCTGTAGGCCGTCTCGTCGTTGTTGGTAATCAAGCCTACCACTGTTGTGTCGTCCGCAAACTTGATGATTGAGTTGGAGGCGTGCGTGGCCACGCAGTCGTGGGTGAACAGGGAGTACAGGAGAGGGCTCAGAACGCACCCTTGTGGGGCCCCAGTGTTGAGGATCAGCGGGGAGGAGATGTTGTTGCCTACACTCACCACCTGGGGGCGGCCCGTCAGGAAGTCCAGTACCCAGTTGCACAGGGCGGGGTCGAGACCCAGGGTCTCGAGCTTGATGACGAGCTTGGAGGGTACTATGGTGTTGAATGCCGAGCTGTAGTCGATGAACAGCATTCTCACGTAGGTATTCCTCTTGTCCAGATGGGTTAGGGCAGTGTGCAGTGTGGTTGAGATTGCATCGTCTGTGGACCTATTTGGGCGGTAAGCAAATTGGAGTGGGTCTAGGGTGTCAGGTACCTAATGGCAGTCAGGCTACCTCTGGCGAGCACATGGAGGGCTGTGCGACCCCCCCCCCCAAAGAAATGCCACCCCACACCATGACTGACCCACCGCCAAACCGGTCATGCTGGAGGATGTTGCAGGCAGCAGGACGTTCTCCACGGCATCTCCAGACTCTGTCATGTCTGTCACATGTGCTCAGTGTGAACCTGCTTTCATCTGTGAAGAGCACAGGGCGCCAGTGGCAAATTTGACAATCTTGGTGTTCTCTGGCAAATGCCAAATGTCCTGCACAGTGTTGGGCTGTAAGCACAACCCCCACCTGTGGACGTCGGGCCCTCATACCACCCTCATGGAGTCTGTTTCTGACTGTTTGAGCAGACACATGCACATTTGTGGCCTGCTGGGGGTCATTTTACAGGGCTCTGGCAGTGCTCCTCCTGCTCCTCCTTGCACAAAGGCAGAGGTAGCGGTCCTGCTGCTGGGTTGTTGCCCTTCTACGGCCTCCTCCACGTCTCCTGATGTACTGGCCTGTCTCCTGGTAGCGCCTCCATGCTCTGGACACTACGCTGACATACACAGCAAACCTTCTTGCCACAGCTCGCATTGATGTGCCATCCTGGATGAGCTGCACTACCGGAGCCACTTGTGTGGGTTGTAGACTCCGTCTCATGCTACCACTAGAGTGAAAGCACCGCCAGCATTCAAAAGTGACCAAAACATCAGCCAGGAAGCATAGGAACTGAAGTGGTCTGTGGTTATCACCTGCAGAACCACTCCTTTATTGGGGGTGTCTTGCTAATTGCCTATAATTTCCACCTGTTGTCTATTCCATTTGCACAACAGCATGTGAAATTTATTGTCAATCAGTGTTGCTTCCTAAGTGGACAGTTTGATTTCACAGAAGTGTGATTGACTTGGAGTTACATTGTGTTGTTTAAGTATTCCCTTTATTTTTTTGAGCAGTGTATTTAGCAGCATTAACTTGAAATTGTTTAACTTGGATCAAATGTTCCGGGAAGCCTTCCACAAGCTTCCCACAATAAGTTGGGTGAATTTTGGCCCATTCCTCCTGACAGAGCTGGTGTAACTGAGTCAGGTTTGTAGGCCTCCTTGATCGCTCAAGCTTTTTCAATTCTGTCCACAAATTGTCTATAGAATTGAGGTCAGGGCTTTGTGATGGCCACTCCAATACCTTGACTCTGTTACCTTAATTTAGCCTTTGGAAGTATGCTTGGGGTCATTGTCCATTTTGAAGACCCATTTGTGACCAAGCTTTAACTTCCTGACTGATGTCATGAGATGTTGCTTCAATAAATCCACATAATTTTCCTTCATGGTGCCATCTATTTTGTGAAGTGCACCAGTCCCTCCTGCAGCAAAGCACCTCCACAACATGATGCTGCCACCCCCGTGCTTCACGGTTGGGATGGTGTTCTTCGGCTTGCAAGACTCCCCATTTGTCCTCCAAACATAACGATGGTCATTATGACCAAACAGTTCTATTTTTGTTTCATCAGACTATAGGACATTTCTCCAAAAAGTATGATCTTTGTCCCCATGTGCAATTGCAAACCGTAGTCTGCTCCCTCTGCTGTTTCCTGAAGTCCACAATCATCTCCTTTGTTTTGTCGACCCCGCCCTGTGCAGCCCGGGTCTCAAGGTTAATGACGAGTTTGGAAGGTACTGTGATGATAAATGCTGAGCTGTTGTAAATGATCAGCATTCTTACAAAGGCAATCCTCTTGTCCAGATGGGATAGGGCTGTGTGCAGTGTGATGGCGATTGCATCATCAGTTGACCTATTGGGGTGGTAAACAAACTGGAGTGTGTCTAGGGTATCAGGTAGGGTGGAGATGTGGTCCTTGACTCATCTCTCAAAGCACTTCATGATGACAGAAGTGAGTGCAATGGGGAGATTATTTAGTTCAGTTACCTTAGCTTTTTTGGAAACAGGACCAATGGTGGCCATCTTGAAGCATGTGGGGACAACAGACTGGGATAGGGATTGGTTGAATATGTCCATAAACACACCAGTCAGCTGGTCTGCGCATGCTCTGAGGACGCAGCTAGGGATGCCTTTTGAGGGTTTTACTCACGTTAGCCATGGAGAAGGAGAGCCCACGGGCTTTGGTAGCGGGCCGTGTCAGTGGCACTGTATTGTCCTCAAAGCGAGCAAAGAAGTTGTTTAATTTGTCTGGGAGCAAGACGTTGGTGTCCGCGACGGGGCTGGTTTTCCTTTTGTCATCCGTGATTGACTGTGGACCCAGCCACATACCTCTCGTGATTGTGCCGTTGAATTACTACTACTTTTTCTCTATACTGACGCTTTGCTTGCTTGTTTGATTGCCTTGAGGAGTGAATAGCTGCACTGTTTTTATTCGGTCATGTTTCCGGTCACCTTTCAATGATGAAAAGTTTCTGGTTAGGGAAGGTTTTAATGGTCACAGAGGGTACGACATCTCCTATGCACTTGCTAATAAACTCGCTCACCGAGTCAGCGTATGCATCAATGTTATTATCTGAGGTTATCCAGAACATATCCCAGTCCATATGGTCGAAGCAATCTTGAAGCGTGGAATCCGATTGGTCAGACCAGTGTTGTATTGAACTGGGCACGGGCGTTTCCTGTTTTAGTTTGTCTATAGGCCGGGAGCAACAAAATGTAGTCACGGTCAGATTTGAGTTAAATACACTAAATTAGTATTTAGTAGCATTGACTTTAAATTGTTTAACTTGGATCAAATGTTTCGGGAAGCCTTCCACAACCTACAGAACCCGATGTCACAGGAAGGCCAAAAAGATCCGTATAGATCACTTTCATTCCTGTTTCTGATTATAGTCCATTCTTTTTTTCAGTTCTGTACCCTGAACTGATTCCTGCCCTGGCCTGAAGAGGCAGACAAATAGTAGAAAATTCATGGACCGTCTGTTAAAATATATATTTCTCGAGGTAGAATATTGCAAAAATACGATCAATGGCTCATTCGAGAGAAGACAACCTCCCACGTTATAACATCTGCCATTATTGAAATCTGACATGTATGATAGACATTTTAACCATCTAAAAGTCATATTCCTATTAATGTCCAATGTAGTCAGAGTCACTTTATCACAAGGCTACATCATACTGTCCAAATTTCTGTCTGCTTGAACGGCAATAGCTCGCCTACACATCGAAATAATATCTCTGAGATGCACGATCTTTCCTTTAAATCAGTGGTACCAAAAAGAAAAACATCCTCACAACTCATAAAGCCATTCACCAGCTAAATACAGAGTTGATCAGGACATCACTACTAGCCCAGAAACCAAAGCCTTTACTTAGCTGATCCATCTCCTCAATACAGTTTCCATGTTCTAATCTACTGTATCTGTGATAAACCACCCCCATGGTCTAATCCTGTCCATGTAAACTGATCTGCAGTGTTTTGTGTTCCTCTGTAACGGTTCCACTGCAGTGTTCCACAGCCTCCAGTGTGAACCGTACGGCCAGTACGTGTGATATGGTAAGCTCCTGGAGTGTCTCAAGGACATGGTGCATCCTGATTGGCTAATGTGCATCATCCATGGCTTCTGTGGCCAGTCTAGTATCCTTTTTGTCCTCTCTGTTTAATTTAGTAGTCAGCATGAGGTGTTGCAAATGTGCACATGTGTTTGTGTCAGTACTTGGTGCATTTGCAATGTTCTAGATGTTGGTATCCACTTAGTGGGTCTTGTTGTGTTATATACAGTAGCTTTAGAATCCACCGATTGTGACCATCAGTTACCTGACAATACTTGTATTTCCATTCCCTGGGTTTCTGAAGCACCTTTTAATGTGCAGCTCAAAGGAATATAATCCACTCTGTCTCCCCAATTATACTTGCCTTTCTTCCCTACCTCATTCTACCTCCCTCCAAGTCTGTCTCTTGGTCTGTCTGTCCTTTGACAGGCAGCCTTTAGAAGACCAAACTTTTTTCCTCTTGTGTTCTTTCCCGTCGCCTCGACTCCTCCGCTCCCCCTTGTCTGTGTCTGACATGCTGCTACTGCCTCCTTGTTCCACAACACGTGAAATACCCAATTAGCCACAAAACTGCGTTAAGCTGCATCATAAACTGATGGTTCAATCCCTGAATTCTGATAGACTGAAAACCGTGGTATATGAGACCGTATACCACATGTATGACCAAAACATGTATTTTTACTGATCTAATTACATTTGTAACCAGTTTATAATATCAATAAGGTACCTTGGGTGTTAGTGGTATATGGCCAATATACCACGGCTAAGTGCTATATCCATGCACTCTTTGGTGCATCGTGTATAAGAACCGCCCTTAGCCGTGGTATATTGGACATATACCACAGCACCTCATGCCTTCTGATTAATTATTAAGCAATATGTGTTTGTATTCTGGTCTATATAAAAAATATAAAGATTAAGGCAATTAAGGGTTGCTTATCAGGTCTGCAAACAATGAAGTGTTTGCATAATCTGCCCATTTGGTAGAGGAGATGGAGGAGAAAAAAAGAGATGGAGAAAGAGAGATATATTTAGCATAATATTTGTTCATATTAGCTAGACTGTCCTTCGGTTTGGACGAGGAAACGCAGCTAATGTCTCCACTAAGCCAAAGACAAAATACACTTGAATGCCTGGATTGGTTATATAAACTTACCCTAGTAAAACTGACTATCCTACCGATCCTCGACTTCGGCGATGTCATCTACAAAATAGCTTCCAATACTCTACTCAGCAAACTGGATGCAGTTTATCACAGTGCCATCCGTTTTGTTACTTAACCACCTTATACCACCCACCACTGCGACCTGTATGCTCTAGACGGCTGGCCCTCGCTACATATTCGTCGCCAGACCCACTGGCTCCAGGTCATCTACAAGTCCATGCTAGGTAAAGCTCCGCCTTATCTCAGTTCACTGGTCACGATGGCAACACCCACCCGTAGCACGCGCTCCAGCAGGTGTATCTCACTGATCATCCCTGAAAGCCAACACCTCATTTGGCCGCCTTTCGTTCCAGTTCTCTGCTGCCTGTGACTGGAACAAATTGCAAAAATCGCTGAAGTTGGAGACTTTTATCTCCCTCACCAACTTCAAACATCTGCTATCTGAGCAAATAACCGATCGCTGCAGCTGTACATAGTCTATCGGTAAATAGCCCACCCAATTTACCTACCTCATCCCCATACTGTTTATATTTATTTACTTTTCTGCTCTTTTGCACACCAATATCTCTACCTGTACATGACCATCTGATCATTTATCACACCAGTGTTAATCTGCAAAATTGTAATTATTCGCCTACCTCCTCATGCCTTTTGCACACAATGTATATAGACTCTCTTTTTATTTCTTTTTTTTCTACTGTGTTATTGACTTGTTAATTGTTTACTCCATGTGTAACTCTGTGTTGTCTGTTCACACTGCTATACTTTATCTTGGCCAGGTCGCAGTTGTAAATGAGAACTTGTTCTCAACTAGCCTACCTGGTTAAATAAAGGTGAAATAAAAATAAAAATAAAAATATTGATGCATGGTTTAGTTAAATTGATGCATATTTGAGTGTGGATGCTTGGGTAGAAGTGCTGGAGAAGAACTAAATCTGATTAATTACTGTATGTCCTTCATTTGAAGAACCCTGTTAATCTATTTGTCAGTGCCGATCTTATAAGCAGACATTAAGATATCATAACTATTCATTGAACCAGTGGCGGTTGGTGCCGTTTAAGATGAGGGTGGACATTTTTTCTTCTCATGAGCATGGCCTTATTTCTATTACAGCATATTGGATGACTGCCATTCATTTTCCATTCACCCAGTTCAATGTAACAGCGATAGGTTTAGGCTACTACATGATACTCACATTTTTCCTATACCCATCATGAGGTTGCTAAAACTTAGAGTTTACAATGTAGGTGCACACAGGTCGAGAGAAATTTGAGGTGACAGATAGTGACACATGGACAGACCGCTTTGCACACTCTTGCCTGCATCTAGCTGATCTAGGGTGTAATCATTAGTTCAACAGTTGCAAGCGAGAGTTTCTATTAGACAAATTCAGGTATGTTTATCTCCTTATCTTTCCGTTTGCTTCCATTGAAGATTGTATTCCTCCTCACATCTATACGCTCTCCTCCTCACCTTTTCCCTTCGCTTGTGGACTTCAATGCACAACACATCAGGTGTATGTGACCAGGCGACAACACCTTTCCAAGCCAAACCATATCATACTTGCTACACACACTATATCACTATATTAGCTAAAGTAACGTCATAGTCAACAGATTAGTAAACTCACTACAATCCTGCAGTAATGTCACAATGTAGTCAGTAAGCAGTTTAACACTTACACCGGCTGGCCCCGATGCCAATAAATTAGTAAAACCAAAACCTTACCTTACCTTGAGTTACAGTGTTGTGTTGGATAGTCATAGCCAGCTAGCTAACATAGCATCCCTCTGTTTGAGTAGGTTGTTTGAGAAGGCTAAACTCGCTAGCTGCATTTGCTAGCTAAGTGAACGTGAAAAAAAGTACTAGTCTTGCTTGAACAAAATGTATTTGTTCAAAACTGTTCAACTATTGTCTTTCTCTCTCTTTGTCCCCTACTCACCACATTTTATGCACTGCAATGCTAGCTAGCTGTAGTTTATGCTTTCAGCACTAGATTCATTCTTAGATCCTTTGATTGGGTGGAAAACACATCAGTTCATGCTGCAAGTGCTCTGATAGATTGGAGGACATCCTCCGGAAGTTGTCATAATTACTGTGTAAGTCTATGGAAGGGGGTGAGAACCAGGAGCCTCCTAGGTTTTGTATTGAAGTCAATGTACCCAGAGGAGGACGGAAGCTAGCTGTCCTCCGGATGCGCCATGGTGCTACCTACAGAGTGCTGTTGAAACTACTGTAGACCTTCATTGCAAAACAGTGCGTTTTAATCAATTATTTGTGACATGTGGATATATTTAGTATAGTTTCATCTAAAAATGATAACTTTTCACATTTTTACTATTTTTATTTTCATGAAATTCACTTGAGGAGGATGGTCCTCCCCTTCCCCCACTCAGGAGCCTCCACTACACTGCACCATTTACCATTGAGAGGTTCTTGCTAATTACTTTCCTACTTGACTGAAGTTGTTATTGACCTTGTATATGCATATATTAATCAATCACCTCCACAGTCATGACATTAATAACTGAACTGGGATCTGTCCTCCGTTATATCCCCCCCCCGCTCTCCCAATGAGGGAGAGATGAAAGGGGAAATTGATAGATGCTGTTGTTGATAGCAAACATTGCTGAATAGGACCGGTGTGTGTGTATTGAGAGGTAAAGAAGAGAATTGAGAGGTAAGAGAGTGACAAAGGGGTAAAGAAGTGGGAGCAAGAAAGAGATGGAGGGTATAGAGAAGGGAACGATGATTAGCAGGGTTGGGGTTAATGCCATTACAATTCAGGAAGTAAATTCCAATTCAATAATTTGCAAATTGTTATTAGAAACCATTATTATTTTATGCCTATGTGTTCCACCTTAACCTCTGTTGATCTACAGTATGGTCCTCCGGTTTACGAGTCACCCTCATCGCCAGGCACTTCAGTAAATTCACCGGCACCCGCTTCCTCAAGAGAGGAGCCAACTGCGAGGTACCCCTCCACCACATCCCGTTGCCATGATAACAGGACAAACTCTGGGTGGGTTATGTAGTGGGCATGAGGTTAATATAACATCTCTGTCTGCATCACTTTGTGTGTGTGTCGAGTGGTTGATAAATGGGTTCAGAGTCAGCGTGCTGTGTTTTTGAGGTTCAGTGGTGAAGCCTTTTTCCCTCCATGCTGCTAAGTTTAGGCCCATGTTTAGTGTTTTCATTTGGGGATAAGTTTCTCGTTCAGTATACTGTATGGTCCTGACCATGAAACAATTACAGGTCCAAACTTGCACGATTTTATAAAATTAAAATAAATAAATAAATAAAACAATGTGGGGTCATCAAAGAGTATAGTTCTCAAGTAAATTGCCCTCATATGTAGATCAGGAGCTCTTCAAACAGAGGTTAAGGTGGTACAATAAGTATCTTACGTCACATTGATGGTTTGCTCATCATGCAGAGGAGAGGGCAACGTAGCCAATGAGGTAGAGACCGAGCAGATCATCCATGATGCGTCGGTGATGTCATTCACGGCGGGGAGTTACTCCTCGTATGTTCAGGTCAGGGGTTCCGTACCCCTCTACTGGTCCCCGTATATCTCCACCATGATGCGCAAACCACCCATAAGACGTAAGATATTTATTGTATTAATGTTATTACATTTACTATGTAGTACACTACAGTATCATTATTTTACTATATTCTATCTCTATCATGATACCTAAACCACCTATACGATATAACATTCTATCATCATTACCATGTACACTGTACCGAATCAATAATATCATGTATTCTACTGGTCTCTGGACTTAACCCCATCATCCATACACTGTGAGATACGCTCACAGAGGTGCAGTGCTTACAGTAGTAGTTGTACAGTAGTGCTAATATAATGAACTATACACTACCCAAACAGACCATGCTAGTATGATATGGTAATGTTTTCCATGGCAGAATGACATGCAACGACCCAAGCAAGAGAGCTGAATAAATGCATAAAAAACTGCTGCTGGTTATCCTGAAGGGCTTTTCTCTCTGTACCACTGTGAATGAGATGGAAGAGAAGCCAGGGTGCGCCCCCCCCCATCTACTCCTCTTTTCATCCATCTTTCCTTTTCGTTATAACTCCAGCAGGATACAATAAATTCTAGGGTGTGTAAAAAAGTGAAAATGAAATTAGTCTGAGGATGACTGAGAATTAGTGTAGGGGTCTATGGCCCTACTATGATATACCATCTGACTCCATTATCATGTGAAAGCTATATGCCCATAATCGTACCCAGTGGGTATTGCCAATACCGAAAACCTCACCGCTCATAATACTATAAGATGCACGTATTTAGGTTAATCATTATGCAAAGAGGCTAAGGAGGCTAAGGGACTAGGAGTTAATATCTTGCAATTGATGTCCTAGCATTAACCCTTGTGTAGTGTTCATGTTTTTGTTATTCACCCAATGTTCGCGGGTCTGATGGACCCACAGCATTATTGGGTTTTTAAAACAATACAGCCATAACAATATGTAAAATATTTCATACTTAGATATTGACTTCTATCAATTACAAGCAATAAAGACAGCATACATGGTTAGTATATGCCATTTACCTCTGCTAGATCACATTCATAAATAAAAGTGCTATTTGTTTTTAAATTAAATTACACTTTTGTAAACAAAAATCAATTATAATCAAGACGGGTGGAATAAATCATGTTTAACTTGAACAAATTCTAAATGAAACAAGGTTTTCATTACTATTGATGCTTATTGTTTTGAACTGAAGAAATTGGAAGGACAAATTTTACATACAGTATTTTATGGAAATGATAAATGAGCCCCATTGAACACAAGTTAAGGCCGGTCTACACACCACATGAAGGACAGAGTTTAACTGTGGGTGTGTTGCAAATGTACTATTTCTAGCACTTGATGCATATGTACTGTGTCTTCCTGTCCTTCGGTCTACACACATCGCAGTGCTTCTTCTTGTTGCTGCCGGATGCAATAATCTAGAGTGATGAAAACACTCAGTTTGGGAATTTTACTAACATCTCACTCACTCACATTTGTAGTTACAGCAGGCCAAGGTAGTAGAGTCACACACATACACATGCAACAACATCACTCACACTTACTTCCGGTATTGGAGTTGTTGGTTCTGTGGTTCGGGCGGATGGGGCACCAGCATCCTCCTCCTGAATCCTCCTGACAATAGCTGCAGAAGCTGCGGTCCTTGGGATATGTTGCCTCCTCTGGATTTGAGGTCTTACCGATGCCTTGTCCAGCTCCTCGAGAAAGAGCTGTCTCCTCTGGAAGTTCCCTCTGTTCCAATCTGGGTTCAATGCCATCCAGATGACAAACACGTTGTACGACGAGATGTCCAAGATGTTGAAGAATATCACAAGTGGCCAGCGTAGGGTTCTTCTTTTGCAGCTGTAGCCAGTCACCAGCTTGTCTAAATTATCCACCCCTCCTTTTTTAGCATTGTAATCCATTATGATTTCTGTTTTTTTAGGTTCCTGGCCACAGATTCTCCCATCCCTATGCAGCGTACTCAGGAGTACCACATTTTTGCCTGTCTTTGGCACGTAGGGCACTAGCGACGTGTCGGCCGTGAACACAAACATAGAGGAATTGATAAGGCCGTTCTGTGTATTCAACTGCTGAGGTGGGAGCTCTGGTTTATTTTTTTCGTATAGTTCCTACCATTGTCAGATTACTCTTGAGGAGCTCCTGTCCCAGCTTGTGCGAAGTAGAAAATGTGATGTTGTGGCCACAGAGTCCCTGTGTCACATCCAGGCCAACGGCATCCCTTGGTTCTTCTCAGGGGCTCCTTCATATGGCTTCCCCGTATACACTTGCAAGTCCCACGCATATGATGAAGCAGCA
This sequence comes from Oncorhynchus tshawytscha, assembly GCF_018296145.1. Classification (NCBI taxonomy): domain Eukaryota; kingdom Metazoa; phylum Chordata; class Actinopteri; order Salmoniformes; family Salmonidae; genus Oncorhynchus; species Oncorhynchus tshawytscha. The sequence goes on along the minus strand of NC_056433.1, from coordinate 40,472,125 downwards.
TCACAGGCAGCCCAGATTCCATATTTTGCGGGTTTTGACGGTATGTAGTGCCTGAAGGGGGAGTGGCTCTAAATGGCATAAGCTGCTCATCAGCAGTAACGTTGGGCCCAGGGTTGTAAAACAGGGGAAGGCGGTCCACCCACTTATCCCACGCTGACCTGATTGCAGCTAGCTTGTCTCTCTGCCGCCGAGCTGCTCTGGTGTATCAGTTTTCAAAGCGGATGATCCTGGAAATAATGTGGAAGTTTTCCAGAGACATTGCTGCACAGAAAAGTTCTCTGCCAGTTTCTGCATCCCACAGGGATTCTGTGAATTCCCTATCGGATCTGAAAACACCAGCAAGGATAAGAACCCCAAAGTATGCATGTAAATGAGTTGGGTCCATCTCTCCAAAAACAGGCCTTCCTTCCAAATTAGTGCACTCCAGAATGATTTTTGGGATGGTGTCTGGGATGGACATGAGTAAGCACCATCTGCGTCGGCCCTGGTTTTATCCTATCACATTGGCAGCCATGCAGGGTGGCTCATTCCTTGGGCAAGAATACCATTCAATTTCACAATTGTTTTACTTCCATATTTTTCCTCCTGCAGGCTGAGCTGGTTAATGATGGTGTGGTCCTGGGGCTGGCTGCTGACGGGCTGGTTCTGGGACTGGCTCGGGGTCAATCTCATCCTCTTCATCTGACTCCGAATTGACAGAGACATGACCCTCATATTCGGAAAATTCTTCATCTTCCAAAGTGGAAGACGTTCCTTCCACACTAGCTTCTCTTTCTTCAAAAATGATTTCTAAGGCCCTTTGAGCAGAGATGATTTTTGCCATACTGATTGATTGTGGTAAGGAGCCACCCATGCAAACCTATTTATCTGTTGTGTCCCTCCCCCAATTTGCACCTGGATGTGGTAGAATGTGGAAAAATACAATGATAAACTTCTGTTTCAAAATAATGTATCATGTAACATTGTGCAGGTTCCTGCAAGACATTGTGTAGTTTCACACACTACAAAGGGTAAAGAGTGCGAGAAAAGCGGGAGTCAGGCAGACAGGTAGAGTTGACACACAGGTTCTAGGTGCTATGTTGAAAGAGCAGGCCCAGGGAGGAGGAAGACAGAGTGAAGGCACCCAGCAAACCTTTTTGTTTCATTTTTACTTGTTTTCACCTACACACACTTTTCCACACTGCTCAAGTGGACCCGAACAACACATACAGTGCCTTGCGAAAGTATTCGGCCCCCTTGAACTTTGCGACCTTTTGCCACATTTCAGGCTTCAAACATAAAGATAGAAAACTGTATTTTTTTGTGAAGAATCAACAACAAGTGGGACACAATCAGGAAGAGGAACGACATTTATTGGATATTTCAAACTTTTTTAACAAATCAAAAACTGAAAAATTGGGAGTGCAAAATTATTCAGCCCCCTTATGTTAATACTTTGTAGCGCCACCTTTTGCTGCGATTACAGCTGTAAGTCGCTTGGGGTATGTCTCTATCAGTTTTGCACATCGAGAGACTGAATTTTTTTCCCATTCCTCCTTGCAAAACAGCTCGAGCTCAGTGAGGTTGGATGGAGAGCATTTGTGAACAGCAGTTTTCAGTTCTTTCCACAGATTCTCGATTGGATTCAGGTCTGGACTTTGACTTGGCCATTCTAACACCTGGATATGTTTATTTTTGAACCATTCCATTGTAGATTTTGCTTTATGTTTTGGATCATTGTCTTGTTGGAAGACAAATCTCTGTCCCAGTCTCAGGTCTTTTGCAGACTCCATCAGGTTTTCTTCCAGAATGGTCCTGTATTTGGCTCCACCCATCTTCCCATCAATTTTAACCATCTTCCCTGTCTCTGCTGAAGAAAAGCAGGCCCAAACCATGATGCTGCCACCACCATGTTTGACAGTGGGGATGGTGTGTTCAGGGTGATGAGCTGTGTTGCTTTTACGCCAAACATAACGTTTTGCATTGTTGTCAAAAAGTTCAATTTTGGTTTCATCTGACCAGAGCACCTTCTTCCACATGTTTGGTGTGTCTCCCAGGTGGCTTGTGGCAAACTTTAAACAACACTTTTTATGGATATCTTTAATAAATGGCTTTCTTCTTGCCACTCTTCCATAAAGGCCAGATTTGTGCAATATACGACTGATTGTTGTCCTATGGACAGAGTCTCCCACCTCAGCTGTAGATCTCTGCAGTTCATCCAGAGTTATCATGGGCCTCTTGGCTGCATCTCTGATCAGTCTTCTCCTTGTATGAGCTGAAAGTTTAGAGGGACGGCCAGGTCTTGGTAGATTTACAGTGGTCTGATACTCCTTCCATTTCAATATTATCGCTTGTACAGTGCTCCTTGGGATGTTTAAAGCTTGGGAAATCTTTTTGTATCCAAATCCGGCTTTAAACTTCTTCACAACAGTATCTCGGACCTGCCTGGTGTCGACCCCGTGTTCCTTGTTCTTCATGATGCTCTCTGCGCTTTTAACGGACCTCTGAGACTATCACAGTGCAGGTGCATTTATACGGAGACTTGATTACACACAGGTGGATTGTATTTATCATCATTAGTCATTTAGGTCAACATTGGATCATTCAGAGATCCTCACTGAACTTCTGGAGAGAGTTTGCTGCACTGAAAGTAAAGGGGCTGAGTAATTTTGCACGCCGAATTTTTCAGTTTTTGATTTGTTAAAAAAGTTTGAAATATCCAATAAATGTCGTTCCACTTCATGATTGTGTCCCACTTGTTGTTGATTCTTCACAAAAAAATACAGTTTTCTATCTTTATGTTTGAAGCCTGAAATGTGGCAAAAGGTCGCAAAGTCCAAGGGGGCCGAATACTTTCGCAAGGCACTGTATGTAATATAAACGTGTAGGGGGGTGCACATTGTGCACTCAATGAAAATGTGTTATTTTACATGTTCTTCACAGAAAATGGGCAAAGGCCAATGAGTCTCAGGTTGAAAAAATAGTTCATTGTTAACATTGAAAATGGGTCCCAAAGACCCAAACAAGGGTTAAATGATTGAGTTAAGCTTAGCTCAGAGATGCAGAGTTAGAGACACAGCATATATGCTATGTGTATTGTGAGTAACATTTACCATTAGACATTTTACCAAAATAATACTTCAAGGAATATTACTTGGAAATATGAGGACTTCGGTTCGTATCCATTCGAAAAATAATCTGATTTGTTACAGTTACGGAATAAGAATATAATTAACAAGATAAAAATAATACAAGATGTTCGAAGTCTTAACAGAATAGAAAAAAGTCATGGAAATTGTAATCAATAATAATGAGAGAGCAAGGTCAATCACCAATCAGGATATTACTTTATTCAAAACGTATTAATAAGGAAAGCGTAGAGTAATTGCTTCTATAATGATGAGGCTGGTGGCTCAACACTACCAAGTGTTGTGGCGAGTAGCACTGACATACGGAGAATACAAATATCTTTTATAGCAAAGATACTCCCTTTCAGTCTACATGACAAACAGATGCATTGTATTTGCATTTATTATGGATTCACATTATTCTTCCTGGGGTCCAGCAAAATTAAGGCAGTTTATACAATTTTAAAAACATTACAATACATTCACAGATTTCACAACACACTGTGTGCCCTCAGATCCCTACTCCACCACTACCACATATCTACAGTACTAAATCCATGTGTATGTATAGTGCTTATGTTATCGTGTGTGTGTGTATGCATGCGTCTTTGCCAATGTTTGTGTTGCTTCACAGTCTCTGCTGTTCCATAAGGTGTTTTTTTAATCTGTTTTTAAATCAAATTTTACTGCTTGTGTCAGTTACTTGATTTGGAATAGAGTTCCACGTAGTCATGGCTCTATGTAGTACTGTGTGCCTCCCATAGTCTGTACTGGACTTGGGGACTGTGAAGAGACCTCTTGTGACATGTCTTGTGGGGTATGCATGGGTGTCTGAGCTGTGTGCCAGTAGTTTAGACAGACAGCTCGGTGCATTCAACATGTCAATACCTCTCATAAATAAAAGTAGTGAAGTCAATCTCTCCTCCACTTTCAGCCAGGAGAGATTGACATGCATATTATTAATATTAGATCTCTGTGTACATCCAAGGGCCAGCCGTGCTGCCCTGTTCTGAGCCAATTGCAATTTTTCTAAGTCCTTTTTTGTGGGACCTGACCACACGACTGAAAAGTAGTCAAGGTGCGACAAAACTTGTTGATAGTGTTGTTAAGAAGGCAGAGAATCGCTTTATTATAGACAGACTTCTCCCCATCTTAGCTACTACTGCATCAATGTGTTTTGACCATGAAAGTTCACCATCTAGGGTTACTCCAAGCAGTTTAGTCATCTCAACTTGCTCAATTTCCACACGATTTATTACAAAATTTAGTTGACGTTTAGGGTTTAGTAAGTGTTATGTTCCAAATACAACACTTTTAGTTTTAGAAATATTTAGGGCTAACTTAGATCTTGCCATCCACTCTGAAACTAACTGCAGCTCTTTGTTGAGTGTTGCAGTCATTTCAGTCACTGTAGTAGCTGACATGTATAGTGTTGAGTCATCTGCATACATAGACACTCTGGCTTTACTCAAAGTCAGTGGCATGTCGTTAGTAAACATTGAAAAAAGCAATGGGCCTAAAGGGCTACCCTGGGGAATTCCTGATTCTAACTGGATTATATTTGAAAGGCTTCCATTAAAGAAGGCCCTCTTGTGTTTTGTTAGACAATTAACTCCATCCACATTATAGCAGGGGTTGTAAAGCCATAACACATACAATTTCCAGCAGCAGACTACTACTAACAAGACAGCCCCCCCAATCATTTTATCATCAATTTCTCTCAGTCAATCATCAGTCATTTGTATAAGTGCTTTGCTTTTTGAGTGTCCTTTCCTATAAGCATGTTGAAATTGGAATGGGTCACAGGGTGAAACTTGATATATGAGAAAGAAATATCCCACAGCCAGATATCATTTTCTACGAAGACTGTTCTTATTGTTCAGAGTCTTGCCCCTAAGACAAGGGTCCAATCTCATCTCAATTGTCAACTCCAGATACTCACATCTCAATTAAAACCCCTTCTTGACCACACGCCTGGACAAGCTCACTGAGGGGAGTGAGCCTCTAGGTCATACACTATCCCAGGATAGGTGCAACATCAGAGATGACATACAATGGTTCCAGATACTACCCCACACATCTTGTTTCAGACCTTATCTCCCTCAAGGCCAAAGGAGAGAGTGAATGGCGCACAGACATTGTGGAGACAAGTAGTTGGTTCACCATTAATCACGCCATTCCTTCACATGGTTTAAAAATAGGTAAAGACACTGTGGCGAAATCTGCATGGAGCCTTCACCGTGCACTGCCACTTTAAGAGCGCATGAGCAGTAAGGAAGGAGGAAATAAAGAGTTCATTCAGCTCTTTGGGGGAGGGGCTCTTGGGTGGCGCGACAGTTTGATTGTGTGTGCTGTGCTGTAGAAGTTTTGTTTGTTTTCAGTGTTTGTAGTTTATAAAGTATTTAACTCAATCATCGGTGTGATCGCTCTAGATCGTGGTTGTTTTTGTTTGGGACCGCGCCCGTTATGGATCGCATGGATTAGTAGCAACATTGCCCACGAATCTTTAACATACAAACCAACAAACCATCGGTCAGTCAGACACCAGCAGGCCTGAAGACAACAGCTAAGATTTCTCTTTTTCTCTCTCTCGTTCTCTTCCCTCTCATTCCAGTGCTTTACCCTGCAACAGACTCTCTATTTTTCAAATGCACTTCCCATTGAAGTTCATTAGAGCTGGACTATTATTGCCCTGCCAGAAGTATTTGGATGGACATTTTAGTTGAAAGGGAGGTTGCTTGCCAGTTGTATATTATGTGAACTGTATTGAGGTGGGGTGTACTAATGACATGTGGCCGAGAAGACTGTGGACATTTTTAAGGCCTTTGTTGTGTCGCTGAACACCCCCCACATTCATACCCTCTGCACTCATCCACTAGAAAATAATACAGATTATTGCAAATCCTCTGTTGATGACTGGGTTCGTTCTTGTATGAAGTTGCTGTGAAATTGCTCTGCCATTATTAGTATTATTGTATGAGGTATTCTTGTTGGGGTTACCCCTGTGCTGTGATGTGGGTTTTATATGGTGTGTATTCTCTTTTCTCTCCACTGGCTATCTGGTAAACAGGCTACACTCTAGGCAGTCTCTTCTGCTGATGTGTGTGGGTCTGGTAGTGGTTCTCTCTATTCTACTCTATTCTCTATTCTACTCTTTTCCTTTCGGCCTGGCGCCCGAACAAAATCTTTCTTTACCACACTCTAATAAATACCTCTACAACACATTCACATGTGAAGACAAGTTCCCTCCTGTCCTCTTCTCTTTCTGATATTCTTTCTGATATTCTCCAGGGACATGTGAAAGACAAGCTTGACTTCTCCCCTCTTTGGGCCCCTGGTGACTGAGACCCAGCTGAGGGAGGAAGTGCAACTGCCAACACCAGAGTCCAAAGGGATGCATTCTAATAACACGCATATCATATAAGCATATTATGCAGATAAGAAATCTTAATTATCTATGTTACCTAAGTAATTATGATTCTTCCCCCACAAAATTCCCCACTATGACTCCATGATCTAAGTTTAAGCCCAGCTTTTATTCTTCCGTGAGCTCCAGATTCCAGTATCTCTCATCGTCTAATTAACATCACCAATTATGATGTTCCCCAACCCCTAGAATAGCAGGACCTAAACAAGATGGTGGACTGAACACAGTTGTGCAGATCGCCTCAAGATAAAACATAATATTCAATATCTGTATCTTAGATTAAATATTAGCCTTTACATACTCATGGGTAGTAACCTTCAATCTGGATAACAACACGAATCAAATCATAAGGCTAGAAAAATGTATTGACAAATATTATGAAAACAAGCAACACCCAAACATGACGGAGAGTAAACATGGAGAATGAATCTCCAAAAGAAAACAAGACTCCTCGACGGACACAGACACCACTGGGAATGGTAAGGGTGGAAACCGATCTGTTAAAATCGATACATGACAAACTGGGTATACTTTAATTAGTCAGTTAAGATATAAAGGACCCTCGAGACGAGTGACGATAAAAAAGCTACGACAATGGAGAAAGAAACGAACAAGCTAAAAGGGACAGTCAATAAGATTGAAATGGACGTTAATGAACTGGTACTTATTTGGATCCAAGAACAATAAGGAGAAGTTCCTGAAAGTGTGATGAAGGAATTCTTTCTTACAGCGCTTCAGATCCCACGCGAAGCTGTCGACAAAATCCAACTCGAACATGTACACCATTTCGGACAGAGAGGACAGAGATATGAGCGCCCAATCATTGCCAAATTTGCTTTCTTTAAAGATAAAATAACGGTTAAAAGCCTTGATAAAAGTCTCGCTGGCACGAAAATAGGCATGAATGAATGATCAGTTCCCGGAGGAAATTGCAGAACGTGGCAAAGTTCTGTACCCAATCTTCAAGGAGAATAGATTCAAAGGGAAATGTGTCGCTCTCATATTTGATCAACTGTATATTGACAACCAAATGTTCCGAGACACAAAGACTACAACTGTATATTGACAACCAAATGTTCCGAGACACAAAGACTACTCCATGGCTATTTTAAATATTACACAGTTCCCATAGAGGAGTCAAATAATGTAACACCCAATACTAGCCATGGTAGGGTTTGTAATAAAAATATATATATAGAAAAGCAATAAAATACAACAAAGAAATAAACTACAACTACACTATAACATTCTAGATAGGGAATGTTGGAAAATAAGTAGTATTTAACTTTCCATTTATGGTATTTTATAAATGGATAAGACAGCATTAGATGAAAGGAAAACTAGCAAAATAATAGATCTTCAAATATAAGGAACTGTGTGTGGAACGGTGTGGTGTGTTTTTGGTGTTTGGAAAAGTGTGGAGTTAAGTGAGTGAAAAAGGAAAAAGGTTGCAAATCCCAGAGCCCATGTGTGTTTGTGAGCAGGGGTTGTGAGAGAAAACTTTCAATTTTGTGCAGATATGGGATATACATTTAAAAATAAATTATAAGTATTGTTTATTTATTTATTGTCCTATCATGATGGAACCCAACCCTATACCCTAGACACCCACCTGAGTGACCCATGCACTTAGGAGAAGTTTTATGGGCCTTCTGTAAGTAGCCCATATGCAGCCAAATCAGAAAGGTGAATGCGGTCAGAGACTGACTAAAGCAGCACAGCCCCCTTAAGATTCTGAGCCTGCTTAGCTTGGCAGGGTTGGTCGAACGCAGATCAGGGTGCCTTGTGAGAATTCGTCAGTGAGTGGGTAACCCGCCTACCATCCATTCTATTGGCTAATGTGCAATCACTGGAGAATAAACTGGATGAACGCTGTTTGAGACTATCCTAACAATGGGACATAAAAAAAATGTAACATCGTGGCTGAACGATGACGCGGATCATTTACAGTTGGATGGGTTTTCCATGCATTGTCTATTTGTTATTAACAGCTGGAATGCAATGTATAATATTAAGGTAGCCTCGATTGCTCACCTGAGGTAGAGTACCTCATGACAAGCTGTAGACCACACTATCTACCAAGAGAATTTTCATCTATCTTTTCGTGGCCGTCTATTTACCACCACAAACCGATGCTGGCACTAAGATACTTCCGGCGTCGACAGAGATGGCCGCCTCGCTTCGCGTTCCTAGGAAACTATGCAGTTTTTAGTTTTTTACGTGTTATTTCTTACATTGGTACCCCAGGTCATCTTAGGTTTCATTACATACAGTCGAGAAGAACTACTGAACATAAGAGCAGCGTCAACTCACCATCAATACGACCAAGAATATGATGACTCCTGTGTTCTGCCTTTCACCCAGGACATCGGAATGGATCCCAGCCGGCGACCCAAAAAAACAACTTCGTAAAAGGGGGAAACGGAGCGGTCTTCTGGTCAGACTCCGGAGACGGGCACATCGTGCACCACTCCCTAGCATTCTTCTCGCCAATGTCCAGTCTCTTGACAACAAGGTTGATGAAATCTGAGCAAGGGTAGCATTCCAGAGGGACATCAGAGACTGTAACGTTCTTTGCTTCACGGAAACATGGCTCACTGGAGAGACGCTATCGGAGTCGGTGCAGCCAACTGGTTTCTCCACGCAGACAGAAACAAACATCTTTCTGGTAAGAAGAGGGGCGGGGGTGTATGCTTCATGGTTAACGTGACGTGGTGTGATCATAACAACATACAGGTACTCAAGTCCTTCTGTTCACCTGATTTAGAATTCCTCACAATCAAATGTCGACCGCATTATCTACCAAGGGAATTCTCTTCGATTATAATCACAGCCGTATATATTCCCCCCCAAGCAGACACATCGATGGCTCTAAACAAACTTTATTTGACTCTTTGCAAACTGTAATCCATTTATCCGGAGGCTGCATTCATTGTAGCTGGGGATTTTAACAAGGCTAATCTGAAAACAAGACTCCCTAAATTTTATCAGCATATCGATTGCGCAACCAGGGCTGGAAAAACCTTGGATCACTGCTATTTTAACTTCCGCGACGCATATAAGGCCCTGCCCCGCCCTCCTTTCGGAAAAGCTGACCACGACTCCATTTTGTTGATCCCTGCCTACAGACAGAAATTAAAACAAGAAGCTCCAGCGCTGAGGTCTGTTCAATGCTGGATTGATGGCAGCATTCGCGTGAAACTGAAAGCCCTCTGCTTTTAATCAGGGCAAGGTGACTGGAAACATGACCGAATACAAACAGTGTAACTATTCCCTCCGCAAGGCAATCAAACAAGCTAAGCGTCAGTATAGAGACAAAGTAGAATCTCAATTCAACGGCTCAGACACAAGAGGTATGTGGCAGGGTCTACAGTCAATCACGGATTACAAAAAGAAAACCAGCCCCATCACGGACCAGGATGTCTTGCTCCCAGGCAGACTAAATAACTTTTTTGCCCGCTTTGAGGACAATACAGTGCCACTGACACGGCCCGCAACTAAAACATGCGGACTCTCCTTCACTGCAGCCGACGTGAGGAAAACATTTAAACGTGTCAACCCTCGCAAGGCTGCAGGCCCAGACGGCATCCCCAGCCGCACCCTCAGAGCATGCGCAGACCAGCTGGCTGGTGTGTTTACGGACATATTCAATCAATCCCTATCCCAGTCTGTTGTTCCCACATGCTTCAAGAGGGCCACCATTGTTCCTGTTCCCAAGAAAGCTAAGGTAACTGAGCTAAACCCATAGCCCCATAGCACTCACTTCCGTCATCATGAAGTGCTTTGAGAGACTAGTCAAGGACCATATCACCTCCACCCTACCTGACACCCTAGACCCACTCCAATTTGCTTACTGCCCAAATAGGTCCACAGACGATGCAATCTCAACCACACTACCCTAACCCATCTGGACAAGAGGAATACCTATGTGAGAATGCTGTTCATTGACTACAGCTCGGCATTTAACACCAAAGTGCCCTCCAAGCTCGTCATCAAGCTCGAGACCCTGGGTCTCGACCCCGCCCTGTGCAACTGGGTACTGGACTTCCTGACGGGCCGCCCCCAGGTGGTGAGGGTAGGCAACAACATTTCCACCCCGCTGATCCTCAACACTGGGGCCCCACAAGGGTGCGTTCTGAGCCCTCTCCTGTACTCCATGTTCACCCACGACTGCGTGGCCACGCACGCCTCCAACTCAATCATCAAGTTTGCGGACGACACAACAGTGGTAGGCTTGATTACCAACAACGATGAGACGGCCTACAGGGAGGAGGTGAGGGCCCTCAGAGTGTGGTGTCAGGAAAATAACCTCACACTCAACGTCAACAAAACTAAGGAGATGATTGTGGACTTCAGGAAACAGCAGAGGGAACTCCCCCCTATCCACATTGATGGAACAGTAGTGGAGAGGGTAGTAAGTTTTAAGTTCCTCTGCGTACACATCACAGACACTGAATTGGTCCACCCACACAGACAGCATCGTGAAGAAGGCACAGCGGTGCCTCTTCAACCTCAGGAGGCTGAAGAAATTCGGCTTGTCACCAAAAGCACTCACAAACTTCTACAGATGCACAATCGAGAGCATCCTGTCGGGCTGTATCACCGCCTGGTACGGCAACTGCTCCGCCCACAACCGTAAGGCTCTCCAGAGGGTAGTGAGGTCTGCACAACGCATCACTGGGGGCAAACTACCTGCTCTCCAGGACACCTACACCACCCGATGTCACAGGAAGGCCATAAAGATCATCAAGGACAACAACCACCCGAGCCACTGCCTGTTCACCCCGCTATCATCCAGAAGGTGAGGTCAGTACAGGTGCATCAAAGCTGGGACCGAGAGACTGAAAAACAGCTTCTATCTCAAGGCCATCAGACTGTTAAACAGCCACCACTAACATTGAGTGGCTGCTGCCAACACACTGACTCAAGTCCAGCCACTTTAATAATGGGAATTGATGGAAATGATGTAAAATATATCACTAGCCACTTTAAACAATGCTACCTAATATAATGTTTACATACCCTACATTATTCATCTCATATGTATATACTGTACTCTATATCATCTACTGCATCTTTATGTAATACATGTATCACTAGCCACTTTAACTATGCCACTTTGTTTACATACTCATCTCATATGTATATACTGTACTCGATACCATGTACTGCATCTTGCCTATGCCGCTCTGTACCATCACTCATTCATATATCTCTCTGTACATATTCTTTTTCCCCTTACACTTGTGTCTATAATGTAGTAGTTTTGGAATTGTTAGCTAGATTACTTGTTGGTTATTACTGCATTGTCGGAACTAGAAGCACAAGCATTTCGCTACACTCGCATTAACATCTGCTAACCATGTGTATGTGACAAATAAAATTTGATTTGATTTGACCGCACTCAAAGAGCTATATATGGCCATAAGCAAACAAGAAAATGCTCATCCAGAGGAGGTGCTCCTAGTGGCCGGGGACTTTAATGTAGGCAAACTTAATTCCGTTTTCCCTCATTTCTACCAGCATGTCACATATGCAACCAGAGGGAAAAAAAACTCTAGACCACCTTTACTCCACACACAGAGACGTGTACCTACTGACACAGTGCCCGCTTAAACCAGAAGCCAGCCACACTAATGTGTCAGAGGAAACACCGTACACCTGACGACCGTGTCAATGTGCATGTCCTTGGCCCTCCACAGGAGTCGATAGAGTGTGCCAGTCAAATCCTCCCCTAACCCAGACAACGCCCCACAGGTCGGGAGGCTCACCAACACCATCATTAAGTTTTCTGATGAAAACGGGGATAGGTCTTATCACCAACCATGGTAAGACAGCCTATAGGGACAAGGTCAAAGACCTGGCAGTGTGGTGCCAGGACAACAACCTGTCCATCAATGTGAGCAAGACAAAGGAGATGGTCGTGGACTACAGGAAAAGGAGGACCGGACATGCCCCTATTCACATCAACAGGGCTGTAGTGGACCGGTTCGAGAGTTTCAAGTTCCTTAGTGTCCACATCACCAAAAAACTATCATGGTCCAAACACACAAAGACAGTCGTGAAGAGGGCACGACAATGCCTTTTCCCCCTCGGGAGATGTAAAGATTTGCTATGGGTCCCCACATCCTCAAAAAGTTCTACAGCTGCACCATCCAGAGCATCCTGACCGGTTACATCACCACCTCGTATGGCAACTGCTCGGCATCCGACCACAAGGCGCTACAGAGGGTAGGGCGTACTGCCCTGTACATCACTGGGGCCAAGCTCCCTGCCATCCAGGACCTATATACTAGGCGGTGTCAGAGGAAGGACCAAAAAAAAGTCAGACCCAAGTCTGTTCTCTCTACTACCACAGGGCAAGCATTACCGGAGTGCCATGTCTAGGTCCAAAAGGCTCCTTAACAGCTTCTACCCCCAAGCCATAAGACTACTGAACAATTAATCAAGTGGCCACCTGGACTATTTGCATTGCCCCCCCTCACTGTTACTAATCTATGCATAGTTACCCCTACCTACATGTACATCTATGCATAGTTACCCCTACCTACATGTAAAAATTACCTTGACTAACCTGTACCCCTGCACATTGACTCGGTACCATTATCCCCTGTATATAGCCTCATTATTGTTATTTTATTGTGTTACTTTTTATATTTAGTTTATTTTAACTCCATCTTCTTAAAACCAAATTGTTGGTTAAGGGCTTATAAGTAAGCATTTGATCGAATCGCCATCACCTAGGACTTGACAGTGGTTAATCAAATTTCATGAGTGGCTCCGGGAGAAGTCTCTAAATAACCTCTAGCCCAGCCAGAGCCCGGACTTGATCCCGATTGAATATCTCTGAAGAGACCTGAAAATAGCTGTGGAGCACTTCCAACCTGACAGAGTTTGAGAGGATCTGTAGAGAAGAATGGGAGAAATTTCCCAAATACCAGCCACTCAAGGAGATTCAGAGACAGTGTGCTTAAGGTGGTTGTCCTGTTGGAAGGTGAACCTTCGCCCCAGTCTAAGATCCTGAGCGCTCTGGAGAAGGTTTTTTATTAAGGATCTCTCTGTACTTTGCTCTGTTAATCTTTTCCTCGATCCTGACTAGTCTCCCAGTGCTGCTGAAAAACATGCCCACAGCATGATGCCGTCACCATCATGCTTCAGGAATGGTGCCAGGTTTCCTTCAGACATGACGCGTGGCCTTCAGGCCAAAGAGTTCAATCTTGATTTCATCAGACCAGAGAATCTTGTTTCTCATGGTTTGAGAGACTTTACGTGTCTTTTGGCAAACTCCAAGCGGGCTGTCTTGTCTTTTTACTGAGGATTGGCTTCCATCTGTCCATTCTACTATTAAGGCCTGTTTATAGTGGAGTGCTGCAGAGGTGATTGTCCTTCTGGAAAGGTCTCCCATATCCACAGAGAAACTCTGGAGCTCTGTCAGAGTGACCATTTTGTTCTTGGTCACCTCCCTGACCAAGGCCCTTCTCCCCCGAAAGTTCAGTTTCGCCGAATGGCCAGCTCTAGGAAGAGCTTGGTGGAGCCAAACCCCTTCCATTTAAGAATGATGGAGGCCACTGTGTTCTTCGGGACCTACAGTGCTGCTGACATGTTTTGGTACCCTTCCCCAGATCATTGCATCGACACAATCATGTCAGGTTTTTTACAAGGACGATACATTGGAGATATTAAAAGACAAGTATTGGAAACAATACAACACTATGAAAAATCTGGGAAACCAGGCCTGGTATTCAGAGCTGACTTTGAAAAGGCTTTTGAATAAGTATAGTAACCCTAGGTGTAAAATAGTACGTAATGGCTACTTCTCAGAAGGTTTTGAACTGTCAAGGGGAGTTCAAAAGGTTGTCCTCTATCAGCATTCCTATTTATTATTTCCATAAAAATGGTAGCTATTAAAATCAGATACCACAATAATATCAAGGATTTAGAAATCCAGGGCTTCATTGTAACAAAGGTGTCATTGTACGCTGATGATTCATGTTTTCTTTTAAATCCACGATGTGGATCCCTCCACAGCCTCATAGAGGATTATTGTGTTCAACAGGCCTGGTCCTAGCAGCTCGCCTGCTGCCCTATAAGATCAAAATATGCCACCCCTGTGTCATGTATAGTAGGCTATAAAGATTTGGAAAGGATTGATCGACTAGAGTAGAGTAATGCTTTGTATCATGTGCAATTAGTGCATTCCAGTAGCACTTGGAAACGAAACATCATTGCCCACTATTCACTTCGGGGAGTAACAATGATCCAATCACTAGGCAGCCAGCTGCCTATAGTAGGAAACAGTTATCAACAAGCCACATATATCACACATGACCCCACGATAGTTCAAATTACAATAAACGTTAACATCATCCAGTAGAACTGTATAAAGAGTGAGATAGGCTAAATGAAATTAGCTGTGTTTTGTTATTTATAAGTTTTTTTAAAATCATACAAATAGCCTATAGGACAGGTCGTTCACAAATTATATTATACAAATATTATATTTTTAAGTTGTTTTATTACTGTGTAGGCGACTTGTTCTTCTAGGCTAAATGTTTTTTTTATATATAAAAAAATATATTTATGATTTATAGCAGAGATGAAGACGCAACGTGCAATGTTTTGCTTTTCAATAAAACCGGTCATGTTGGTATAAGAACATTGTTCTACTTTATTTTAGTACAACTTTAAAGGCTGACTTCTATTCTGTTAAGATATATTGCAATGTCTTAAATACGTTTTTTGAGCACCCTAGGTGGACGACCTAATGCGTTATGCACCCAACACATATGGATGTCCGGTAAATTTCTCAAATGTCAGGTAAATTTTAAGTCTTGCCGGTCACGATATCCTGCGTCAAAATTTCCTGACGGAAACCCTGAGCAGCGCCCCGACACTGCTAAAATGAGTATAGGGGAAACAATGACTCTTCAGACACCACAATCAATGAAAGATACTACTACTGCCTTGGCTTTTATAGCCCACTCCAGCAGTAGTGAGAGGACCTGAAAAGCGGTACTTTTGTTGCCAATATGTTGCTGCTCTGACTTCAAGCTCAAAGGCCTCGGTTACGGTGGTTATAAAAGCACTTCTATGACTCAATCAGCCATGTTGTTTTATTCTCTCTTTGAAGGAAAGTGATTGTTCCTGGTTCTTGTTGTTCTTGGTTCTGCAATATGTGTTGGAAACTATAGTATTCTTTTCCAAGCTTTCTACGACATTACTGCTTTCTCAAGTGTGTGTCTCTGATGTCTCTTTCACTGTGGGTGGGTGGAGGAGGAAACAAAGGGAGAGGAAGAAACAAGGGAAATCTGATGTAAACTCCAACATGGTGAACATTAAGTGTTGACAGACTCAAGAAAATGACTAAGGATTTATTGAGGATTATTCTAAGAAACCAGGATTCCTGGAATTACATCTCTGTGTGATTGGACAATATATTAATTAGCTAGTGAAGGTATAGGGTACGTGCCCTAATTCCCTTTTGTCAATCCATTAGAAAAGAACAGTTGCTGTGCTTACTCTGACAGAAAGAGGTATAAAAGAGGAATCCTAGAGGGATGAAACTGGTTAGGGGCTAGTGGTTATAAGCCGTTTGAAAACCACCTTAAATACACATCAAATAAAATGTTATTTGTCACATGCGCCGAATTCAACAGGTGTAGTAGACCTTACTGTGTAATGCTTACTTACAAGCTAACCAAAAATGAATTTCAAGAAATAGAGTTAAGAAAATATTTACTAAATAGGCTGAACTAAGACATTGAATGAAAAGTAACACAATAGCAGAAACATTGTGTACAAACAATGTGAATAAACACACAAAATAGCACAGTTGGTTAGGAGACGTAAAACGGCAGCTATCCCCTCCGGCGCCATTACACGCCATTACACTCCATTACACACACACACACACACACACACACACTCCTTCTTGCTCTTGAGCTCAGGTGTCCTGCGCAGGACAGAAATAGCCTATCACAACCATCCATTGCTTGCACAAGCTCTGGCCATCCTCTGACTGAGGAGTGGTGTTAGGGAGGGAGGAGGGTAGGGTGGTCACCCCTTATTCACAGTTTCTCCCATCTCCTCTTCTCTTCTGTAACGTAGCTCCAGCTGATCTTAGTTAGGTAGTTAATGGATCGAAATGTTCAAACAACCTAGTTTTGCAGCAGAAGCAATTTTGCCAAAAGAAAAAAGTAAGACGTGTGTGTGTGTGTGTGTGTGTGTGTGTGTGTGTGTGTGTGTGTGTGTGTGTGTGTGTGTGTGTGTGTGTGTGTAATGGAGTGTAATGGCGCCGGAGGGGATGGCTGCCGTTTTACGTCTCCTAACCAACTGTGCTATTTTGTGTGTTTATTCACATTGTTTGTACACAATGTTTCTGCTATTGTGTTACTTTTCATTCAATGTATTAGTTCAGCCTATTTAGTAAATATTTTCTTAACTCTATTTCTTGAAATTCATTTTTGGTTAGCTTGTAAGTAAGCATTACACAGTAAGGTCTACTACACCTGTTGAATTCGGCGCATGTGACAAATAACATTTTATTTGATGTGTATTTAAGGTGGTTTTCAAACGGCTTATAACCACTAGCCCCTAACCAGTTTCATCCCTTCATGCCATAGACTTTCATGCCTTTTTTGATAAATCAGAGACTTTTCTTTCAGTCTAAATGGGTAACGCTGACGATGTGTTTGTCTCCGTGTCTGTATGTAGAAACGAGAGAAGAGGAAGCATGATAAGATCCTTCCTGAGGAGCTCTTCCCAGCAGTCATCAACCTCAACCAGTTCCTCTCTCCAGAACATTACATTGACTACATCGCCTGGGACATGGCCCGGAACTGCAAGAGGTATGGAGAAACCCAGATCTTGGATCAGCTTTCCCTCCCCAAGTTTTATCCTTAACCAATTAAGGGGGAAACACAACCTATACCTCTATGTCTACCACCCCTAACACTCACATGTTCACCCACCCTCTAGATTTGTTGGCGGGGTTGGTGTTAAATTGTCATAATTGGTTTCAGTTGTGATAATTGCTAAGTTTGTTTTAAAGGGTTAGACCAGGAGTTCTTAAAGAATTTCAGCCTGGGAACCAAATGAGAAATTCAGGGTTTCCTGGGACCCAAGCTCATGAAAACGTGCTCCCCTTTGGGGGCCCTAAGCAAGATTTGGTTGTGTGAGGGTTGCTCTGCACTTGACGGAGAGAACATTTTTAGTTTTACATTTAATTTCCAGCAATTCTTCACATTTTGCCATGGGGTGTAAAGAAAATGTTGCTGCCATGTTAATATGATATCTGAGTGAGAGTGACTAACAAAATCAATGGGGGTCCCATGGAGATCAGGGCACCTGGGTACGTGCCCTGCGTGCCTGGCTGGTATTCTGCCAAGATTATTACCAGTTTATATAGCTGGCTAGACTAAATTACCAATCTAAAAAGTCTTAGCTGACATGACTAATTCAGTGACTGTCACTGACTGACATAACAAGAGAGAACTTTAAGGTTAGACAGTTCCTCAGAGGGCTGCGGTAAAGTTCCATCTGATAGCGAATCATATTTCACAATCATGCATTAATAGCAATTTAATGTAGAACCTTTCCTTCCAATATGAATTATATTCAGTAATGGGAGTAGATGGGTGTGTAAGATGGGAGTTGGTCTTGCTCATGGCCAGGGTTTCCCTGACTTTCTGAGTAGATTACAGTTCATGCAGAATCAGGGTGTGGAGGGGTGCTCTGCTCACAATATCTGCATATCTTAATCACATGCATTGACATTTCCATCTGGTTACATAACCTACTAGCCATGCTTCTACTGCCTGTATTTACTAGCCTTATGTTACATTATCAAACACCCTCCCACTCCCTCGCTTTTATGCAAGCTCTCACTCCTAAGAAACGCAGACGCATTCACACACACACACATACACACACAAAGCCGTTAAACTCTCGTCTCCGGCGGGGTTGTTGAGTCCACTCTAGTCTCAGTTCCTGAGCGGACGTGCTTCGCAAATGAAGAGACCTCTGTTTACTTCTTAATTTGCTATTTGTTTCTTACTTTCAGACATCTGACGTTCTGAGTAGCTCTGGGGTTTCTCGCTTGGAGGCTACCATGCTGCTCTCTGGAGGGCCAGCCTTCTAAGACAACCACAATTTTTTTTTAAAGCAGGAAAGAGAATGGAAGAAAAGGATTTTGGGCTCTGCTGGGGAAGAGGCAGGACAATACTGGTTACTCAGCCAGCCTTGGTTGGCCTGTAACCTTGTCTCCTGTATGAGATGTCAGCATGACCGCTTATATAATCTGTTATCAGGCTAGTACAGCTAGGTCTTAATACTGTATCTCTAGCTTTGATTAGATTGCATCTTGAGTTCAACCCCATCAAATCAAGACATGGATGGAAAAAACATTAGCGTATGATGCTTTGCATAAGAGCATGGGGCTGGACTTGGCAATGAAGCAAGCCTAGAGTGACTAAATTGATAAGCAGAGAAGATTGGATGTTAATCTGGATGGTAATGAAAGAGAGGCTCTACTCATAGCATATGTTCCTCTGGTTGTTATCATAGAGTGCTTTAGGCCATTGTGGAATTGGATAATTACTCCTTGATGCACCTGTCCTAAATGTGTTCAGATTCAGAAACTTAAGAGTTGTGCCATCTCTAGAAAATTGGAGTATAAAAGTTCAACAAACATACTAAACATACCCTCCTCGGATGGGGAGACCTTGCTGGATGTCTCACCTCAAGTGGGCACATATCAACTTACTGTTTTCCTGTGGCTTGGCTGCTCCTAGCATGACAGCCATGTTTTTTCCCCTAAACTGTTTTGTAGCTTATATAAATAAGGAATGATGGATTAAAGATGTTGTCTTGTCATGTATGTTGTCTTGTTTATTTCCAATGAATCTTCAGTGGATCTGGGTCAGGGGCTTTAGAAAGGTATTGAACACCAGAACCGATGGTGGCTGTTGACATTGAAACCTCAAGATGGAGATGATGCCCAACTTTTATCAGCACCTACTTTGAGATGTTTTTTTGTTGTTGTTGAGATTCACTCTCCTCACCTCAGACGGGTGTGTTGAGGAATAACTGTGTGGACTGTCTGTACCGTACTAACTCCGCCCAGTTCATAGTGGGGAAGTGTGCTCTTGTCTATCAGCTCTACTCTCTGGGCATGATTGACAAGCCAAGGTTGCAGTTTGACACGGACTGTGTCAGGTTAAACCCTACCCTACTCCTTATTCTCGCCAGAGATTCATTTAAACATTACTGAAAGCTGACATAAGAACTTAAAGCATTCAGTACATCAAATATACATTGACTTCAGTTCTCTAACCTCTAAACCTTGCGGTGCCCCCTGTGTGACCTTTACCCCCATGTAGGCTTTTTGAGAAGCTGTATGAGGACCATGGGGGCCACCCTGTCTCTGCAGTACAGGGGCTCCCAGCTGGGCCACAGGGTCAAGACCTACCGCAAGATAACCCCCTGGACACAGCACTCGAAAGACATCATGCAGACCCTGTCCTGCTACGACAGCAATGCTTTCTCAGGTAGACACCACACACTCACACCCCTGCCCACACACCACACCCCTGCCCTGTAATTATGAGACCACTGCTTAACTTAACGTTTAACTGACGTTTAACTTAACTCACTGCTTAACTGAATTCCTTTCACCCCATCCTCATCCCCTCACTCCCCTCCCCTTCTCCCACTACTGTTGAACCAGTGCTCCCACTACCTCCATGCTCTCTCTGTCAGATAATGGGAGCCCTGCCAATTAATCTGTCTGTCCTTCCACCCACACCTGCCCCCCATGAACCTACCACCCCTGCCTCTCCCCGTTACCATGGAAACACTGATTCGTCATCCAGACCTGAACTCTTGTTACATAACAAGATCCAGCTCTCCCCCTCCTCCCTTTCCCAACATCTTTCATTTCCCCAAAGCTTTACATTTCAAAGAAAATCAATGATGAGCTTGTAGACCCAGTGTACGGTGAGCGGCGACCTCTTAATAATATCATACATCAAGTGAATTGTACATACTCTCTCCCACGACCTTGCACACACACACGCATGCACATACACACACACTGTGAAGGCACATTGTTAGCATTACAGTGGATACTATGGCTGTAGAGTATTCTGGTAGACAAACACTTTGTAGAGAGCTGGACATTATCCTCATAAATCAACCCTAAATGTACAGTGCATTCAGAAAGTATTCAGATCCCTTGACTTTTTCCACATTTTGTTATGTTACAGCCTTATTCTAAAATGGATTAAATACATTTTTCCCTCATCAATCTACACACAATATCCCATAATACAGGTTTTTTTTATTGTTGCAAATTTATTAAAATAAGAACACAGAAATACCTTATTTACATAAGTATTCAGACCCTTTGCTATGACACTCGAAATGTAAAATCTTTCCAACATGTAACATTTTTCCATGTTTCCATTGATCATCCTCGAGATGTTTCTACAACTTTATTGGAGTCCACCTGTGGTAAATCCAATTGATTGGACATAATTTGGATAGGCACACACCTGTCTATATAAGGTCCCACAGTTGACAGTGCATGTCAGAGCGAAAACCAAGCTATGGGGTCGAAGGAAGCTCCGAGACAGGATTATGTCAAGGCACAGATCTGGGGAATGGTACCAACAATTTATGCATAATTGAAGCTCCCTAACAATACAGTGGCCTACATCATTCTTAAATGTAAGAAGTTTATTTATTTAATCAGTTTTAGAATAAGGCTGTAATGTAACAAAATGTGGATAAAGTCAAGGGGTCTGAATACTTTCCAATGCATTGTAAACGTGTCCATTTATTTATTGATTGCATTTACTGGCACCGTTGTTTGAGGACATATTCTCATTTCCAACAACATTCTAGGGAAGAGTTAAAGTAGAGAGCAGAGGGGTAGAACTCTCCATTGTTGTTGCCTTGGAGTACCTTAGAACAGTCAATATAGAACACAGGGGAAATCTTCAATACAGAGCACTAAGTGTTTTGTTCCTGGCTTTATCCCTTCAAATCACAATGGCTCTATTTCTTACTTCACAGACCTCTGGTATTGTAGAACACTGTAGACACAGAGTTTATTAGAAAAGCTTCCCCTTGTCTCTGTTTCATATCTCTCCTGTTTAGTGGAGGATTTAATAGAGCTGTAGAAATTCCCCGGGTCTCCCAGAGAATTTTCTTCTGAATCACCCTCACACACTCCCACATGAAAATACTTATTCACACACGCATGCACATGTGCGCGGACACACACACACTCTCACACTCTCACACACACGCGTACACCCACCCACCTCCCCCACCTCCCCATTCTATCATCACCACAGAACCCATATCTCCCTTCAGTCACACTGCCATCTTACAGAGGACAAAATGGCTTCTCAGCTCGTTAACCAACACATTATTTCCTACTCAGGACTTTAGTGAGGAATGCGACTCTGAAGTTTTTTACTGGGGGCCTTGATCGATTTACCTCAATCCTAGTGAGTAATGGTATTGATCCACTCAACAGAGAGGCCTGATGGGAGGGATGGTAATATTGGATTATAGGGGGAATTGTTTATTTAGATGAGATTATTATCGTTGATATTGCATCATGATCTTTTCATATTAAAACGTTTGAGGCTCCCTAGGTTGATGTAATTGACCTTGTGTGTTGACTACATACACACAGTGTGTGTCTGTGTGTGTTTGAGTGTCTGGCTGTGTCTTCGCATCACTATCTGCTCCCTCTGCCCCTGTACACACACACACACACACACACACAGGGCTTTGGAGGCGAGTTATCTGATTGTGTTGGTAATACAACTTTGGTTCAGTGAAATGACGTGCACGAGATCCCCAGGGGTTATATGAGATATCCACAAAGAGCTCTGCTGGGGCCTGGCTGGTATGGAGTGAGTGGGAGAAAAAAATAGGGCTTGAGAAGTGAGTGAGAGAAAAGAGGGGATCAGGGGCCTGAGAGTGTGATGCACTTGAGTTCAGTAAGTGCATTCTCACTATGTTGTAGCTTCACTGTCTGCTGAGTGAGAGTGGGAATCAGGTCAATGTCCCAGTGTGGTGGCCAGGTCTTCATTAGTGAGCTTAGTGCATTGCATGTGTGTGTGTCTTTATGTGTGTGTTGGCACGTTCCACACCTCACACTGTCCCCTGGAGAGAGAAACCCACTATACCGCTAGTCATTGAGCACAAACATTTGGGTTTGATTCAAATATAAGACAAGAGTGATTATTTCACAGAAAAGAATGATGTTCCTTGAGTTCTTTCAATTTAGAGTGACAAAAAAGTAGGATTGGTGTCACGTCAATGGGACATGCAGCGCTTTGTGTCACGATTGCAGATTTTTGAGAAACAACAAATGTCGGTACATATAAGTGTCTTCTATCGGCTGAAAGCTTAAACTCTTGTTAATATAACTGCACTGTCCAATTTACAGTAGCTATTACTGCGGAGAAAATGCCATGCTATTGTTTGAGGAGAGCTCCTAACAACAAAATACTTTTTTCACAGAATTAGGTTTGATAAATTCACCTCTGAAGTTCAAATGTGTACTTACATTCTGAAATCTTGCTCTGATTTATCTTCCAAAGGGTCCCAGAGATAACATGAAGGGTTGTTTTGTTAGATAAAATCCTTTTTCATATCCTAAAAATAGAGTGCACGATCGATTTTGTATTTCCACTCGTTCAATTTGCAAAGAAAGGAATCTGTGAAAATGTAACCCTAAACATTGTTTCTACCAGTCAAATCACGTTCGTATGTATTCCTCAGAGATCCTAGAACATAACCAGACTACACTATATAATTAGGGGTGTATCCTATAGGACACCAAATTTGGTCAGACAGCGACGCCTTCTTGGCACACCGATGACGCGGCCGGTCTTCATTTGATTGACTGTATCTTTATCAAATAAGCACCAATCAGTGTCAAACAAAGCTAGCTAGATAGCCAATGAGCTGGGCTTTATGGGAGTATCTGGAAACCCTGTATCTGTTGCAAAATGAAGGGGCTAACCTTTTGCGACAGCATGCCTTTTCCTTTTGCACAAAAACTATCAGAATATTCAGAGTTATGAAGTTAGGAAAACTGATTGTTTTGCAAATCTTGAACTTATAATATGGCTACTAATACTGGAAAGCTAAATCAAAGTCCAGTATACAGATTTGATGATATTCTTGCAGAAAAACGTAATATGAATGCAACTGTCTAGAGACTGTGATAGAGACTGTACGCGCACACACACACCAGCTCCGCAACTGTTTTCTAACTTTTAAGCTTTCACTCCATTTCTCAGTTTTATACCCTAAATAAATGTTATTTGGAGAAGGACAGAAATTGCCTTGACATCACATTGTACTGTACACATGTAATCAATTACATTGGGTGCTGTGGAGGATGTACAGAACAGAGAAACTGCATTGTTTAATTAAAAGAACACAAGCTGTCACACACACACACACACACACACACACAGTTCCCTCACCTGTCTCCCATGTACAATTAACAAACATCGATGACACACCCTAATAATATGACAAAAACATGTTTATTTTCTTCTCATTGACGTATGTGGACTCGTGTGCCTGCGTGTGTACTTCTATTGTTTGACATTAATTCCTATCCCCTGATTTATTGAACAAATCTTCAGCTGAAAATTGCCTGTAGAAATTACCAGGGAGAGAGAGTGAGAGCTTGTAATTGCAGCCAAACACCCTCGCTTAGTGGCTAATTACCAGCCATGGCCATTAGTACATTACCACATGGCTACGGGGCAGAGAGGGAGGTGTATCTTACCAATCACACCTCGCCCCACCGCAACATGATACAACATGTGGCACATAGACGCTAAATGCACACACACATGCGCACCTGCACCAACCAAACTATTATCTCTACAGCACCCACCTGCCACACGCCCAAACTGTGTAGTCATCATCATGATGTAGTCTGGTTTTAATTGTGTTTTCCTTTCAGTGATGCTTTCATCTCAGGAGCCCCTGGAGCTTTTCATGTAGATATAGTTTGATTAGATTATACATCTTCCTTGTCTCTCTCTCTATCCTCATCTTCCATTTCCCATCTTCCATTGGCACCTCAGACCAAGGTCTGATATAAGATCGACATTCAGATGACTGACCACAGCAGAGGCTCAACTGACCAACACTATAGACCAATTTGACTCCCTGTTACACCTCAGTCCCGTGCATATTGTCTCCTTTCTCTTCTGTCTTTTCTTTCTCTCCCTCTGTCTCTCTCCCTCTACCCCCCCCCTTCAGTTTCAGACCGGCAGTATGCCATCAACCTGTTTTTGCAGGTGTACCAACCATTAGAGTCTAAGCCTCACCTCTGAGAGCTGCCCACTGACTTCTACCTGCACCAGAGGAACTCTATGGCATTGTTTCCCAACCCTGATCCTCGAGTACCCCCAACAGGACACAGTTTAGTTGGAAAACTAATCCTTGACAAACACACATCATTCAATTCATTGAGGGCTTGATGATTAGCTGACAATTGAATCAGGTGTGCTTGTCCAGGGATACAAAAAAATGTGTACTGTTGGGGGTACTCGAGGACCAGGTTTGGGAAACACCCATGACAGGCGCAGGTACACGCACGCACGCATACAGTACACATGCACACACACACACAGTTTTGTACAGCTAACCTTGTGGCAACACAGAATTCAGTCCCATTCAAAATCCGATTTTCCCTAACCCCTTACCATAACGGATACGCATCATCATGGCAAGCACATAAAGTTAGCCTTTTGTAGCAGCTAGAACTGATCACTTGTTTGTCAGTGACAAGTAACATGACCAGATGGACCAATACAATTCAATTTCACATATCGCGCCAAAACGGCCAATCACATCGTAGCAGGATTTTCTAACAGTAAAAAAAAGGTAGCTACATGCCATGACAAAAAAGGTTTCCTAATCAACTTGAAAATAAATGGAGCCTAACGAGGTTGAGCAGGTTCAGGAGACAATACAGACAATACAGACACACAGAGAGAGAGCGAGTGGCCGGGTCTTCTGAAGACCACGACAAAGGAAATCCCTGGCCGCATCTCAAAGAACACTTCAGCTTCAAGCAGAGAAGAGGAGACAGTGTAATTATGGAATGTAAGCTCTGCTTACCAAAGAGGGTGGAGGTGGCTGCCTACAATAACTCTGCGTCAAACTTGAGGAAGCATGTAATGGTACGAAAAGTACGTTTTAAATATATGTTATTTTGTTCTGTAGGTTATGTAATATAGCTAACAAAGTGTTGCTACTAGCCAGTTGCATTCAATCTGTAGCATAATCCTGTAACGGCTTTCTTCTATCTCCTCCTCTGACGAAGAGGTGTAGCAAGGATCGGACCAAAATGCAGCGTGGCTATTGCAATCCATGTTTATTAAAATAATAAAAAAACACGAACTTACAAAAAAAAACAATAAACGTAATGTGAAAACCGAAACAGCTCTATCTGGTGCAAACACAAAGACAGGAACAATCACCCACAAAATACACAGTGAAACCCCGGCTACCTAAATATGGTTCCCAATCAGAGACAACGAGAATCACCTGACTCTGATTGAGAACCGCCTCAGGCAGCCAAACCTATGCTACACCCCTACTCAGCCGCAATCCCAATGCCTACAAAACCCCAATACGAAACACAACAAAATAAACCTATGTCACACCCTGGCCTGACCAAATATATAACGAAAACACAAAATACTATGACCAAGGCGTGACAAATGCTAACTTTAGCTAGCTCATACTGTTGCTAGCTAGATAGAAGCTAACCCTGACCAAAGTCTTTTACACAGCTGAAGGAACTATAAGCTGTAGTGCGGGCTACTACCGCAATTACATTATGGTGACTAGTAGCTAGCCCTCCCCATAAGGTAAGTTGTTGGGAATAGCTAAAAGTTCAATTAAGGATCTTGTGAAGATAAAATAAATAACTAATTTTGAGACCTGGGATTTTTAGGTATGTTCATTATCTTTTTTTGCGTGCTTATTACCTAACGTAAACTCACTCACTTTTGTACATTGCCTTGGTCCGTACAATTGACCTTATTTTAGCGCCCAAAAAACGTAATACTTCCAGATCAACTGTAATGTCAATACCAATGTAAAGCACAATTTCTCCCCTTTCCAACAGAATTCATGCCGAGATCTTCATGATGCCCATCTCTGCATGATTCAAGAAGGCAATGAGCTCCGTCGGGTCTTTTAAAAAATGGCGGGTGGGGAAGCGAAACTAATGCGTTATAGTGAGAAGGAGAGATGTCATGTGGGCTTTTTTTCACTCGATCTGTCCAACTTATCACCTTATCGCCTCTAAAATGTAAATAAAACACTATAAAGAGTTTATATAATGTGTCATTACATACCTATTTGAAGGTTTGTGTCGAATATGAATCGGGTTTTTAGGGCTGATTGAGAATCATGATCGCTTGCAGTGATGACACAAAAAATTACTAGGTATCCACCCTTACCCCCGTCACTGTCCATTTCTTGTTTTTAAATTATGAGAGAAGTGCTACACCTGGTGGAGAGAGATTGTAAGACATAAATAGTTGCCTTATGCGTGCTGTACGTTACGGCATGACACGTCACGATGTAATGGAGGGTCAGTTTTTTTCAACTTTTCTCCAATACTATAGAACAATTACCATGTCGATCAACGCTTGAATAGAAACGTAGTTCACACCTCAGATTTTCAAGTCAACACAGTCGCTACAGTCCCATTAGTTTTCTTTGCAGCCTCGTTTGAATGTCGCGGTTGCGCACATTTGTACGGAATGGGGTGAGTTTACGTTAGCTGGTTGGATGGTTGGATCACTGAATTTCGAATAATAGCCAAAAATCATGTTTGCTAAAACTATAGTTCTTGTAACTGCGGAAAAGAAAGAACAATATTCCCCAACATTCGTATGTACTTGGACAGTGACATTATTCAAAACATGCTGTAATTTCTAAATGTTTCATTTGATATGAATAAAAACACATTCTTACAGCTGACAGTCTGCACTTTAACCACATTGTCATTATATCTTTTAAAATCCAATGTGCTGGACTACAGAGCCAAAACCATTTTTTGTCATTGCCCAAACACTTACAGATTGCACTTTTTTGCTGGTTTAAGTTAATTTGTATAAAACCAAACTGGTCAGGCTATATACATTTTGCCCAGATTGATGCAATAATTTTATCCACAGAGGAAACATCCATTAAAGATGACAAACTACAATATGCTTACCTCTGCAACCACAAACAAACGAACCAAGGAACTATCAAACACCTCTTCAACTTGCAAGCATGCTAGCGTCCCACCTCAACAACAGCCAGTGAAATTGCAGGGCGCCAAATTCAAACAACAGAAATCCCATTATTAAAATCCCTCAAACATACAAGTATTATACACCATTTCAAAGATAAACTTCTTGTAAATCCAACCACAGTGTCCGATTTCAAAAAGGCTTTACGGAGAAAGCACACCATGCGATTATGTTAGGTCAGCGCCTAGTCACAGAAAACCATACAGCCATTTTCCAGCCAAGGAGAGGGCTCACAAAAGTCAGAAATAGCATTAAAATGAATCACTTACCTTTGATGATCTTCATCTGGTGGCACTCCCAGGTCTCCATGTTAGACAATAAATGTTTGTTTTGTTCGATAATGTCCCTCTTTATGTCCAAAAACCTCCGCTTTGTTGGTGCGTTTAGTTCAGAAATCCAAAGGCACAATTTGCGCTCTCAACATCAAGACGAAAAGTCAAAACAGTACAATAAAAGTGATTAGAAACATGTCAAACAATGTTTAAAATCAATCCTCAGGTTGTTTTTGTCATAAATAATCAATCTTATTTCAACCGGACAAAAGCTTCGTCAATGGAAAAGGAGAAACAAGAAAGGCGCCCTCGCGATCACGTTTGGTGAGCAGAGCCATGCAGTCGAGTCAGCAGACCGAGACACAGATGCTGAAGAGCCAGTAGAGCAGGTTGAATACCAAGACACCTCTTCCATCCTGGAAAATGACAGTGGCCTAGAACATCAACTCCCTCATTATCAACGGTGTGCATGTCACCTGCTGAACCTCATTGCAACAACAGATTCTGCGTTGGCAGAAACAAATAGTGATGGCTACAAAATGTTGTCCAGGTGGTCTTTTGTCAAATACCAAGCCATGTTGAATAAAACGGGACGGTCAACCTTAGCTGCTGAAGTTGTAGAGAATGAGCGCAAACTATAGTTGACCCATCCATATCAAACACGTTGGAACTGAACTTACCTGGCTGTGGAGAGGATCACACATAATCTGCATAATCGACTTGTGCCAGCGGAGGAGAGAGGGGCAAGAAACTCCCCTACCTTGGTTGTTGTGTGGGATAATGTGACATTCCACTACTCTGCTGCAGTCACAGACTGGTTTACTACACATCCCAGGATGTCAGTACTGTTCCTGCCTCCATACTCCCCTTCCTGGAAGTTTTATGACCGCCATCCACATGGCCAGATGTCCTTACTGGATGCCATGAATGCGGGGTGTGGGGACACTTCTCCTGACGGTTGGATTAGACATTCCAGAAGATACTTTCCAAGATGCATCACCAGAGACGACATAAGATGTAATGTTGATGAGAACTTCTGGCCAAATGCAGGAGAGAGGGAGAACTAGAACCCTCACAGTACTGTACAGTATGAGTGATTATACTATACGTGTTGATGTTTTTCTTGTAATTATTACTGTAGCCCTAGAATTTAGGATTCGTTTTTTTGTTTAAACTTTATATTTTTCACAAGTAAATTATAAAGGAGAAAAAACTAAAGGCTATTGAAGCAAATATCTGCATTTATGATTAATTCTTGTGACATATACTTAAGTACAGTCAATAAAGTGAAACGGTGTTATTCTTATTCTAAAATTAAATACTGATTTATGTGAAAAATCATTCAAACTTCAAAGAGAAAAGTGAATCATTTATGTAGTGCTCCCTGTTAGTGTTTTTTTTAGGTCAGTGTGTTATGAGTGACAATATATGCTTTCTGAGTAAGAATGGTGTTACCTGTGTTATGGTCGAACAAGCTTATTTTGAGACATGTATGAAGAGTTTTGGTGGATTGAATGAGTTTTGGAGGTGAGATTAACTGTTTGGCCAAGATGCATGTTGGTAATGCAGACTGTGAGAAGAGTTTTGAAAAAGTGGCTTCAGTATTGACGATGCTTGTGAGCAATTTAAAAAAGCGAATAGTAGTTTTCTTTTAAGGTATCTTTACTTTTACTCAGGTATGACATTTGAGTACACACACACAATACGGTAGATGCGCGCACACACACGGAGGCACGGCGGCACACACTTAGAATGTTTTTTTCTTCCTGTGTGTTTCTTTCTACTGGCCTGGTGGGAGATCACTCAGACAAGATTACCAGCAGCACCTGCGTTTCTGTAACAGCTTTTACACCAGAGACTTATAAGGACTTTCCTGCAGCACAGCAGTGTGTGTGTGTGTGTGTGTGTGTGTGTGTGTGTGTGTGTGTGTGTGTGTGTGTGTGAACGTGTGTGTGTGTGTGAACGTGTGCTTGTCTGAGAGCACACATGCGCACGTAAGTGCATGTCTACCTCTGTGTAGAAAGCTGTCACACCACCACTGTTTGTGAGCTTTTGTTTGTTTCTGAGCAGACAAAGGGACACTTTTAGGAGTTTACAGACGGACCAATGGGAGGAGAGCAGTGTGCAGCAAAGAGCAAGCAGTTTTGCAAGGGACACGGTTCGAGGTACTCACTCCCGTGAGTGGCGCCAATGGATTGGCACTTGAGGCGACAAAATATGAAACTAGTCTTGAGTGGCCACCGCGCATTGTTGACCAAGGAGCAGACTTAATCTTGTCAACCGATCAAAACAATATTTTAACATTTAACATCTCTCTCTCTCAAAAAATTAAATGGGCTTTATTGGCATGGGAAACGTGTTAACATTGCCAAAGCAAGTGAGGTAGGTAAATATACAAAAGTGAAATAAACAATCAAAATGAACAGTAAACATTACACATACAGAAGTTTCAAAACAATAAAGACAATGTCATATTATGTATATATACAGTGTTGTAACAATGTACAAATGGTTAAAGTACACAAGGGAAATAAATAAGCATAAATATGGGCTGCATTTACAATGGTGTTTGTTCTTCACTGGTTGCCCTTCTTGTGGCAGCAGGTCACAAACCTTGGTGCTGTGATGGCACACTGTGGAATTTCACCCAGTAGATATGGGAGTTTATCAAAATTGGGTTTGTGGATCGAATTCTTTCTTTTCGATTTCTTTGTGGATCTGTGTAATCTGAGGGAAATATGTGTCTCTAATATGGTCATACATTGGGCAGGAGGTTAGGAAGTGCTACTCAGTTTCCACCTCATTTTGTGGGCAGTGTGAACATAGCCTGTTTTCTCTTGAGAGCCATGTCTGCCTACGGCGGCCTTTCTCAATAGCAAGGCTACGCTCACTGAGTCTGTACATAGTCAAAACTTTCCTTAAGTTTGGGTCACTCACAGTGGTCAGGTATTCTGCCACTGTGTACTCTCTGTTTAGGGCCAAATAGCATTCTAGTTTGCTCTGTTTTTTTGTTAATTCTTTCCAATGTGTCAAGTAATTATCTTTTTGTTTTCTCAGGATTTGGTTGGCTCTAATTGTGCTGCTGTCCTGGGGCTCTATGGGGTGTGTTTGTGAACAGAGCCCCAGGACCAGCTTGCTTAGGGGACACTTCTCCAGGTTCATCTCTCTGTAGGTGATGGCTTTGTTAAGGAAGGTTTGGGAATCACTTCCTTTTAGGTGGTTGTAGAATTTAACGGCTCTTTTCTGGATTTGGATAATTAGTGGGTATCGGCCTAATTCTGCTCTGCATGCATTATTTGGTGTTCTACGTTGTACACTGAAGATATTTTTGCAGAATTCTGCATGCAGAGTCTCAATTTGGTGTTTGTCCCATTTTGTGAAATCTTGGTTGGTGAGCGGACCCCAGACCTCACAACCATAAAGGGCAATGGGCTCTATGACTGATTCAAGTAATTTTAGCCAGATCCTAATTGGTATGTTGAATTTTATGTTCATTTTGATGGAATAGAATGCCCTTCTTGCCTTGTCTCTCAGATCGTTCACAGCCTTGTGGAAGTTACCTGTGGTGCTGATGTTTAGGCCAAGGTATGTATAGTTTTTTGTGTGCTCTAGGGCAATGGTGTCTAGATGGAATCTGTATTTGTGGTCCTGGCGACTGGACCTTTATTGGAACACCATTATTTTGGTCTTACTGAGATTTACTGTCAGGGCCCAAGTCTGGCAGAATCTGTGCAGAATATCTAGATGCTGCTGTAGGCCCTCCTTGGTTGGTGACAGAAGCACCAGATCATCAGCAAACAGTAGACATTTGACATCAGATTCAAGTAGGGTGAGGCCGGGGGCTGCAGACTTTTCTAGTGCCCGCACCAATTCGTTGATATACAGTGGGGAGAACAAGTATTTGATACACTGCTGATTTTGCAGGTGTTCCTACTTACAAAGCATGTAGAGGTCTGTGATTTTTATCATCCCTGCTGCAGTGTGTGCAAACCTGGTCAAGAACTACAGCAAACAAAGGTTTCTGTACCAAATATTAAGTTATGCTTTTCTGATGTATCAAATACTTATGTCATGCAATAAAATGCAAATTAATTACTTAAAAATCATACAATGTGATTTTTTGGATTTTTGTTTTAGATTCCGTCTCTCACAGTTGAAGTGCACCTATGATAAAAATTACAGACTTCTACATGCTTTGTAAGTAGGAAAACCTGCCAAATCGTCAGTGTATCAAATACTTGTTCTCCCCACTGTATATGTTGAAGAGGGTGGGGCTTAAGCTGCATCCCTGTCTAACCCCACGGCCCTGTGGGAAGAAAAGTGTTTGTTTTTTGCCAATTATAACCGCACACTTGTTTGTGTACATGGATTTTATGATGTCGTATGTTTTACACCACTTTCCATCAATTTGTATAGCAGAACCTCAGGCCAGATTGAGTCGAAGGCTTTTTTGAAATCAACAAAGCATGAGAAGACTTTGTCTTTGTTTTGATTTGTTTGGTTGTCAATTAGGGTGTGCAGGGTGAATACATTGTCTGTTATACGGTAATTTGGTAAAAAGCCAATTTGACATTTGCTCGGTACATTGTTTTCATTGAGGAAATGTATGCGTCTGCTGTTATTGATAATACAGAGGATTTTCCCAAGGTTGCTGTTGACGCATATCCAACGGTAGTTTTATTGGGGTCAAATTTGTCTCCACTTTTGTGGATTGGGGTGATCTGTCCTTCTTTCAAAATATTGGGGAAGATTCCAGAGCTAAGGACGATGTTAAAGAGTTTTAGTATAGCCAATTGGAATTTGTTGTCTGTATATTTTATCATTTCATTAAAGATACCATCAACACCACATGCCTTTTTGGGTTGGAGGGTTTTTATTTTGTCCTGTAGCTCATTCAAGGTAATTGGAGAATCCAGTGGGTTCTGGTAGTCTTTAATAGTTAATTCTAAGATTTGTATTTTATTCTGTATATGTTTTTTGCTCTTTATCCTTTGTTATAGAGCCAAAAAGATTGGAGAAGTGGTTTACCCATACGTCTCCATTTTGGATAGATAATTCTTCGTGTTGTTTAGTGTTTTCCAATTTTCCCAGAAGTGGTTAGTCTATTGATTCTTCAATTACATTGAGCTGTTTTCTGTCGTGCTGTTCCTTTTTCCGTAGTGTATTTCTGTATTGTTTTAGTGATTCACCATCGTGAAGGTGCAGACTCAGGTTTTCCGGGTCTCTATGTTTTTTGTTGGACAGGTTTCTCAATTTCTTTCTTCGATTTTTGCATTCTTCATCAAACCATTTGTCATTGTTGTTAATTTTCTTCGGTTTTCTATTTGAGATTTTTAGATTTGATAGGGAAGCTGAGAGGTCGAATATACTGTTAAGATGTTCTACTGCCAAGTTTATACCTTCGCTATTACAGTGGAACGTTTTACCCAGGAAATTGTCTAAAAGGGATTTAATTTGTTGTTGCCTAATTGTTTTTTGGTTGGTTTCCAAACTGCATTCCTTCCATCTATAGCATTCCTTAATGTTACTCAGTTTCTTTGGCTTTGATGCCTCATGATTGAGTATTGCTCTGTTCAAGTAGACTGTGATTTTGCTGTGGTCTGATAGGGGTGTCAGTGGGCTGACTGTGAACGCTCTGAGAGACTCTGGGTTGAGGTCAGTGATAAAGTAGTCTACAGTACTACTGCCAAGAGATGAGCTATAGGTGTACCTACCATAGGTGTCCCCTTGAAGCCTACCATTGACTCTCACTCTCTCTCTCTCTCTCTCATTCAAATCAAAGGGCTTTATTTCCGTGGGAAACATACTGTATGTTTACATTGCCAAAGAAAATGAAATAGAGTAATAATACAAAATGAAAAGTAAACATTACTCACAACATTTTCTAAGGAATAGAGACATTTCAAATGTCATTATGTCTATGTACAGTGTTATAAAGATGTGCAAATAGTTACAGTATAAAGGGGAAATAAATAAACATAAATATGGGTTGTATTTACCACGTTGTTTGTTCTTTTCTTGTGGCAAACGGTCATAATTCTTGCTTCTGTGATGGTGCAGTGGTATTTCACCCAGAAGATATGGGAGTTTATTAAATTTGGATATATTTTCAAATTCTTTGTAGCTCTGTGTAATCTGAGGGAAATATGTGTCCCAAATATGGTCATACATTTGGCAGGAGGTTAGGAAGTACAGCTCAGTTTCCACCTCATTTTGTGGGCAGTGTGCACATGGCCTGTCTTATCATGAGAGCCAGGTATGCCTACGCTGGCCTTTCACTGAGTCTATACATAGTCAAAGCTTTCCTTAATTTTGGGTCAGTCACAGTGGTCAGGCATTCTGCTACTGTTTACTCTCTATTTAGGGCCAAATAGCTTTCCAGTTTGCTCCGTTTTTTGTACATACTTTCCAATAGGTCAAGTAATTGTCTTTTTGTTTTCTCATCATTTGATTTGGGTCTAATTGTGTTGCTGTCTTGGGGCTCTGTGGGGCCTGTTTGTGTTTATGAACCAGCTGGTAGAGGGGACTCTTCTCCAGGTTCATCTCTCTTTAGGCGAGGGCTTTGTTGTGGAAGGCTTGATAATCACTTGTTTTTATGTAGTTGTAGAATTTAATTGCTCTTTTCTGAATCTTTTTTTATTGCTGTAGGCCCTTTTCTGAATTTTGATAATTAGTGGGAATCGTCCTAATTCTGCTCTGCATGCATTGTTTGGGGTTTTACGTTGTACACAGAGGATGCTTTTGCAGAATTCTGCAATTTGATGTTTGTCCCTTTCTGTGAATTCTTGGTTGGTGAGTGGACCCCAGACTACACAACCATAAAGGTTAATGGGTTCTATAACTATAGCTGTAGGCACTCCTTGGTTGGGGACAGAAGCACCCGACCGACCATCTGCAAACATTCAACATTTGACTTCAGAGTAGGGCTGTTATGGTGACTGTATTACCAACACACCGGCAGCCATGGCGGTAGTCAAATTTCATGTGACCGCTTAGTCACAGTAATTAGGCTTCCCCAAGCTTGGATGCTGATGATGGCTAATAGTAGCTTACCAAACTTACCAAACTCCGCACTCTTATTGTCCCTCTAATCACCGGAGTCGCCTCTTCACTGTTGATGTTGAGACTGGTGTCTTGCGGGTACTTGTGAGGCGTCTGTTTCTTATAGTTTCTTACTTCCCATGAGCCGGGTTGTAACAAAATCTCACACTCATTCTTATGTTTAATAATAAATGTATCGTATAGTGTGTGTGTGGCAGGCTTACAATGATGGTAAAAACAACATTTGAGAGTGCGCTGACCCTGGTGTTAGAGTGGGTACGCAGCTGGAAGTTGAATGTTTGAAGGGGTACGGGACTATAAAAAGTTTGGGAACCACTGCCGTAGAGGTTAAACATTTTGGAGATGTGTTTTGGATCATTGGCACCAACAAAGCACCCCTACACCATCACACCTCCTCCTTCGTGCTTTATAGTGGGAACCACACATTTACCTACTCTGCATCTCACATCTTTGTGGTTGGAACCAAAAATCTAAACTTTGGACTCATCAGACCATAGGACAAATTTCCACCAGTCTAATGTCCATTGCTCGTGTTTCTTGGCCCAAGCAAGTCTTTTCTTTTTATTGCTGTCCTTTAGTAGTAGTTTCTTTGTAGCAATTCGACCATGAAGGCCTGATTCACGCAGTCTCCTATGAACAGTTGATGTTGAGATGTGTCTGTTACTTGAACTCTGTGAAGCATTTATTTGGGAAGCAGTCTGAAGTGCAGTTAACTTTAATGAACTTATCCTTTTCAGCAGAGTTAACCCCCAAAGCCAATTCCTCCTTTGGTCGTCTTTCCTTCCAGTTCTCTGCTGCCCATGACTGGAACGAATTGCAAAAATCTCTGAAGCTGGAGACTCACATCTCCCTCACTAGCTTTAAGCACCAGCTGTCAGAGCAGGCTTCACAAAATAGCGATTTAAATAAATCACTTACTTTTGAAGATCTTCCTCTGTATCTACAGTACTAAATCCATGTGTATGTATAGCGAGTGTGTGTGTGTGTCTGTGCCAATGTTTGTGTTGCTTCACTGTCCCTGCTGTTCCATAAGGTGTTCTGGTTTAAAATCTAATTGTACTGCTTGCGTCAGTTACTTGATGTGGAATAGAGTTCAATGTAGTCATGGCTCTGTGTAATACTGTGTGCCTCAGTTTGTCTGTTCTGGACTTGGGGACTGTGAAGAGACCTCTTTGTGGCATGTCTTGTGGGGTATGCATGGGTGTCCGAGGTGTGTGCCAGTAGTTTAGACAGACAGCTTGGTGCATTCAACATGTTAATACCGCTCATGAATAAAAGTAGTGATGAAGTCAATCTGTCCTCCACTTTCAGCCAGTTTGAGTGTTTGTTGCAGCTCGTTCCAGTTGCTCACTGCAGCGACCTGAAAAGAGGACCGACCCAGGGACGTGCATTGGTGACCTTTAACCTCTCTGAACCACCCATACCGGATCCGGGATAATTGTCATCAGCAACGCTGAATAGCATAGCGCCACAGTCAAATAATATTACTAGAAAATATTCATTTTCATGAAATCACAAGTGCAATATTGCGAAACTTAGCCTTTTGTTAATCCACCTGTCGTCTCAGATTTAGAAATTATGCTTTACAGCGAAAGCAATACAAGCGTTTGTGTAAGTTTATCGATCGCTCGACAAAACAATAAGTACACTTAGCATCAGGTAACTTGGTCACGAAAATCAGAAAAGCAATCAAATTAATCGAGTCACAAAAGCAGGATTAGAGATAAAATGAATCACTAAACTTTTGAAAATCTTCATCAGATGACATTCATATGACATGTTACACAATACATTTATGTTTTGTTCGATAATATGCATATTTATATCCACAAATCTCGGTTTACATTGACACCATGTTCAGAAATGCCTCCAAAATATCCGGAGGAATTATAGAAAGCTACGCCAGATAACAGAAATACTCATCATAAACGTTGACTAAAGATACATGTTCTACATATAATTATGTCCTTGATGATCTTTATGGCCTTCCTGTAGCATCGGGTGGTGTAGGTGTCCTGGAGGGCAGGTAGTTTGCCCCCGGTGATGCGTTGTGCAGACCTCACCACCCTCTGGAGAGCCTTACGGTTGAGGGCGGTGCAGTTGCCATACCAGGCGGTGATACAGCCCGCCAGGATGCTCTCGATTGTGCATCTGTAGAAGTTTGTGAGTGCTTTTGGTGACAAGCCGAATTTCTTCAGCCTCCTGAGGTTGAAGAGGCGCTGCTGCGCCTTCCTCACGATGCTGTCTGTGTGAGTGGACCAATTCAGTTTGTCTGTGATGTGTATGCCGAGGAACTTAAAACTTGCTACCCTCTCCACTACTGTTCCATCGATGTGGATGGGGGTGTTCCCTCTGCTGTTTCCTGAAGTCCACAATCATCTCCTTAGTTTTGTTGACGTTGAGTGTGAGGTTATTTTCCTGACACCACACTCCGAGGGCCCTCACCTCCTCCCTGTAGGCCGTCTCGTCGTTGTTGGTAATCAAGCCTACCACTGTTGTGTCGTCCGCAAACTTGATGATTGAGTTGGGCGTGCATGGCCACGCAGTCGTGGGTGAACAGGGAGTACAGGAGAGGGCCAGAACGCACCCTTGTGGGGCCCCAGTGTTGAGGATCAGCGGGGAGGAGATGTTGTTGCCTACCCTCACCACCTGGGGCGGCCCGTCAGGAAGTCCAGTACCCAGTTGCACAGGGCGGGGTCGAGACCCAGGGTCTCGAGCTTGATGACGAGCTTGGAGGGTACTATGGTGTTGAATGCCGAGCTGTAGTCGATGAACAGCATTCTCACATAGGTATTCCTCTTGTCCAGATGGGTTAGGGCAGTGTGCAGTGTGGTTGAGATTGCATCGTCTGTGGACCTATTTGGGCGGTAAGCAAATTGGAGTGGGTCAAGGGTGTCAGGTAGGGTGGAGGTGATATGGTCCTTGACTAGTCTCTCAAAGCACTTCATGATGACGGATGTGAGTGCTACGGGCGGTAGTCGTTTAGCTCAGTTACCTTAGCTTTCTTGGGAACAGGAACAATGGTGGCCCTCTTGAAGCATGTGGGAACAGCAGACTGGTATAGGGATTGATTGAATATGTCCGTAAACACACCGGCCAGCTGGTCTGCGCATGCTCTGAGGGCGCGGCTGGGGATGCCGTCTGGGCCTGCAGCCTTGCGAGGGTTAACACGTTTAAATGTCTTACTCACTTCGGCTGCAGTGAAGGAGAGACCGCATGTTTCCGTTGCAGGCCGTGTCAGTGGCACTGTATTGTCCTCAAAGCGGGCAAAAAGTTATTTAGTCTGCCTGGGAGCAAGACATCCTGGTCCGTGACTGGGCTGGGTTTCTTCCTGTAGTCCGTGATTGACTGTAGACCCTGCCACATACCTCTTGTGTCTGAGCCGTTGAATTGAGATTCTACTTTGTCTCTGTACTGGCGCTTAGCTTGTTTGATAGCCTTGCGGAGGGAATAGCTGCACTGTTTGTATTCAGCCATGTTACCAGACACCTTGCCCTGATTAAAAGCAGTGGTTCGTGCCTTCAGTTTCACACGAATGCTGCCATCAATCCACGGTTTCTGGTTAGGGAATGTTTTAATCGTTGCTATGGGAACGACATCTTCAACGCACGTTCTAATGAACTCGCACACCGTATCAGCGTATTCGTCAATGTTGTTGTCTGACGCAATACGAAACATCTCCCAGTCCACGTGATGGAAGCAGTCTTGGAGTGTGGAGTCAGCTTGGTCGGACCAGCGTTGGACAGACCTCAGCGTGGGAGCTTCTTGTTTTAGTTTCTGTCTGTAGGCAGGGATCAACAAAATGGAGTCGTGGTCAGCTTTTCCGAAAGGGGGCGGGGCAGGGCCTTATATGCGTCGCGGAAGTTAGAGTAACAATGATCCAGGGTCTTTCCACCCCTGGTTGCGCAATCGATATGCTGATAAAATTTAGGGAGTCTTGTTTTCAGATTAGCCTTGTTAAAATCCCCAGCTACAATGAATGCAGCCTCCGGATAAATCGTTTCCAGTTTGCAGAGAGTTAAATAAAGTTCGTTCAGAGCCATCGATGTGTCTGCTTGGGGGGATATATACGGCTGTGATTATAATCGAAGAGAATTCTCTTGGTAGATAATGCGGTCTACATTTGATTGTGAGGAATTCTAAATCAGGTGAACAGAAGGATTTGAGTTCCTGTATGTTTCTTTCATCACACCATGTCACGTTGGCCATAAGACATACGCCCCCGCCCCTCTTCTTACCAGAAAGATGTTTGTTTCTGTCGGCGCGATGCGTGGAGAAACCCGCTGGCTGCACCGCTTCGGATTGCGTCTCTCCAGTTAGCCATGTTTCCGTGAAGCAGAGAACGTTACAGTCTCTGATGTCCCTCTGGAATGCTACCCTTGCTCGGATTTCATCAACCTTGTTGTCAAGAGACTGGACATTGGCAAGAAGAATGCTAGGGAGTGGTGCACGATGTGCCCGTCTCCGGAGTCTGACCAGAAGACCGCTTCGTTTCCCTCTTTTTCTGAGTCGTTTTTTTTTTTTGGTCGCTGCATGTGATCCACTCGGTTACACTGGTTGTAAGGCAGAACACAGGATCCGCGTCGCGAAAAACATATTCTTGGTCGTACTGATGGTGAGTTGACGCTGATCTTATATTCAGTAGTTCTTGTCGGCTGTATGTAAAGAAACCTAAGATGACCTGGGGTACTAGTGTAAGAAATAACACGTAAAAAAACAAAAAACTGCATAGTTTCCTAGGAACGCGAAGCGAGGCGGCCATCTCTGTCGGCGCCGGAAGTACTACGAGCCACTGCCTGTTCACCCCGCTGCCATCCAGAAGGCGAGGTCAGTACAGGTGCATCAAAGCTGGGACCGAGAGACTGAAAAACAGCTTCTATCTCAAGGCCATCAGACTGTTAAACAGCCACCACTAACATTGAGTGGCTACTGCCAACACACTGTCAATGACACTGACTCTACTCCAGCCACTTTAATCATGGGAATCGATGGGAAATGATGTAAATATATCACTAGCCACTTTAAACAATGCTACCTTATATAATGTTACTTACCCTACATTGTTCATCTCATATGCATACGTTGATACTGTACTCTATATCATCGACTGCATCCTTATGTAATACATGTATCACTAGCCACTTTAACTATGCCACTTGGTTTACATACTTATCTCATATGTATATACTGTACTCGATATCATCTACTGTATCTTGCCTATGCTGCACTGTACCATCACTCATTCATATATCCTTATGTACATATTCTTTATCCCCTTACACTGTGTATGACAGTAGTTTTTTTTGGAATTGTTAGTTAGATTACTTGCTCGTTATTACTGCATTGTCGGAACTAGAAGCACAAGCATTTCGCTACACTCGCATTAACATCTGCTAACCATGTGTATGTGACAAATAAAATTTGATTTGATTTGATACATATAATTAAAGATACACTGGTTCTTAATGCAACCTGTGTAAGATTTTTTTTTAAACGTTATGAAAAAAGCCTACCATGCAATAATCTGAGACAGCTCTCAGACGTAAAAGTATTTCACCGCCATGTTGGAGTCAACAGAAATACGAAATTACATCATAAATATTCCATTACCTTTGATGATCTTTCATCAGAATGCAGTGGAAAGAGTCCTAGTTCCACAATAAATCGTTGCTTTGTTCCATAATGTCCAATACTATAATGTCCAATTAGCTGCATTTGCTAGCACATTCAGCTCACGTGCCCAAAAGCTCACGTTGGTCCAGGACAAATCACACGAAAACTTCAAAAAGATATATTCCAGGTCGAATAAACTGGTCAAACTAAGTAGAGAATCAATCTTCAGGATGTTATTTTCATATATATCCAATAACTTTCCAACCGGATCATACGTTTTCATCTGCAGCCCAAATGGAACGACGGTGGCACCCACAGAGAAATGCGCCACAGGGAAATTGCATTCTTCCAAGACCGTGAATATTTCCCCTCCCATTTGGTCAAAGTTCACACCAGAAGCTCCATTCCACGTTCTACTGAATGAGGACATCTAGTGGAAGGCGTAGGAAGTGCTACAAGATCCATATCTTGTTTGGAAAGGAAGGGGCGATGACGTCAAATTTGACCCACATTCAGAATTTCACTTCTTGTTTGGAAGATTGCCTGCCCTATGAGTTCTGTTATACTCACAGACATAATTCAAACAGTTTTAGAGTGTCAATTTCAGAGTGTTTTCTATCCAATAGTAATAATAATATGCATATATTAGCAATCTAGGACAGAGTAGGATGCAGTTCACTATGGGCA
This sequence comes from Oncorhynchus tshawytscha, assembly GCF_018296145.1. Lineage (NCBI taxonomy): Eukaryota > Metazoa > Chordata > Actinopteri > Salmoniformes > Salmonidae > Oncorhynchus > Oncorhynchus tshawytscha. The sequence goes on along the minus strand of NC_056433.1, from coordinate 40,430,589 downwards.
CGCAATTCATCCAAAGTGAAAATACTGCCCCTTATCCCCAACAAGTTTTAAATGAAGGATGAACCGTGGCTGTCAAATAGGAATCCTGACTTAATAAAGTGATGATTAAAGAGCTCAGTCATGTGCTTCTTGTCAGTAACAACCACATCATCAACATTGAGGGACATGGGCAGCTGAGGAGGGTTTATTCTCCAGGTCTTTAACCGTTTTCCAGAACTTCTTGGGGTTAGACCCACAGAGTGTCACGCCCTGGCCATAGAGGCTTTTTTCCCCTCTATTTTGGTTAGGGCAGGGTGTGACTAGGGTGGGCGTTCTATGTTCTTTTTTCTATGTTTTTGGCCGGGTATGGTTCTCAATCAGGGACAGCTGTGTGTCTCTGATTGAGAACCATACTTAGGCAGCCTGTTTTCCCACGATGGGTTGTGGGTAGTTGTTTTCTGTCTTTGTATTAGTTACCAGATGGAACTGTTTTGGTTGTTCTTTTTGTTTCCTTTTTATTGTAGTGTTCATTTCAGTTTAATAAAATGACGAACACTTACCACGCTGCATATTGGTCCGATCCTTCCTACTCCTCCTCAGAAGAGGAGGAAAACCGTTACACAGAGAGAGAACTGCTCCTTAAAGTAACTAACTTTGGCCTTCCGGATAGCCTGAGTGCACTTGTTTCTGAACGAGAGCCAGTCATCCTGAGTATGCTTGTGCCGAGCCTTTTGCCAAATGCAATTCTTGAGGTGGAGTAACTCTACAAGATCACAGTCGAACCAGGGGCTGCACCTGTTCTTTATGGGAGCGTGTTTGTTTACAATACCACTGAAAATATCAAAAAAGAAGGTCCAAGCGTCTTTGACAGATGGGATCAAGCTGATTCTATACCATTTTACAGAGGCCAGTTAATGAAGGAATGCTTGCTCATTAAAGATTTTTTGCAAGTGTCTATGACAAATCAGGACAGGTTGCTTCACTGAGCAGCCATTACAAACACAGACTGTAAAAGAGTGATCACCAAGGTCATTACAGAAAACACCAGACTGATACCTATCAGGATTATTTGTGATGATGACATTGAGGAGGCTAACCTTTAGGACTTTGTCAAGTGGTTTAAGCATGTCCCAGTTTAGGTCACCAAATTCAGACTTCGTGTAACGGGCCAGGAGAGAGCTTAGGGCAGGTAGGATACAGACTAGGCCTGATGGGGGATGATAGCACCCAGCTACAGTCAAAGAGCTATTTGAAAGTTTAATGCTTAAAATCAGCAAATCATATTGTTTGGGGACAGACTTGTTGGAGAACCAAGCACTGAAGGTGATCCTTCAGTCTGCAAGGGTGTGCAGGGTGAATATGTGGTCTGTTGTATGGTAATTTGGCGAAAAAACAACTGCACATTCGTGACACACCACCTGGATTCAGTCTTACGTAGCAAAATGTGAAATGGTGTTTTTTACATTGAATAAAAGGTAGAGATTCAGAGCTAGAAAATGGTATATCATACACGGCATTTGAGGAACAATGGGAAAGTTATTCTGCTTTGAAAGTTGCAACTTGTACACTCACTTTTGAGAAAATTGCCTTTGAATATTTTGGTATCTAGTGAGAAGCTCTTCTTTGTCTACACCCATTCAGCATTGTTCACACCCCCTTAAGCTTTAGATCCACATATCTCTTTTTGCTCTCGGAGTGCATACTTGAAAACAGCCTAACCAGCTCTGCTGGAAACAATTTCATTACGCTTTTTAGAAGACATTTACCAAAACTGGCCATATTCAATGGGTGTTGTACACACGTAACGTAACGTTAGCTAACGAGCCAGCCAGCTAATATTAGCTAGTTACACAAAAATGAACAAAGTGCCAACAAAATCTAACATTAGGCTCTAACTAGAAAAGCAACCAGCTCTGGGAAACAAATAATAACCTCTGCTAAGGAGCCAGCCATCTAACGTTAGCTAGCTAGCTAACAGTGCACTTTAGCTTAAGACATATAGCTAGCTAGCTAAACAATATTTTGTTTACGATGTTGTTTACCGAGCTAGGTTCAAGATCACCCACATCACGTAACGTTAGCTAATGAGCCAGCCAGCTAACGTTAGCTAGTTAAACAACAATGAACAACGTTCCAACAATGCCACAGTGCTAGGAGCTAACGAACCAGGTCCAATGTTAGCTACAGTGCCTTGCGAAAGTATTCGGCCCCCTTGAACTTTGCGACCTTTTGCCACATTTCAGGCTTCAAACATAAAGATATAAAACTGTATTTTTTTGTGAAGAATCAACAACAAGTGGGACACAATCATGAAGTGGAACGACATTTATTGGATATTTCAAACTTTTTTAACAAATCAAAAACTGAAAAATTGGGCGTGCAAAATTATTCAGCCCCCTTAAGTTAATACTTTGTAGCGCCACCTTTTGCTGCGATTACAGCTGTAAGTCGCTTGGGGTATGTCTCTATCAGTTTTGCACATCGAGAGACTGAAATTTTTTCCCATTCCTCCTTGCAAAACAGCTCGAGCTCAGTGAGGTTGGATGGAGAGCATTTGTGAACAGCAGTTTTCAGTTCTTTCCACAGATTCTCGATTGGATTCAGGTCTGGACTTTGACTTGGCCATTCTAACACCTGGATATGTTTATTTTTGAACCATTCCATTGTAGATTTTGCTTTATGTTTTGGATCATTGTCTTGTTGGAAGACAAATCTCCGTCCCAGTCTCAGGTCTTTTGCAGACTCCATCAGGTTTTCTTCCAGAATGGTCCTGTATTTGGCTCCATCCATCTTCCCATCAATTTTAACCATCTTCCCTGTCCCTGCTGAAGAAAAGCAGGCCCAAACCATGATGCTGCCACCACCATGTTTGACAATGGGGATGGTGTGTTCAGGGTGATGAGCTGTGTTGCTTTTACGCCAAACATAACGTTTTGCATTGTTGCCAAAAAGTTCAATTTTTGTTTTATCTGACCAGAGCACCTTCTTCCACATGTTTGGTGTGTCTCCCAGGTGGCTTGTGGCAAACTTTAAACGACACTTTTTATGGATATCTTTAAGAAATGGCTTTCTTCTTGCCACTCTTCCATAAAGGCCAGATTTGTGCAATATACGACTGATTGTTGTCCTATGGACAGAGTCTCCCACCTCAGCTGTAGATCTCTGCAGTTCATCCAGAGTGATCATGGGCCTCTTGGCTGCATCTCTGATCAGTCTTCTCCTTGTATGAGCTGAAAGTTTAGAGGGACGGCCAGGTCTTGGTAGATTTGCAGTGGTCTGATACTCCTTCCATTTCAATATTATCGCTTGCACAGTGCACCTTGGGATGTTTAAAGCTTGGGAAATCTTTTTGTATCCAAATCCGGCTTTAAACTTCTTCACAACAGTATCTCGGACCTGCCTGGTGTGTTCCTTGTTCTTCATGATTCTCTCTGCGCTTTTAACGGACCTCTGAGACTATCACAGTGCAGGTGCATTTATACGGAGACTTGATTACACACAGGTGGATTGTATTTATCATCATTAGTCATTTAGGTCAACATTGGATCATTCAGAGATCCTCACTGAACTTCTGGAGAGAGTTTGCTGCACTGAAAGTAAAGGGGCTGAATAATTTTGCACGCCCAATTTTTCAGTTTTTGATTTGTTAAAAAAGTTTGAAATATCCAATAAATGTCGTTCCACTTCATGATTGTGTCCCACTTGTTGTTGATTCTTCACAAAAAAATACAGTTTTATATCTTTATGTTTGAAGCCTGAAATGTGGCAAAAGGTCGCAAAGTTCAAGGGGGCCGAATACTTTCGCAAGGCATTGTAGATAACATAAAGCTTTAACTAGAAAAGTAAACGGCTCTGGGAAACAAATAATAATGTCAGCTAGGGAGCCAGCCAGCTAACTTTATCTAGCTAGCTAACAGTACACTTTAGCTTGAAATGAAAACACTTTCTGTCAAAATTAGAAACATGTCATATCTGAAAATGTAGCTAGCTAACGCTAGACTATCTTACCTGTATACATCATTATGCATGATGGACGCGTCTACCGGTCATGAATGCCACACAACGGTTGCCCTTAGTTTTAAGACATAATCCGGAGACAAGTGTTTTCTCCATCTCTTTAGCTATCATACCCTAATTCCACTGATTTCAAAACTTGATCCTCCAGAAAGTGGAGAGCAACACTCACGCAGCTCCACTACACTATATTTTTTTTAAAGCCGTGTTCAACAGGATTACCAACGCAGACTGATGAGCTCAAATAGACATTTGCTCAGGACTTTGTTGTCACTGCGGAAACGAAGGATTCTGCTGTTAATGATAATGCAGAGTATTTTCTGTTGCTGTTGACGCATATCCCACGGTAGTTATTGGGGTCCAATTTGTCTCTACTTTTGTGGATTGGGATAATCAGTCCTTGGATCCAAATATTGGGGATGATGCCAGAGCTGAGGATGATATTAAAAAGTTTCAGCGTAGCTACTTGGAATTTGTAGTCTGTATATTTTGTCATTTCATTTAGGATACCATCAAAAACAAAGGACTTTTTTGATTGAAGGGTCTGTATTTTGTCAGGTACTGTAGTTCATTCAATTTAATTTGAGAATCCAGAGGGTTCTGGTAGTCTTTAAATCAAATCAAATGTTATTTGTTACATGCGCCAATACAACAGGTGCTTGGAGTTAATAGAGTTAATAAAATATTTACTAAATAACTAAAGTAAAAGAATCACAAGGTAACACAATAAATGTGGTACCGGTCAATGTGTGGGGGTTACAGGTTAATCGAGGTCATTTGCAAAGTGAATATGCATAGATTATAAACAGCGAGCGTTACACCGAGGCCTGTACTCTGGAGCGGGATCGATTTGGAGGTGGTTCCTTCATGGTCTGAGGCGATGTGTCACAGCATCATCGGACTGAGCTTGTTGTCATTGCAGGCAATCTCAATGCTGTGCGTTTACAGGGAAGACATCTTCCTCCCTCATGTGGTACCATTCCTGCAGGCTCATCCTGACATGACCCTCCAGTGTGACAATACCACCAGCCATTCTGCTCATTCTGTGTGTGATTTCCTGCATGTCAGTGTTCTGCCATGGCCAGCAAAGAGCCCAGATCTGAATCCCATTGAGCATGTCTGGGACCTGTTGGATCAGAGGGTGAGGGCTAGGGCCATTCCCCCCAGAAATGTTTGGAATAGTGGGGTAACATCTCACAGCAATAACTGGCAAATCTGGTGCAGTCCATGAGGAGGAGATGCAATGCTGTACTTAATGCAGCTGGTGGCCACACCAGATACTGACTGTTACTTTTGATTTTGACCCCCCCTTTGTTTATGGACACATTATTTCATTTCTGTTAGTCACATGTCTGTGGAACTTGTTCAGTTTATGTCTTAGTTGTTGAATCTTGTTATGCTCATACAAATATTTACACAAGTTTGCTGAAAATAAACACAGTTGACAGTGAGAGGACGTTTCTTTTTTTGCTGAGTTTATTTTAATTGACCATATTAGATTATAATTTTAATTGCACACACATTGATGTCAGACATGCACCTAACCCAATGCTCGGTTGCTGATGACTGGGATGAATGAAGAAGCAGATTTCAGGAGCAGGACAAGACACCCTCCTTTTGACTGATAACTGATATATGGGCATGTAAGTGATAGGCCTATCTGGCTTATATGATTACGACGGTGATAATGCTTCTTGACAGTGTCATAAAGTGTATTTTCTTAGTCCAAGTAAAGTGACGGGAAATGTGTATTTTCTACAAGCTATTTAAAATATGTAAAGAATTCATAACAACACCAACAAAGGATTTAAGAAACAAACTTTTAAACGAAAGGAAACTTCTTGGCAGGGATTTTTGGGAGGGGAATAAATGTGGGTTTTGACACTCTGATGTAGGTGTCATAACCAGCCATAAAATAATGCAATATATGTCACAACAGTTGTAAATATATGGGTCATGACAGTGTTATGACCATATTATGATGGGTAAATGACAAGTTTTGTCAGTTGTGACATATTATGACATGGTTATGACTGTGTCATAACGTGTTATGCCACTGAGTGTCAAGTAAAGTGTTACCAAGAATGTGGTGCATTTTTCACAATTTTCCATCAAGCTTGCTTTACGTTGTAATGAATGTGTAATAAAAGTGTGATACTTAATCGTTCTTGATCGTTCCTCCAGTTATTTTAGTTTTTCCTCTAACTTATTATATGCCTCTATAGTACAGTGTTATTGCCATCCATCTGTTCTGCTAGTTCCTCCTTTTCATTTGTTAGGTCCTCTATCTCTTTTGACTTAAAATGTTTTCATTTTAAAGATTAGTATTTATTTGCATGACCTCTGAAGGCACATTTGAAAGTCTCCCATGCAACGAGGGGCTCTGCTGTACCTATGTTATGCAGGAAAAAGTCTGTTATATATATTTTTTGTCTTGGTTAAGAACAGATTGTTATCCAATAGAAAATTAAATTTAAAAAATAACTACAGGTTTGGGTCAAATCCAATTCAACACAACACATCCTGAAACCCACTGTATTTTCAAGAATTGTGGTGGCGGCATCATGTTTTTGCGTATGCTTGTCACCAGCAGAGACTGGGGAGTTTGTCAGGATCAAAAGAAATATGAAAGGAACAAAGCCCAGGTTAGAGGAAAACCTGCCTCAGTCTTCTGAAAACCCTGCCTCAGTCTTCTGAAAACCCTGCCTCAGTCTTCTGAAAACCCTGGGATAGAGTTTTATTTCACAGCTGGACAATAACAAAAAATGTAATGCCAAAGACACACCAGAATAGCTTGCCAAGAGGTGTTGAGTGTTCCTAAGTGGTCCTGGTCCAGTCTCAGTCCTGACTCAAATGTGCTTAAGGTTTGAATATTGCTCTCCGTCAATGACTCTGAACCAAATTTACTGAGCTTGAGCAATTTTGACAAAGAAATTATGTATGTTGCCCTAAGAGTTGCGCAATGTTGGTAAAATCTTGTTCAGAATTATTCACAGCTCTTAGGGCTGCCAAAGGTGCTTACACCAAGTATTAACTCTGGGGTGTGAAGACATACACAATCAAGGTTTTAAAAATTATTATTCATTTAAAAAATGTTAAAGAAATTGTTATTCACTTTGAAAATGTGGGGTAGAATGTGTAGATCGGTATAACGAAAATAATCCCTTTTAAGATGAAGGCACCGAAATGTGAAGACTAGCCAACTACAACCATCTTCCACCTCCGCAGTATTTTGATAAAAAAGTTTTGGTAGCCTAATTTAAGTTTTGGTAGCCTAAGACTTTGGTAGCCTAATTTAAATTGTTGGTGTTGAGCTAGGGTATAGAGACTTCCATACTCTGCCATACCCAATTGACGCCCCTGAGTTGGAAGACAGGAAGATGCTGAGCGAAAAAAGAAAACAACCCAGGTGCGGCAAAAGAACACTTACAGAGAAACATGTGGCAGTCAAACACGAGGCGCACACTTATTTTCTCATTTTATTCATATACTCATCTCGTATAAAATGTACAATCAAATAGACAACTTAACAAAATCAAAAATTACCCACAGTACTGACAAATACAAAGTAGCAAATAACTCCAACATATGTAGGCCTATGCAATACTGCTTTGGCATTTCAAATACATTCAATAAAGTGCTAGTTTTTTCATTCTTTGCTCATATAAATACATAATGCCATATTTCTTTTCTTTACAAAAGCTGTTGTTCACATCATTTCAGACGTACTGTGTCCTTGTCTTCAGTCGCAATAAAGTGCAGATGCTTGTTAGACATACATTTTGTTTAAAGGATTTAATGGTCAACTGAAAGCGAATTGTCGGTTGTCAACATGCACACGTACACACACACTTACGTTCACTCAGCACCCCTCTAAACTTCACTGGGTGACCTGGAGTGGGTGGCTACGTTGCTCTGAAAGCAGCCGCAGAAGAGGACGTAGAGCGAGTGCTGGATCTCGGCATTACGGTAGGCGTAGATGATTGGGTTGATCATGGAGTTGTAGGTGGCCGGAAGCAGCGTGGCATATGTGTATACCGACGGGTATTCGCGCTCTCCCACCAGGCAGTAGATGGCGAAGGGTAGCCAGCTCGAGCCGAAGGTGCCTAGGATGATGGCGAGCGTGGCCACACCCTTCTTGGTGGCCACGTAGTGCGATGTGGTGAAGAAGTGCTGTTGAAGAGCGATCTGGTGCGCGTGGCGGCACACGATCTTGCAGATCTTGAAGTAGAGGGTCAGCATGAGTATGAAGATTATGAAGAAAGAGACCGCCAACAATGTCACATTGCTGCGAGTGAGTGGGCGCACGATGCTACACAAGCTTGGGTCGTCCAGGCAGTTCCAGCCTAGCACAGGCAGCAGGCCCAGGCACAGAGACACGCCCCATGTGCTCACTAGCATCAGGTGCACGTAGTGGAGCGTCTTCTCTGAGAAGTAAGTCAGTGCGTTGTATAAAGAGAAGTACCGGTCCACTGTTATAGCCAGCAGGCTGCTTATGGACGCCGTGAAGGAGGCCACTAGGAACCCAACAGTAATAAGGCTAATAGTCTCAGAGGAGAGGACGTACTGGAACACGAAGTTGAGGATTAATCCCATGCCTGCCAGTAAATCCGCTGTGGCTAGGCTTCCTACGAGCACGAACATGGGTGTGCGCAGGGTTGGCGTATAGAAGATGATAGCCACCACGATGGCGTTCTCGCAGGCGATGACAGTGCCCGACATGCAAAGCATGATATCCCACGGGTTGATGTGGAAGTCCAGAGGGGCGGTGGAGAGCCCCAGGCTGACATTGCGCTCTGGAAAGTTGGTCTCCATCCATGGGAGAGCCTCTCCAGCCACCACAACCGTCATTGCGGTGTCGTTACACAGGAAAGTCTTGTTCATGTCTGCGCACATGTCTGCTTTCCCCTCCTGAAGAGAGAATGAGATAGAAAGAGATTGTGGTTTAGTTTCACTAAGGGAAACCATGGCAACCATGACAGAGAGGGAGAAGCGTTCATCCATGTATGGGTAAGATAGTCTAGCTAGCTCCATTTTTTGATATTATATGTTTCTAATTTTGTCAAAGTAGTTTTCATTGCAAGTTAAAGCGTACTGTTAGATAGCTAGCTAACGTTACCTGTCTGGCTTACTAGCTAACACTACATGTATGATCTGTGTAGTAATATTATTTCTATTTCAGAGCCATTTGCATTGCTATTTATAGCTAGCTAACATTGAACGGTATCCATAGTTGGTTACCTTTAGCTACCAGCAGATTCAGGTAGTAACATTATGAGTTGAGATTATGACTACATGTCTAAACAAAAGACTCAACTATGCAGGTAACCATTTCACTGTTCCGTTTACACCTTCTCTATCCTGTGCATGTGACAAATGAACTTAGATTTGACTTGATATAGTCTGTGTTTACCAGAGTGAAGAAGAACATGACCTGCACCACTCTGGTACACTCTGAAATAGGGGTAGATAGCCAGAGGGAATTTACAAATGCATCCTTTGAATTTAGCTAGCTGTTTTAGCTTGCCACCTCATCATGTACTGTATATGTTGGATATAATTTAATTTTCAATGCTAGCTAGTTTATGTTAAATGTTGCTTGCAGTGAGGGTTGGGTTTCTCTGAGAGCAATATAGCTAGAACTAGCTAGATTATTTCTAGCTAAAAAGGTAGTTGGTCTGGAGCCTCATCTGCCTATGGACAGACCACAGCCAATGTAAGTTAGTGTTTTGTATAATTTAGTTAGCTAGTTCCTGAACATTAACCCCTTGTTCTTCATCTTGTGTGGAATAGTTTCACTGACTCTCTGTCTCTGCATTATCCACAGGGTAACTGTCAACTTGTGAGTTAAGGTTAACTTGTGAGGTTAAGAAATCTGCATTGTAAGCATCAATTTGATGTTCATGAACATTAACCTGGAATTCTTCATCTTGTGTGGAATTCAATTTTTCTCTCATTATCCAGGGTTAACTCAAATAGTCTATTTTCTTAGCTATTTATTTGAAATATACACTGAGTGTACAAACATTAGGAACACCTGCTATTTCCATGACATAGACTGACCAGGTGAATCCAGGTGAAAGCTATGATCCCTTATTGATGTCACCTCTTAAATCCACTTCAACCAATGTTGATGAAGGTGAGGAGACAGGTTAAAGAAGGATTTTTAAGCCTTGAAACGATTGAGACATGGATTGTGTATGTGTGCCATTCAGAGGTTGAATGAGCACAGTCCACCACCCAAAGGACATCCACCACCCCCCAACTGTGGGAAGCATTGGAGTCAACATTGGACAGCATCCCTATGGAAGGCTTTCAACACCGACAAATTGAGGATGGTTCTGTGGGTAAAAGGGGGGGTTCAAGTCAATATTAGGAAGGTGTTCCTAATGTTTTGTACACTCAGTGTATGTCGCTATATTAGGCTTCTGTATGGGTGGACAGCAAACATCAACCCTGATTCATTAAAACCTCACAAAAGACAGATATCTAAAACTGTTATGACAACACGGTAATGTGTCCAAGTTTAGAGACCACAGGAACAGCAGCACTCGAGGAGCTATCCATGGTGCTGAAACTTGAAACTGAGTAATAGGCTATGATCGTGGATAAAACTTCAACCCTGTCCCACTTAACTCCCCAAAACGAAACAAACTGATAAACAATATTATCATAAGTCAATTAAGTAGCATACCTTCTATTCACCAAGTTTAAGTTTCCATGTAAAAAGACGATGTAGGTTACCTACCTTCGTTTCACACAGAGCTTTAGGAGAAAACCGTCTTTATAGAAAATCAAAACCGTTCCTTTCTTCGAAACCACTGAGGTACAGCCCTCGTTTTTGCTCTGTTTCTCTCGCATGGGCGAGACAGCGAGGGCAGGTGAAGCATGGACACGCGCGGGGAGAGTGACTGGAGCTCGATAGCCAGAACCGTAAAGACTAACGTCAGTGAGCGGTGGAGCGTTATTAAACCCAAGTGACGTCAGGCCCATTGTAGAGCGCGAGAGAGAGAGCTGAGAAGTCTGCCTCGCGATCACATGCTCAAAGGGAACTTCTACACCTGCCTGATGTGTTGATGTGAGGCGATAGATGACTGAGATTGAATTTGTGGAGCGGGAATACAGCTGTGTATTGACTCTCATGGCCCAGGGGAAGATGTTTTGGTGTGGGGGTGCTGAGATAATTTTTTTCTCGCTGCGTTGCTGGCGACTATGTTTGTACACTCATAGTGTACCCTCTCCAGTCCACTCCACAAAACAGTTTAAATGGCAAGCGTGGTAACCAACATTTAGACTGGTGTCCAAGCTTACTGTACTACTCATTATGGAATACAGTGAGGACAAGTTGCAGCCCCCCTTTTGTCAGCCAGCAGACCAGTCAAAAGTTGACACATCTACTCATTCAAGGGTTTTTCTTTATTTTTCTTTAAATCAAAAAAGTGTTAAACAAATCAAAATATATTTACTATTTTAGATTCTTCAAAGTAGCCACCCTTTGCCTTGATGACAGCTTTGCACACTCTTGGCATTCTCTCAACCAGGTTTACCTGGAATGCTTTTCCAACGGTCTTGAAGGAGTTGGCTGCTTTTCCTTCACTCTGCGGTCCAACTCATCCCAAACCATCTCAAATGGGTTGAGGTCGGGTGATTGTGGAAGCCAGGTCATTTGATGCAGCATTCCATCACACTCCTTCTTGGTAAAATAGCCCGTATACAGCCTGGAGGTGTGTTGGGTCATTGTCCTGTTAAAAAACAAATGATAGTCCCACTAAGCCCAAACCAGATGGGATGGAGAATCACTGCAGAATGCTGTGGTAGCCATGCTGGTTAAGTGTGCCTTGAATTCTAAATAAATCACAGACAGTGTCACTAGCAAAGCACCCCCACACCCTCACAATGATCTTTGTGAGAAATTATCTCACAAACACATGGCAGTTGGTACCATACAGTAAATCCCAAATTTGGACTCATCAGACCAAAGGACAGATTTACACCGGTCCAATGTCCAATGCTCGTGTTTCTTGGCCCCCGCAAGTCTCTTCTTATTGGTGTCCTTTAGTAGTGGTTTCTTTGCAGCAATTCGAACATACAGGCCTGATTCACGCAGTCTCCTCTGAACAGATGATGTTGAGATGTGTCTATTACTTGAACTCAGTGAAACATTTATTTCACCTGCAATTTCTGAGGCTGGTAACTCTAATGAATGTATTCTCTGCAGCAGAGGTAACTCCGGGTCTTCCTTTCCTGTGGCGGTCCTCATGAGAGCCAATTTCATCATAGCTCTTGATGTTTTTGTGACTGCACTTGAAGAAACTTGAAACGTTCTTGGAATTTTCCAGATTGACTGACCTTCATGTCTTAAAGTAATGACGGACTGTCATTTCTCTTTGCTTATTTGAGCTGTTCTTGCCATAATATGGACTTGGTCTTTTACCAAATAGGGCAATCTTCTGTATACCACCCCTACCTTGTCAAAACACAACTGATTGGATCAAATGCATTAAGAGGGAAAGAAATTCCTCAAATTAACTTTTGACACGGCACACCTGTTAATTGAAATGCATTCCAGGTGACTACCTAATGAAGCTGGTTGAGAGAATGCCAAGAGTGTACAAAGCTGTCATCAAGGCAAAGGGTGGCTATATTCTATAATGTAGAAAATAGTTTAAAAAAAAGACAAACCATGGAATTAGTTTATCCAAACTTTTGACTGGTACTGTACATATACAGTTGAAGTCGGAAATGTATATTCACCTTAGCCAAATACACTTAGCCAAAAACTCACTTTTTCACAATTCCTGACATTTAATGAAGTAAAAATGTCCTGTCTTAGGTCAGTTAGGATCACCACTTTATATTAAGAATGTGAAATGTCAGAATAATAGTAGAGAGAATGATTTATTTCAGCTTTTATTTCTTTCATCACATTCCCAGTGGGTCAGAAGTTTACATACTCTCAATTAGTTTTTGGTAGCATTGCCTTTAAATTGTTTAACTTGGGTCCGGATACAAGCTTCCCACAATAAGTTAGGTGAATTTTGGGCCATCCCTCCTGACAGAGCTGGTGTAACTGAGTCAGGTTTGTAGGCCTCCTTGCTCGCATACACGTTTTCAGTTCTGCCCACACATTTTCTATAGGATTGAGGTCAGGGCTTTGTGATTACCACTCCAATACCTTGACTTTGTTGTCCTTAAGCCATTTTGCCACAACTTTGGAAGTATGCTTGGGGTCATTGTCCATTTGGAAGACCCATTTGCAACCAAGCTGTTACTTCCTGACTGATGTCTGGAGATGTTGCTTCAACATATCTACATAATTGTCCTGCCTCATATTGTGTGAAGTGCACCAGTCCCTCCTGCAGCAAAGCACCTTCACAATATGATGCTGCCACCCCCTTGCTTCCCAGTTGGGATGGTGTTCTTAGGCTTGCAAGCCTCCTCCTTTTTCCTCCAAACATAACGATGGTCATTATGGCCAAATAGTTATATATTTTTTGTTGTCTCCAAAAATTACAACCTTTGTCCCCATGTGCAGTTGCAAACCGTAGTCTGGCTTTTTTATGGGGGTTTTGGAGCAGTTGCTTCTTCCTTTTTCTTTTCAGGTTATGTCAATATAGGAATCATTTTGCAGTGGATATAGATACTTCTGTACCGTTTCCTCCAGCATCTTCACAAGGTCCTTTGCTGTTGTTCTGGGATTTATTTGCGCTTTTCGCACCAAAGTACGTTCATCTCTAGGAGACAGAATACGTCTCCTTCCTGAGCGTAATGTTGTCATTTTCAACTCTATAATCCCCATTAATCATGCAACTGTGATGGCAACGATCCAGTCATCGTGAACTGTGCGCCAGGTTCCAGGTTTAATCTGCTGTACGGTCTGCGGTCCATAATGATTCAAATAGGCTACATGTCCCAAATTATTGCAGAAGTTGTTATACTTTAGCCTAATATCATCCACTTTTGTTAGCGATCCTCATGAACAACCACACGAACGTGTCAGAGGAAAGAAAGTTACATTTACAATGTAACTTAATGATGCAAAATGTAAGGAAACAAACACTAAAGTGACAGTTATAAATGTATGTGCGTATAACTAAAATCTAAAGGTGGCTACCAAATTTTATGTTTAATACTATACAAATTGAAAAAAGAAATACAGTAAAACATGTTGCCATATAATTAATCATTCTAGAAATCAAATCAACTCTGTAGATTTGGTGCTATACGGTCATTTGGACTTTGCTCCAAAAGCCTATAGCTTGGTTCTTAAAATGGAACAACGGCAAGTTATAAGGCCAGCATTTCTTAAACTTTATTGTGGAAAAGTAGATATGTTGATGCGCTTCAGTTTGCTGGCATATAACTGGTCTCACATTTGTCTCCAGTGATCATAAGGTAAAATAGATCTAAACATGTCATTTATATTTACAATCCCTCATCCAAATACTAATTTACCTAGCCCTTATCAATTGCTTTTATCCACTTGTAATTTACAGTGCACGGAGAATGGTGTTATTTCCATTGGAAAGAAATGAAGTAGATGTTGTTCCACTTGGAACCGACTGGTTGCTTGACCTTATTCATCGTTTCACTGCTTGTAAAGTGGGTGGAATTATTTTGGAATTTAGTTAAAGAGTACAGCATATCTGTAGACACACCTCTGCCACACCTTTATTTATTTGATCTAGCATGCTATTCTCATGCTTAAGAAAAGTGCATAAATAGAGAATTGCTTTCAATTTTAGTGCTTTTAAATGAGATCAGAATTCATCCCTTTTTTGCTTATTTCCAAGTGTTGCAGTCACTGCTATTTGCTTTAACCACTGTCGGTCTCCTGGTTACCAAGCAACCACATCCCTTAGATACATCTCTATTCTCTACCAAGATTTGGGGAGAGAGAGAGTGAGAATGGAGGAGAGAGAGAATGGGGGGTGTAATAGGTGGAGCAGAGGGAGGAAGAAACATGGATAAAAGGGAGAGAGGGAACGAGAGGAAGATTATCTCCCTTCTATGTGATGATCACAGCAGGTGAATTACCATTAACCATGCTGTCATGACATGGCCCTTTCTGGGTATAGATCATGGCATCCCCCTCTCTCTCTTTCCTACACCCAGGTTCTGTTATCTCAGGTCAAACATTCCTGGAGGAGACTCTCTCCCCCTGGCCATGCAGAAAGAGATGCATAGAGAGAACAAGGATTTCACATGGCAAACTACTAAATCCCCAAAATGGGTATTTGATACAAAATGTCCACTTGTGAGATGGTGGGAATGGTCCGTGGACACTTAATGGATGGGTATGTTGTATGTTGTGTGTTTCATTTGGTGACCTCAGAGAGGACAGGAAACACACACAACTAGATCTCTCTCAATTACGGGGTTTGCATCTAATTCTTGTATAAAATGAATAACATCAACTTACGTCATTGTGAAATGATGTAAGGTGATGTTAATCCTTTAACGAAAGAGGATTGTATTGCCTTTAAAGTTTAACCACCCCAGTGAGCACAGACATGATCTGGCATCATGGAACAGCCCTTTTCTACTGTTACTAATGAAACCCCCTTCTGAGGAAATCCTCTTTAGACCACATGTACCTCGATGGACACTGAGGGGGCACAGGTTGAGTTTAGACCACAAAAACCTCAGTGTCTGCTAAGGTTGCAATGGTTGTTGAATTCCTAACCATACCATGTGGAGCATTGGCTACACGGTTGGAAATGGTTCAACTCTGAGACTATCTACGTGCTTCTACACCTGCATTGCTTGCTGTTTGGGGTTTTAGGCTGGGTTTCTGTACAGCACTTTGAGATATCAGCTGATGTACGAAGGGCTATATAAATACATTTGATTTGATTTGATTTGACTATCGATCCCTACCGAATAAGAACAAATCTTAGATAATAATTACTAGTCTGCAGCTAGAAATTTTGTCAACCTAGGATGCGAAGACTGACAACCGCCGAAACATCTATTATATGAGAACATTTCTGAATGGTACTCTGAAGTATCCATTCTAACCACGAAAGACTTCAGGGAAGCAGAGAGAGAGACACTCTGACGAACGGACTCTCCGCAGACTGACGATTCCAACAGAGATCACGACGACACACTGGACGTAAATATATATTGATTGCATTTATTCCCGAATGAGTGAGCATTCATGTGCGAAGGATTAGCATTTCATTTAATATAATTATCAACTCTATAGTGACTCCTTTTGTCTTTCCCACCATTTTCAGTCCACACCCACTTCCCTTTCTCCACCAAGCCGTCATATTGGCTTAGCCCACTAGGTAACCTCCCCTATCATTTCCTTTTAACCATATCTACTGTGTTGTTTGTTTATGCATTTCTGTGATTATTTAGTAAGTTAGTAAATAAATTACTAAGGTGTGTGACCAAAACAAATCACTGATTTGACACTTGCTGTTTGGGCCAAAAAAAGAGAGAAAAACAGGTTTATATAAAGACCCTGCTTCTCCTAACTAATTGATTCTCACACACACGCACACACACAGTATGCACACACACACACTCACCCTGAAATCTATAAATGCCGTACCTTGTTTACCTCGATAAAGCTGTGCATGCCTACTAATGCCAACAGCCATTTGCAATGAAGGGAAAAAAATAAAAAGAGGGAAAGGTGAGAAAGAGGATGAACAATGAGAAGAAAGGGTCAGGAGAGGGTTGAGGTAGAAGGATTTAGAGTGGAGCGAAGAATGAAAGGGCAATGGAAGGAGAGGAATTTGTGTGGTGGGAGATGGTGAGAGAGAGGGAAAGAAAGAGATGTGGGTGGATAGATAGAGTGGAAATGGGGTTATAGCTGAAGTGCAGTGCAGTTACAGTAAGAACTGGTAGAATTGTAACAATTCAAACTCCCACGTCATGGCCCAAAACAAAGGGATATACTACAAAACGAGATTAAGGAGTTAGCCAGCTACCTTGCCTGAAAATTCTGAAATAACTTGTTCGTTTTTTATAAAACACATTGATTCTGCTTTGTAGTATATACACCATTTAGATATGGAAAAGAACAAATCTCTCACGAAAACATGATGACTCATACACACAGGCCTCTCGTCCATAACAAAAAAAAATCACACACACATGCAAGAATTAAGAATTCAGCGTTAGGCGAATTTCCTTGCCTGAAGGAGGATGTCGTTTCAGGAGGCACGTTTTCCGATGTACATGACATGCTCTCGTGGGATCCGTTTGCTTATGTTCACCAACTGTCTGTTTGTGATATCACTAGAAGAGGAAACCGGAAAGATGAAGTATACATAGACGTGTTATAATTGTTGTTGTTTCTCTCTGATGTCTGATTGGCCTTGCTCTAGGCTGTGAGAAGGAGACGCTGGCACACATTTTCTCTACCTCCATTGTTATTCCTATCTGGTTTAATCTGGGTTTAGGAACAGCTAATAGATGTTCACTCACTGATTCATTCTCTCTCTTCTACAAGTGGGCATGTGCAGCAGGCCATTTCCCCCACACCGTCTCACACTTTTTTCCACCTTTTTCACCTTTTCTCTCCACCTCTTTCAGTCTCATTCCTGTATTCTCAAGCAGAGCCTTACAAGTCACACAGACACAGAGACGGCCAGGGAGAAAGGACCAGCTGCCAGTGTGTATGTTTGTGGGAGTGTGTGTGTGATAACTGATTGCGTGTGGCATATCTGTGAGTGTGAAAGGATGTGATAAGGCCAGTTCCCCTCACATTGTTTGTCTGACACCTGTGGCTGCAAACCTTTCTGAGTCACAATAAAGGGGGAGAGAAAGAGCGAGAGACATACACACACACACAGATAGAGAGCTGAAGAGAGAGAGCAATGCATAGACAGAATTGAAGAGAATGAATATGACAATATACAGTACCAGTCAAAAGTTTGGACACACCTACTAATTCCAGGGGTTTTCTTTATTTTAAAAAAATATTTTCTACATTGTAGAATAATAGTGAAGACATCACAACTATGAAATAACACATTTAGTAATCATTTAGTAACCAGAAAATTGTTAATTACTTCTTCGGGATCGGTGCACCTTCCACGGGACAGTTGAGCTAACGTAGGCTAATGCGATTAGCATGAGGTTGTAGGTAACAAGAACATTTCCAAGGACATAGACATATCTGATATGGGAAGAAAGCTTAAATTCTTGTTAATCTAACTGCACTGTCCAATTTACAAATACAAAAGAACGGTTTGTTTTTTCTTTTACCAGATCTATTGTGAAATATTCTACTACATTCCTTTCACATTTCCATAAACTTCAAATAGTTTCCTTTCAAATGGTACCAAGAATATGCATATCCTTGCTTCAGGGCCTGAGCTACAGGCAGATAGATTTGGGTATGTCATTTAGGCGAAAATTGGGGGGAAAAAGGGGCTTAAAAAATGATTTTTTTTAAACTCTTGAGACAATTGAGACATGGATTGTGTATGTGTACCATTCAGAGGGTGAATGGGTAAGATAAAATATTTAAGTGCCTTTGAACGGGTATGGTAGTAGGTGCCAGGCGCACCGGTTTGAATGTTAAGAACTGCAATGCTGCTGGGTTTTTCACGCTCAACAGTTTCCCTTGTGTAACAAGAATGGTCCACCACCCAAAGGATATCCAGCCAACTTGACACAACTGTGGGAAGCATTGGAGTCAACATGGGCCAGCATCCCTGTGGAAAGCTTTCAACACCTTGTAGAATCCATGCCCTAACAAATTGAGGTTGTTCTGAGGGCAAAAATATTAGAAAGGGGTTCATAATGTTTTGTACACTCAGTGCATATTACATAGACGTGTTGGCGTTATTACATAGACGTTACATAGACGTTTTCATGCATAATTAGAATCATCCACGCACTATATGCGTTATTTGAATTGAGAGTCAAGGACCAGCAGTGAACAGTTTTATCCTTGACATGAGGGGTCCTTGAAACCCACTGTTACTGTGCCCTATAGATTCACAGTTAACCAATTTAGTGGTGTGTGCCATTTGGCACCGATTGTAATGGCGGTATATGACAGCTATTTGACAAGACCATAAGGCTCATCAACTAATTTAAATGATGTTTGATAAACTTAAATGTTGTATAGACCTCCTTTATCTTTTCCCATCATGCAAGGATGCATCATGCAAAATATTGGGACAATACACTCTACAGAGACCAAGTGGAACAAAAGTTAACCTTGAATTGGGAGGTTTAAAATATCCCTCTTGGGCCAATTTGACCTGTTTTAAGAAATGCCATTTGTTGGTGGATATAAAGTCTAAGATCTTTGATAGCCTGATGCGGAATTTCCTACAGGAAATAATCACTGCCAACTGGTCAGCTTTTCATAGGGCTTAATGTGCCAGGTTATGTAATGAGAAAAGCTAACGTAGCATTGCAATCAAAAGTGTCAACTTTAAAGTTTAATGTTTGCAAGTATGGACCCATTCTATTCTTATTTACAATCAAAGTGACTCCAAAATGACCCAATACATTATTTACCTTTAATTTCTAATTGGACACAACATAATCTGAAACAATACCAAACCAAAATAAACATACAAAATGGTGTAGTCACAAGCTTGATGGTAGCCATTGCATGCTAGGAATATTGGATCAAATACTAAACTTTTGACTACTTTAAAACACATATTGGTGAATTGGTACTTAGGACACCTTCAAATGGGGGGACTAGATGCGTAAAGTGCTTTGGTTTCTAAACAGTAAAACAGATGTGTATGAAAATACCCTCAAATAAAAGGTGACATTCTGTACTGTCGCTTTGAGGGTAGAACCAACTTAAACGCTTTAGCTTCACTATCCAAATAAATATGTAGGGGAGTGTATTTTGCCCTTTTTGGTTGGATTTTGCTTTTGGTTTACTTGAATATGTTTTGGACAACTGCCTTACTGTAAATACTGCGGGCTATTTAGTGTGTAGCTCCATATTAAACTTGCATATTTATTAAATATAATGTCAATTGAAATGTAAGAAGGTTTTATTGGTCAGTGGGCAAGGTTGGTGACTGGTGATAACAATACGGTGGCCTCCCACAGACAGCTATGTCATTGAAAATAAGACCAAGCCATAGTTGACACTTCTTCATAGTCTCTTCTTTCTTTCCTCTCCTCCTTTGCCTGTTTCCATCCTCTACTGCTGTCACTCTAAAATAACTGCACATGACAGTACACAGTGCTCATTTATTGAGAATTATTTATCTGGTAGTGACACTCCAAAATTTGGACACACAGGGCATTCAAGGGTTTTTCTTTATTTTTACAATTTTCTACATTGTAGAAGGGTAGTGAAGGAATCAAAACTATGAAATAACACATATGGAATCATGTACAGTAATAACTAAAATAACCCATCTTTAAAGTAGCTATCCTTTGCCTTGATGACAGCTTTGCAACACTCTTGGCATTATCTAAATCAGACAGCAGAGTGAAGGAAAAGCAGCCAACAACAGCTCAGCATATGTGCGAACTCCTTCAAGACTGTTGGAAAATCATTCCACGTGAAGCTGGTTGACAGAATGGTTGGTAGAATCTCAAAAATATATTGTTTAATTAACCCGTCTCCTCCCCTTCATCTACAATGAGTGGATTTAACAAGTGACATCAATAAGAGATGGATTTCAACTGGATTCACCTGGTCTGTCTACTGTATGTCATGGAAAGAGCAGGTGTTCTTAATGTTTTGTACACTCAGTTTATGTAGGCCTAATACACTTGATTATTATCAGTGTGCTTGTCTACAATGCTGAGGAAAGATGCAACTCATGAAATATGGGCTATTCTTAATCTTCATTTTCAATGTGTGAGCTGCACTTCCCTACGCAACATACTAACACAATAAATATAATTCTACATTTCAAAGGAAAAACTATATCTCACCTAAGATTCAAATTTGCCTCAAACAGAGAAAATTACCAGGAGCCAGGCTTGATACACTGTGAGTTATTTGTCCAGTCAAAATTTAACATGCTTTAGTAAGTTTGATATTTTTTTTAACCTTTATTTAACTAGGAAAGTCAGTTAAGAACAAATTCTTACTTACATTGACAGCTTACCCCAGCCAGGACGATGCTGGGCCAATTGTGCACCACCCTATGGGACTCCCAATCACGGCAGGTTGTGATACAGATTGGAATTGAACCAGGGTCTGTGTGACTCCTGGTATCTACTGCTTACATAGTTCCATGTGAGCCACTGGCTTAATCCCATTTTTTAACTTTTAATATTTGGTTGAGTTGGAGACGTGAATCCAACATATCATTTGTTAACTTGTCAACAAGTTAATAGGCTGTTGTATTTCAGAGATGTATCTTCTGCTTGGATAGTTCCAGTTTGTTTTCAAATTAATAATTGATATGTTGGATTCACATCTCCATCTCAACCAAAATTGAAGTGAAAGAAAATGCACTTTAAATAAAGTTTGATTTGATATAGTCCTATTCTTTCAATTAGATTTTTGGCTGAGATGGAGAAGTGAATCCAACATATCAATCATTAATTGAAGACAAACTGGATTTAAAGGGGCGTCAGTGTCAGCCTAGTGGTTAGAGCGTTGGACTAGTAACAGAAAGGTTGCAAGTTCAAATCCCTGAGCTGACAAGGTAGAAATCTGTTGTTCTGCCCCTGAACAAGGCAGTTAACCCAGGCCATCGTGAAAATATTAATGACTTATTAACTGACTTGCCTAGTAAAATAAAATATATTTTTAAAAAGCCAGACTAAGTCAGTGGCACAGATTGGACTGTCAAAACAGAAGATACAGTACATCTCCTTCAAATGTTGATATTTGGTGTTGACAACCAAACACAATTCAATATCACAAAGTATCATTACATTTGAAATCAAGCAGAGATTATTGTATTGTTTATTTTCAGTTGAATTCTGGGATGAATTGAATCAATAGCTGTTGATTACTTGGCAAATACTATATAGGCCTAAATAGCATCACTGATGATATGAGTGATAAAGTATGGTCACATTTCATTTGCTCTGTTAAACGTACCCTTTGGAATGACTTCGATAACAACAATTAATCTATTTTGTTTTTAAGTGGAGAGCGCTCAACAGTCATTCGTGTAATAGCACATCGGTAATAGTCAGCAACAAATATCAAAGCTAAGCAGGCCTGGGCGTAATTTTAAAAAAACAACTTTTTTACCTTTATCTAGGCAAGTCAGTTAAGAACAAATTCTTATTTTCAATGACGGCCTAGGAACAGTGGGTTAACTGCCTGTTCAGGGGCAGAACGAATTAAAACCCTGGATGGGAGACCAAAGGATAAATTCTCCTGTAGGAGGTGCTACCCAGCCTATTGGTTTTTATTGTTGTTTGATAGTGGACATGAAAAGATTGGACAAGATCTGACGTTGTTTTCAAGACACCAATTCAACATATTTTATACAAGCTTTTTCTACGTTGAAACTGATGACATAATCCCGAGATTGACATTTCAGCCTTAGATCTTTTTCAAATCCAATACATTTTCCATGTAAGATTCCATGCCACATTACATTGACAAATTACGTTAACAACGTTGATTTCCACCATTTTGTGCCCAGTGGGAAGAGAGCAGAAGACAACAGAAACATTTGAAACTGAGAGAAACATGTTCATAAGAGAAGAGACCATGGGGCACAAGACAGATTTGGAGATGATTAAGGAGACATGGAGGGAGAAAGAAATGTGGGTATTTTTACAGCCCTGATCATGACCAATAATAACTAGTAAATGTGGAAGCTGAAGCCTGTGCATGTTCAGTCATCTACACAGCTGATTAGCCACCTCGGGATTCTCATGTCATCCTCCTGGAGGGTAGCCACACTACACCACACGCAAACCCCATGCACGTGATGCCCATTTATGACTATCTGGAGCCAAAATGGAGTTGAAAAGTATTCACACCTCTACTTTTTCCATATTTATTTGTATTACAGACTAAAAATGCCTACAATGGATGAAATTGAGATTATGAGTTTCAGGCCTACACACAATACCCCATAATGTCAAAGTGGAATAATGTTTTTAGACATTTTTACAAATGAATTAAAATGAAAAGCTGACATGTCCTGAGTCAATAACAATTCAACCCCTTTGTTATGGCAAGTCTAAATAAATTCAAGAGTAAAACGTTTCTGAACAAGTGACATGACCAAGTTGGGTCTCGCTGTAAAAAGTGTTCAGCTTATTAAACCTATAAAGCCTTCATAATGCCTTCATAAGCACTACATAAATGTGTTACAAAGCATCTATAACCGAATGTCATGCTTTATAAAGAGTTCATAAATGTAGCATAACTGTGTGACATATTCACCAATGTCAAATGTGACATAACCCACTATGTCGAATATGATATACAGTGCATTCGGAAAGTATTCAGACCCTTGACTTTTTCCAAATTGTGTTACATTACAGCCTTATTCTAAAATTGATTAGATAGCAAAAACACGTTTTTAGAAATTGTTGCAAGTCAAGGGGTCTGAATACTTTCCGAATGCACTGTAAACATGTGCTTTATAAAGGGTGACATGTTGTGCTGATGTTGTGCATACGCCATGTGATTTCATGTTAGTCACATTACACCTAATCTCGTTCCAAGGCACTTCCGGCCAAATGCGAGGAAGGTCTGGTGGACCAACGCATCAAACTTGGCTTTCATTAGTAAGGGTTAGGTATCAAATCAAACTTTAAGAAGATAAATTGTGGAAATTGGCAGGTTTAACAATAATTCTGACTTTTTGACAGTGAATTTATGACTGTGGAAGTAGTGATGATGACAAATACTTTAATCAGTAAGGTCACTAGTATGGGAACAGAAGAGGAACACCTGGTGCGGTAGTCTCAGGTTGGACTACTTCAAATCATCTTGAATCTGACACACACACACACACACACACAAATGCAAGCTTTGCAGGTCCATCAAACCCATTTAAATACCTCTCACACCCCACCCTACCCTAACCTGTGGATCATGAGAGTACCTTCATAAATCAGCAGAACGTTAATAACCTATTTATTGACACCTTTATGCAGCATCCTATAATACTTAGTTTGAAGTGAGACACTGTCGGTCATTCATAAAACATCCGTAAATGCCTTGTATCATATGACGCAGTACACAAAATACTTAGACCAGGGCGTGACAGAACCCCCCCCCCCCTAAGGTGCGGACTCCCGAACGCACCTCAAAACAATAGGGAGGGTCCGGGTGGGCGTCTGTCCATGGTGGCGGCTCCGGCGCGGGACGTGGAATCCCACTCAGTCAATGTCTTAGTCCCCTCTCCTCGCGTCCCTGGATAGTCCACCCTTGCCGCCGACCATGGCCTAGTAGTCCTCACCCAGAAACCCACTGGACTGAGGAGCAGATCAGGACTGAAGGACAGCTCGGGACTGAGGCAGCTCGGGACTGGGACTGAGGGGAAGCTCGGGAGTGAGAGAAAGCTCGGGAGTGAGAGAAAGCTCTGGAGTGAGAGAAAGCTCAGGCAGGTAGATAGATCTACCA
The DNA here is from genome assembly GCF_018296145.1 of Oncorhynchus tshawytscha. NCBI lineage: Eukaryota > Metazoa > Chordata > Actinopteri > Salmoniformes > Salmonidae > Oncorhynchus > Oncorhynchus tshawytscha. The sequence goes on along the minus strand of NC_056433.1, from coordinate 40,406,084 downwards.
GATCTTGGCTGTCTGGTGGTTTCAGCAGATCCTGGCTGACTGGCAGATCCTGGCTGACTGGCGGATCTGGCGGATCCTGGCCGACTGGCGGATCCTGGCCGACTGGCGGATCCTGGCCGACTGGCAGATCTGGCAGATCCCGGCTGACTGGCGGATCTGGAAGAGTCTGGCTGACTGGCGGATCTGGAAGAGTCTGGCTGACTGGCGGATCTGGAAGAGTCTGGCTGACTGGCGGATCTGGAAGAGTCTGGCTAACTGGCGGATCTGGAAGAGTCTGGCTGACTGGCGGATCTGGAAGAGTCTGGCTGACTGGCGGATCTGGAAGAGTCTGGCTGACTGGCGGATCTGGAAGAGTCTGGCCGACTGGCGGATCTGGAAGAGTCTGGCCGACTGGCGGATCCTGGCAGACTGAAAGATCTGGCTGCTCCATGCTGACTGGCGGCTCTGGCTGCTCCACGCTGACTGGCGGCTCTGGCTGCTCCATGTAGGCTGACAGCTTTGGCGGCTTCTTACAGACTGGCACTCTGGCGGCTCCGTGCAGACTGGCAGCTCCTTGCAGACTGGCAGCTCCTTGCAGACTGACAGCTCCTTGCAGACTGACAGCTCCTTGCAGACTGACAGCTCCGTGCAGACTGGCAGCTCCTTGCAGACTGGCAGCTCCTTGCAGACTGACAGCTCTGGCTGCTCCATGCAGACTGACATCTCTGGCTGCTCCATGCAGACTGACAGCTCTGGCTGCTCCATGCAGACTGACAGCTCTGGCTGCTCCATGCAGACTGACAGCTCTGGCTGCTCCATGCAGACTGACAGCTCTGGCTGCTCCATGCACACCGACAACTCTGGCTGCTCCATGCAGACCGACAGCTCTGGCTGCTCCATGCAGACCGACAGCTCTGGCTGCTCCATGCAGACCGACAGCTCTGGCTGCTCCATGCAGGCAGGCAGCTCTGGCTGCTCCATGCAGACTGACAACAGCAGCGCTGTAGAGGAGAAAGGCTCTGGCTGGGCTGAACAGGCGGGAGTCTCCAGCAGCGCTGTAGAGGAGAAAGGCTCCGGCAGCGCTGGAGAGGCGAGGCGCACTGTAGACCTGATGCGTGGTGCTGGTACTGGAGGTACTGAACCGAGAACATGCACAGGAAGCCTGGTGCGGGGAGCTGCTACCGGAGGGCTGGAGTGTGGAGGTGGCACAGGATGGGCTAGACCGTGAAAGGGTACGGGAGATCTTGAGAGCAGTGCTGGCACAAGACGTGCAAGGCTAGGGATGTGCACAGGAGGCCTGGTGCGTGAGGCTGGCACCAACTTCACCAGCCGACTAACACGCACCTCAGGACGAGTATGGAGCGCTAACCCAGGTGCCATCAAATCCCCGACACGTTCCGTCGGGCGAATTCCATGCAAAAAGCACCAACACAGCAACTCCCTCATTTCTCTCTCCTCCAATTTCTTTTTTTTGCACGCCCAATTTTTCAGTTTTTGATTTGTTAAAAAAGTTTGAAATATCCAATAAATGTCGTTCCACTTCATGATTGTGTCCCACTTGTTGTTGATTCTTCACAAAAAAATACAGTTTTATATCTTTATGTTTGAAGCCTGAAATGTGGCAAAAGGTCGCAAAGTTCAAGGGGGCCGAATACTTTCGCAAGGCACTGTATCCACTAGATCCAATTTATCCATGACATTCATGATGTCCTTAAGAACATGAGGGTAATAGTTTGTGTTAGTGTGATTTCCTTTACAGTCCATTGAGGTATTTAAAACAGTATTATAATCTCCCACTTTAATAATAGAGTACTGTATTGCTTGCAGGGTTGATAATTTATCATATATATATTTTCAAAGAAGCTTGGATCATCATTATTTGGTCCATAAAGGTTAATGAGCCATATCTGTATATGGTCTAATAACATATTTAAAATCATCCATCTACCTTGCGGATCTGTTTGGACAATTTGCACATTCGGATCAAAATGACTGTTAATTCATATCATCACTCCTTTTGAGTTTCTTTGCCCATGGGAGAAGTATATTTCACAACCGCCCCCCCAGTCCATTTTCCACACAAATTCATCTAAATTGTTGAATGAGTTTCCCGTAAACAATAGATATTATATTCCTTCTCTTTGAGCCAGGTACATTAAATATTGTTATTATTTTCTTATCTGCTAAGCCATTACAAATTTTTATAAATGGCTATACTTATTTCACCATTTATCATAATGAGATACAAGTTTCAAATATATTTATCATAATATTTGTTTGTAAACTTACGAATAAAAAGTACTATAGTGATTGAGTGTCCACATACAGTAGCTGGACCATGATATTTGCATTGTTCTTCACTATTCAACCCGCTAAAGCCCCTCCCAAGTTGGTTTGTCATCCCAGTGACAGGCAGACCACCCCGTCCCCCCAGATGCCTAGCCCCCACGGTGCCACCACCAGCAGATCAAGTGCTAAATGTATTTCCAATGCTCTCACCTCAATTTGCTTTATATAAAGCACCTCAAAAAATAGATATAAATACAGTTGAAGTCGGAAGTTTACATACACCTTAGCCAAATACGTTTAAACACAGTTTTTCACAATTCCTGACATTCTATCCTAGAAAATATTCCCTGTCTTAGGTCAGTTAGGATCACCACTTTATTTTAAGAATGGGAAACATCAGAATTATAGTAGAGAGAATTATTTCTTTCATTACATTCCCAGTTGGTCAGAAGTTTACATACACTCAATTAGTATTTGGTAGCATTGCCTTGTTTAACTTGGGTCAAATGTTTCGGGTAGCCTTCCACTAGCTTCCCACAATAAGTGGAGTGCAATTTGGCCCATTCCTCCTGACAGAGCTGATGTAACTGAGTCAGGTTTGTCGGCCTCCTTGCTCGCACACGCTTTTCAGTTCAGCCCACAAATGTTCTATGGGATTGAGGTCAGGGCTTTGTGATGGCCACTCCAATACCTTGACTTTGTTGTCCTTAAGCCATTTTGCCACAACTTTGGAAGTATGCTTGGGGTCATTGTCCATTTGGAAAATCCATTTGTGACCAAGCTTTAACTTCCTGACTGATGTCTTGAGATTTTGCTTCAATATACCCACATAATTGTCCTGCCTCATGATGCTGTCTATTTTGTGAAGTGCACCAGTCCCTTCTGCAGCAAAGCACCCCCACAACATGATGCTGCCACCCCCGTGCTTCACGGTTGGGATGGTGTTCTTAGGCTTGCAAGCCTCCCCCCTTTTCCTCCAAACATAGCGATGGTCATGATGTCCAAACGATTCTATTTTTGTTTCATCAGACCAGAGGTAATTTCTCCAAAAAGTACGATCTTTGTCCCCATGTGCAGTTGCAAACCGTAGTCTGGCATTTTTATGTTGGTTTTGGAGCAGTGGCTTCTTCCTTGCTGAGCGGCCTTTCAGGTTGTGTCGATATAGGACTCGTTTTACTGTGGATATAGATACTTTTGTACCTGTTTCCTCTAGCATCTTCACAAGGTCCTTTGCTGTTGTTCTAGGATTGATTTGCACTTTTCGCACCAAAGTACGTTAATCTCTAGGAGACAGAACACGTCTCCTTCCTAGTGGTATGACGGCTGCATGTTCCCATGGTGTTTATACTTGCGTACTATTGTTTGGACAGATGAACATGGTACCCTCAGGCATTTGGAAATTTCTCCCAAGGATGAATCAGACTTGTGAAGGTCCATGTTTTTTTGGATGTCTTGGCTGATTTCTTTTGATTTTCCCATGATGTCAAGCAGAGGCACTGAGTTTGACGGTAGGCCTTGAAATACATCCACAGGTACACCTCCAATTGACTCAAATGATGTCAATTAGCCTATCAGAAGCTTCTAAAGCCATGACATAATTTTATGGAATTTTCCAAACTGTTTAATGGCTCAGTCAACTTAGTGTATGTAAACTTCTGACCCACTGGAATTGTGGTACAGTGAATTTTAAGTGAAATAATCTGTCTGTAAATAATTGTTGGAAAAATGTCTGTCATGCACAAAGTAGATGACCTAACTGACTTGCCCAAAATATAGTTTGTGACATTTGTGGAGTGGTTGAAAAATGAGTTTTAATTACTCCAACCTAAGTGTATGTAAACTTCCGACTTCAACTGTAGCTCGGATGAACAATACTTGAAAGTGGAGAAGAACTCATGTAATCACGTCACATGCCACCTTAACACCTTTCCTACTAACATTTCCTGTTGCAACACTGACTTCCTCTCTGTTGTGCAAGCATGTATGATGACACACTTCCTCTACTGTAAATCAAATTACTTGCAAGAACATTTCTCTCATCTCTCTTTATACCAGTTCCCCTATCCTCAGTCTCAGGCAGTGATTTGAGTGTGTAGGTTTCTGTGTTGTGTCTGGGAGTACTGAGAGAGAAATAGTTGAGGTGTGGTAATGTTCCATTTCTGAAAGGAAAAACATTTAGGTGAATAAGTGAGAGCATGTGTGCATGTGTGTTTTTGAGAGCAAGGGCGGGTTGCACCAACATGGTTTAAATTAATCTTAGATTAGTCCTATTCCAGATTTACTAAATCTAAGTTTGTGTTGCACCACTTAATTTTAAAACCTGATTAATTAATCTAAGGGTAATTCACTAAACTATGATTAGTGACACATGTCATAATGGATTCACCGTTGCAATAGGATTTATAGGAGTTCATAATCTATGTTAGTGCAACCCACCCTAAGGGTGTGTGAGAGAGCAGACACTGACACTTTAGGAGTGTCCTAAAACATATTATCAAGTGGAACATGTTCTGACACAAACACACACAGAAACTCGTGAGTCAATGGAGAGTGTGTGGGATAGTCTAGACATGGAAGTGCAGCACCTGCAGCACTAACCTACGAAATACACATTCTAAAAAATGGTGGGGACAAGAGGATGGAATTGCTGAAGGCTGGTTGCTAATAACAAGGGCATGTGAGGTGAGTGCACACATGAAAATAAAAGAAAGCCGCACACTCTTGGAGCTCAGATGCAAAAATGTAATACCAACGTTTCGACAGCCAAGCTGTCTTCATCAGGGTATAATCACAAACACTGCGGGATGACTCGTTTATATAGTGTCAAAAGACACAGGTGTCTGTAATCATGGCCAGGAGTGGCCTAATATCATTGGTTAATAATCAAATATTAAAATGTCATACAAAGAACAGCATACAAACAAATGGATAGCATACGATCATAGATTAATTTGACTGTACAAGTTTACACACAATTACAATGGCAAAGTCACAATAATCACAAGAATGGCTTCAGATCAAAGTCTACGTTGAGACCGAAGGGCGCAATGGTCTTTAGATTAAAGATCCAGGCAGCCTCTCGTTTTAACAATAAATTATCAAGGTCACCCCCTCTCCTAGGGAGGGTGACATGTTCGATGCCAATATAACGCAGAGACGAGATCGAGTGGCCTGCCTCCAAGAAGTGGGCCGCAACTGGATAAGCTGGACCCCTACAAATCAGCTGGGCTAAACAATCTGGACCCTTTCTTTCTAAAATTATCTGCCGAAATTGTTGCCACCCCTATTACTAGCCTGTTCAACCTCTCTTTCGTGTCATCTGAGATTCCCAAAGATTGGAAAAAGCAGCTGCGGTCATCCCCCTCTTCAAAGGGGGGGACACTCTTGACCCAAACTGCTACAGACCTATAACTATCCTACCATGCCTTTCTAAGGTCTTCGAAAGCCAAGTCAACAAACAGATTACCGACCATTTCGAATCTCACCATACCTTCTCTGCTATGCAATCTGGTTTCAGAGCTGGTCATGGGTGCACCCCAGCCACGCTCAAGGTCCTAAATGATATCTTAACCGCCATCGATAAGAAACATTACTGTGCAGCCGTATTCATTGATCTGGCCAAGGCTTTCGACTCTGTCAATCACCACATCCTCATTGGCAGGCTCGACAGCCTTGGTTTCTCAAATGATTGCCTCGCCTGGTTCACCAACTACTTCTCCGATAGAGTTCAGTGTGTCAAATCGGAGGGTCTGCTGTCCGGACCTCTGGCAGTCTCTACGGGGGTGCCACAGGGTTCAATTCTTGGACCGACTCTCTTCTCTGTATACATCAATGATGTCGCTCTTGCTGCTGGCGAGTCTCTGATCCACCTCTACGCAGACGATACCATTCTGTATACTTCTGGCCCTTCTTTGGACACTGTGTTAACAACCCTCCAGGCAAGCTTCAATGCCATACAACTCTCCTTCCGTGGCCTCCAATTGCTCTTAAATACAAGTAAAACTAAATGCATGCAACCGATCGCTACCTGCACCTGCCCCCCTGTCCAACATCACTACTCTGGACGGCTCTGACTTAGAATACGTGGACAACTATAAATACTTAGGTGTCTGGTTAGACTGTAAACTCTCCTTCCAGACCCATATCAAACATCTCCAATCCAAAGTTAAATCTAGAATTGGCTTCCTATTTCGCAACAAAGCATCCTTCACTCATGCTGCCAAACATACCCTTGTAAAACTGACCATCCTACCAATCCTCGATTTCGGCGATGTCATTTACAAAATAGCCTCCAATACCCTACTCAACAAATTGGATGCAGTCTATCACAGTGCAATCCGTTTTGTCACCAAAGCCCCATATACTACCCACCATTGCGACCTGTACGCTCTCGTTGGCTGGCCCTAGCTTCATACTCGTCGCCAAACCCACTGGCTCCATGTCATCTACAAGACCCTGCTAGGTAAAGTCCCCCCTTATCTCAGCTTGCTGGTCACCATAGCATCTCCCACCTGTAGCACACGCTCCAGCAGGTATATCTCTCTAGTCACCCCCAAAACCAATTCTTTCTTTGGCCGCCTCTCCTTCCAGTTCTCTGCTTCCAATGACTGGAACGAACTACAAAAATCTCTGAAACTGGAAACACTTATCTCCCTCACTAGCTTTAAGCACCAACTGTCAGAGCAGCTCACAGATTACTGCACCTGTACATAGCCCACCTATAATTTAGCCCAAACAACTACCTCTTTCCCTACTGTATTTAATTAATGTATTTATTTATTTTGCTCCTTTGCACCCCATTATTTTTATTTCTACTTTGCACATTCTTCCACTGCAAATCTACCATTCCAGTGTTTTACTTGCTATATTGTATTTACTTTGCCACCAGGGCCTTTTTTTGCTTTTACCTCCCTTATCTCACCTCATTTGCTCACATCGTATATAGACTTGTTTATACTGTATTATTGACTGTATGTTTGTTTTACTCCATGTGTAACTCTGTGTCGTTGTATGTGTCGAACTGCTTGGCTTTATCTTGGCCAGGTCGCAATTGTAAATGAGAACTTGTTCTCAACTTGCCTACCTGGTTAAATAAAGGTGAAATTTAAAAATTTAAAAATTAAAAAAATAGGGCGTCTACATTCGGCTCAGTCAGTGCATGATGGGTCAAACGGATAAAGCCAAGCTCAAATGATGGAAAAAAATAGGAAAACATGTCTGAGAATAGCCTTGTTATGTAATGGCAGGCACACCTGCTGGACCCGTGGCCATTACGTGAGAGAGACTTGGGGGGAGGGGTGAAAGGGGAGGGAGACGAAGGGAAGGAGAGAGAGAGGACTAGAATGACAGTAATGGAGAGCAAGTGATAGAGCGAGAGAGAGAGAAGGGGGAGAATGAGAGATTGATCTAAAGATAGCTATATTAATGAATCAGTTTGTTTCCCTAGACACACACACCTGGGGCCCATCAGGGCTGGATGACTGGCTGACAAAGCTCTCCATAGAGAATACAGAGTGATGAAGAGAATACTCAGCCAGCTTCGCTGAGATGTTAACATCATAACAGAGAATCAGCTAGAACATTCAACAAAGGATGACACGTGTCCATCCATACCCCTCCACAAAGGGTTAAAATATAAATCAAGCAGAAAATCATATGGGGGGGAGAGATAAAATACCACAAGCACACGAGTGAGCCCCTTCCTATTTGTCTGTATAGGCACACTCATCTATATGATTGGTGATACAGACCTCTCCCTTTAAGAGAACAGTACATGTCCAGTCATAAATATGAATAGGTCAGGGCACAGGGCACATCCATATGTACACATTAAAAACATGGCTGATAAGTGGGGAAATGGAAAAGCCTTTCAGAATCTGCTTTTGTCAGGACTGTGTTTATTGTTTGACATCAGCCTTCAGATCAACCTTCTTTTTTTCAGATCTTCTCAACATGTCAATTCAACTTCCTGTGAGATGGATCTCTGCAGTGATGTGAAACCATGTGAGTGTATAATTGTGTTGAGGTGTCAGTGTAGTATGTGTGAGTGTGCATAAAGCCGGTGCAAGAGAATCAGTGCAGATAAGAAGTGAGTCAACGCAAATAGTCTGGGTAGCCGTTTGGTTAACTATTCAGAAGCCTTTTGGTCCCAGACTTGGCGCTCCGGTACCGCTTGGTGTGCGGTAGCAGAAAAACAGTCTATGAGATGAGTAGCTGGAGTCTTTGACCATTTTTAGGGCCCTCCTCTGACAATGCCTTGTTAGAGGTCCTGGATGGAAGGGAACTCGGTCCCAGTGGTGTACTGGGCAGTGTGAACTACCCTCTGTAGCGCCTTACGATCGGATCCCAGCAGAGTATGTGAGCGGAGCGAGGAGCAGAGTGTGCCCAATTTGACTGGAGCTTGGAGCGAGATTCCCATAGGCTGGATAGTCATCCTTCTATCCTGCTCCAATTTCGCTCCAGTAGCACTCCGGTAGCGTTCACTTCACAAGCTCAGGGCATGCCAGGCCCAGCATGCATTTGTAGTCTACTTGTGTGCTGCTATAGCCCCTTGCTTCAGCTAACTGTCATGGAGTTCGCTAAATATTTTCATAAAGAAACTGATAAAACACACAGGGGCAACATCAAGATGACTTAATAAGATGAGGACCAAGAGCAAGCGAGAGGGTGCAGTGATGTAGTCCACAACTGAAGAATCATTGTGGAATTGAAAAGAGACATATCCCGAAAGTATGATGGTGTTCTTACAACGTGCACATGCTAAACGAGGTGGTAGATAACTAAGTGTGTCATTGTAGCAACGTATTGATAAACTAAACATCTGATCTATTAAAAGTTTCATGCATTTTTGTTCTATCTATACAATAGGTCATTATTGATAGGCCTGGCATATTCCCACTTTCCCACTTTCAAGGAGCTTTCCGTTCTTTAGGTGCCTTTGGCAAACTCCAAGCGGGCTTTAATGTGGCTTTTACTGAGCACTGGCTTCCATCTGGCCACTGTACAGTAAAGGCCTGATTGGTGGAGTGCTGCAGAGATGGTTGTCCTTCTGGAAGGTTCTCCCATCTCCACAGAGGAACTCTAGAGCTCTGTTAGAGTGACCATCGGGTTTTTGGTCACCTCCCTGACCAAGGCCCTTCTCCCTTGATTGCTCAGTTTGGCCAGGATGTCAGCTCTGGTGGTTCCAAACGTAATCCATTTTAGAATGGTAGAGGCCACTGTGTTCTTGGATACCTTCAATGCTACAATATTTGGGTACCCTTCCCCAGATCTGTGCCTCAATTTAATCCTGTCTCTGTGTTTGCCTTTCCAAATCATGTTCAATCAACTGAATTTACCACAGATGGACTCCAATCAAGTTGTAAAAACATGTGAAGGATGATCAATGGAAACAGGTCGCACCTGAGCTGAATTTCGAGTCTCATAGCAAAGGGTCTGAATACTTATGTAAATAAGGTATCTTTTTAAAATTGTTTCTACGTTTGCTAAAATTTCCAAAAACCTGTTTTCGCTTTCTCATTATAGAGTATTGTGTGAAGATTAATTAACATTTTTGTATTTAATCCATTTTAGAATAAGTGTGCAACGTAACAACATTTTTAAAAGTCAAGGGGTCTGAATAATTTCCAAAGGCACTGTATAACATATGTTAAGGTAAAAGCAAGATGACGTATTAGCAATGAGTTTTCTACAATAGCTCCTAGTACGCTACAATGTGTTCAGCTCCTCCAACATGTGATGTCTGAGTGGCCAGGGAACAGGACGACACAGGGACAGATAGACAGTGATATGAACAGCAGCTATAAATACAAGGCTGTGAAGGGAGAGAGAATCACAAAACTTTATTCTTACCCTGATTAATCTCTCCTGGCCTGTTGTTCCATGTGTGTGTGTGTGTGTGTGTGTGTGTGTGTGTGTGTGTGTGTGTGTGTGTGTGTGTGTGTGTGTGTGTGTGTGTGTGTGTGGTGTGTGGTGTGTGTGTGTGTATACTGTATATATCTTTCTGATGGGATTAGGCTCCAAGGGCTTCAACGACACACACACACACTCAGGAGGTTCTCCTTTGTGTTCCGAGTTCAATAGTAGTGCATGGGGGAATATAGATTTTGATATTTATTTATGAGGTCTATATGGCCATGAGTCATTTATTGTATGTGTCCGACAGGCACAGTATAGCTACAAAGAGTAAGAGAGGACTCAAACTGCCATTGGGGCAAGAAGGTCTGCAGGATAGAAGAGTACACAAGGCTGCAGGGCCAGACGGATTACCAGGGCGTGTGCTCCGGGCATGTGCTGACCAACTGGCAGGTGTCTTCACTGACATTTTCAAGCCAACACCTCTTTGACCGCCTTTCCTTCCAGTTCTCTGCTGTTAGTGACTGGAACGAATTGCAAAATCACTGAAGTTGGAGACTTCTATTTCCCTCACTAACTTTAAGCGTCAGCTGTTAGAGCAGCTTACCGATAGCTGCAGCTGTACACAGCCCATCTGTAAATAGCCCATCTAACCAACTACCTATCTAATCCCCATATTTGTTTTTGTTATTCTGCTCTTTTGCACACCAGTATTTCTACTTCCATCCTCATCTGCACATCCATCACTCCAGTGTAAATTGCTAAATTGTAATTACTTCACCACTATGGCCTATTTATTACTCACTCACTCTAGACCATTTTAGTTTTCATTTTAGTTTTCATTTAGAAATAAGTTGGATAAGTTGGATTTGCTAAGTATTTCAAGACAAATACAAAGCAAGTATTTTTATATTCCACAAGTATTATCAGATTAACTGTTTTGTATAGATAATTATCAGACTCAAGTTACAAATGCTGGTAAGCACTCAAATTAAATTAGTAAAAATGTTTTTTATAAAAGTAGTGCACTGGGCCTTTACGAGTCCTATAATAGCAGACCTACATTATATAGATGTCTTCAGCACTGTCAATTTATTTTTCTGCATCACATAAACTCCTCAAAAAAATAAACGTCCTCTCAACTGAGTTGATTTCAAGAAAACGTAAAGTGTAAATATTTGTAAGAACGTAAGATTCAACAACTGAGACATAAACTGGATTCAGATCCGGGCTCTTCGGTGGCCATGGGATTCCTGTCTTGCAGGAAATCACGCACAGAACGAGCAGTATGGCTGGTGGCATTGTCATGCTGGAGGGTCAGATCAGGATGAGCCTGCAGGAAGTGTACCACATGAGGGAGGAGGATGTCTTCCCTGTAACGCACAGCATTGAGATTGCCTGCAATGACAACAAGCTCAGTCCGATGATGCTGAAACACACCGCCCCAGACGATGACGAACCTTCCACCTCCAAAATCGAACCCGCTCCAGAGTGCAGGCCTCAGTGTAACATTCATTCCTTCGACGATAAACGCAAATCCAACCATCCGACCATCCCACCCCTGTTGAGACAAAACCGTGACTCGTGAGTGAAAAGCACTTCATGCCAGTCCTGTCTGGTCCAGCGACGGTGGGTTTGTGCCCATAGGTGACGTTGTTGCAGTCCATCCTCTCTCAGCCTATTGCGGACAGTCTGAGAACTAATGGAGGGATTGTGCATTCCTGGTGTAACTCGGGCAGTTGTTGTTGCCATCCTGTACCTGTCACGCAGGTGTGATGTTCAGATGCACTGATCCTGTGCAGGTGTTGTTACACGTGGTCTGCCACTGCGAGGATGATCAGCTGTCCATCCTGTCTCCCTGTAGCACTGTCTTAGGCGTCTCACAGTACAGACATTGCAATTTATTACCCTGGCCACATCTGCAGTCCTCATGCCTCCTTGCAGCATGCCTAAGGCACATTCACGCAGATGAGCAGGGACCCTGTGCATCTTTCTTTTGGTGTTTTTCAGAGTCACTAGAAAGGCCTCTTTAGTATCCTACATTTTTATAACTGTGACCATAATTGCCTACCGTCTGTAAGCTGTTAATGTCTTAACGACCGTTCCACAGGTACATGTTCATGAAATGTTTATGGTTCATTGAACAAGTAAGGGGAAACCGTGTTTAAACCCTTTACAATAAAGATATGTGAAGATATTTGGATTTGCCTTGATGACAGCTTTGCACACTCTTGGCATTCTCCCAACCAACTTCAAGAGAAATGCTTTTCAAACAGTCTTGAAGGAGGTCCCACATATGCTGAGCACTTTTTAATGCTATTCCTTTACTTGCGGTCCAACTCATCCCAAACCATCTCAACTGGGTTGAGGTCGGGTGATTGTGGAGGCCAGGTTATTTGATGTAGCACTCCATCACTCTCCTTTGGACACATCAGACCAAAGGACAGATTTCCACCGTCTAATGTCCATTCCTCATGTTTCTTGGTCCAAGCAAGTCTCTTCTTCTTATTGATGTCCTTTAGTAGGGCTTTCTTTGAAGCAATTAGACCATGAAGGCCTGATTCACACAGTTGATATTGAGATGTGTTTGTTACTTGAGCTCTGTGAAGCATTTATTTGGGCCATCTTCTGTATACCACCCCTACCATGTCACAACACAACTGATTGGCTCAAACGCATTAAAAAGGAAACTTTTAACAAGGCACACCTGTTAATTGAAATACATTCCAGGTGACTACCTCATGAAGCTGGTTGAGAGAATGCCAACAGTGTGAAAAGCTGTCATCAAGGCAAAGGGTGGCTACTTTGAAGAATCTCAAATATAAAATACATTTTGTGTTGTTTAACACTTTTGTGGTTACTAATGGTTCTATATGTGTTATTTAATAGTTTTGACATCTTCACTACTTTTCTACAATGTAGAAAATAGTAAAAAATTAAGAAAAACCCTGGAATGAGTAGATGTGTCCAAACTTTTGCCTGGTACTGTATATATATATATTTTTAAATTAATAATGACCTGGCCTGTGTCCCATAATGTGCCTGCATACGATACAGAACCAGGCTAGTAATGACTAGACATATTTTAAATAAACATGCCCTTGTGTTCTTACATTAATTTGGATAGATTTACTGTAACAGACTTCAAAATGCCATTGGTTATTTTCTGTCAAATCGTCCTGATTTGAATAAATCGTGATAATAAAAAAAGCAATTTTGGAACAAAAAATGAATGTGACCAAGTACATTTATTTCACTGGTACCCTTGCGACCAATTAAAAATGTGTGTCATACTGCCAAGTCAAAAGGTGAACCCTGCTCACATGATGGGTGGAAACACCCCTTTACACGGTGTGTGTGTGTGTGTAAAGGTCTTAACCCTCATATATGAGCATGTCCTCCTCGTCAGGGAATTTGGCCAGGTTCAGTCCGTAGGAAGTCCTGTGCAGGAGCAGGGATTAAAGGTTAGGGCTTAGATGTCAAAAGCTTACAGCGAGCTGAGAGGTAATGGTGACAAATGGGATAAAAGATGGTAAGAGAAAGGAGACAAACACACAGTATGAAATTGATGTCATCCAGAACAACTCTGACTATACTTCCTCAAACTCACTCTAACTGTTCTGTACAACTATTCAGCTTGTTCATACCCTAACCAGGGACCAAACCTGAGGAGAACATATCAACACATCCTCCCCTCTTGAGAAACACTAGGTAGGTGTAGGAAGTGTAGTTTACTGTGGGAGGGGTGCTTTGTAGTCCACAGGGGAAAAAATACATGGTTTTCAGCTCACACTAAGCCACATAGGAAAACTACAGACTGGAACCCCTGTGATTGTCACCACAAGAGACGAGAGTGAGAATCAATAATAACAACACTAGGGATGAAGTGTCTAGCTCTCCTCTTTGTCCCTACATAGCCTGTACGGTCCAGAGGTGGTTACACAACAGCAGTAGCCTTTGAAGCACCTCCCGTCTGCTCTGAGGCGATGGGACAACGATATGTTGAACACCATGCATTTCATTTCCACTCAAAGGCTAGTTATTCAGCCTGCTGCCTTTCATTGTGCCCAAGAGAAGTGAGAACTGGAGAGAAGTGGAGGGATACAACTGAATACAAGAGAGTGAAGCTCTGCCAATACTCACACAAAAACAAACAAACACACACACAGACAGAGGGGAATACAGAATTAGTGTGTGTAATCACGCGGCAGGCAGCAAGGTAAGGTAGCAAGGTAATGATCAGATTAAAATATTTAATCAGTTTTGCACTTTTCTAGCGACAAAGCAATCCATTCTTTGGGACAGTCTCACAGGCAGTTAACTTGTGTGTGTGCCGACACGTGAGCTAAATGTTAAATGTCCTCCCCAAAATATTAATGACCAGCTCCCCGCTACCCACTCCAGTCCCAAGATGAGGGAGAAAACATGTAGGTTAGGAAAACATATTCTAACCTTGAGAAGTCCTGGAGTTGCTCAAAATTTACAAAGATATGTATTTTATTCAATGTTTTTTTGCCTGAACAAACATTTAAAAAGGCGTATGGATAAACATCTAGAAGCATGTGAATGAACATGTAAGAGAAAATAAAAGGGGTCAGTGGAGGAGGGTAATCTCTTTCTCTCTATCGCTTGCTCTCCCCTTTCTCCCTGTGGTATCTGCTGTTTAGACAGTGTGAGATGGTCCTTACCTTAAACACTACACTCGAGAATTTAAACGGAAGAAGCAATTACCCACAAGCCTCCAGCTGGCACCGGAAGCCATCTTGTGTGGGGGACTTGGTGTCACTTGAAAAACAAAAAGAAGGGTGTAGTCTGGGTTACCATCACCGCCGACAACAACTAATGTTGCACACAATCATCTCGCTTTGGCAACCGCTTGAAGACAATTGGGTTTTTGGAGCACGCATTATGTTTTTATGGGTCCGGATCTGCGTCACAGGGCTTGGCTGTCGATTACTCTGTCTCTTGTTAAATGGCTACATTTCTCCTATGATCTTTGTCCATCTATCTATTTCTTTATAGGGCCTTCAGAAAGTATGCACACGCCTTTACTTTTTCCACATTTAGTTGTGTTACAAAGAGGGATTAAAATTGATTTAATGGTCTTTTTTTTAATCAACAATCTACACAAAATAGTGTCATGTCAATGTGGAAGAAAAATGTGAACATTTATAGAAAAAATGGAATAAAAATTAAAACAATAACATATCTGGATTAGATTCATGGTCAATACATGTTACTAGAATGGAGCAAGAGGGGATGGCTGCCGTTTTATGGGCTCCTAACCAATTGTGCTATTTTGTTCGTTTTTGTCACGCCCTGGCCATAGAGAGGCTTTTATTCTCTATTTTGGTTAGGCCAGGGTGTTACTAGGGTGGGCATTCTTAATAAAATATCATGAACACGTCTCACACTGCGCCTTGGTCCAGTCATTCACAGGAAGATAATCGTTACAGAACCACCCACCACCAAAGGACCAAGCAGCGTGGCCAGGAGAGGCAGCCCCAAGAATCTTTTGGGGGGGCACACGGGACGGTTGGCGGAGCCGAGGATGGAACCAGAGCCAGTCAAGGTGAAATTGGAGGTGAGCAAAGGAAGCAAAGCAGAGACAGTGAAGGAGTTGATGGGGAGATTGGAGGAGAGAGTAATGAGAGAGTTGCTGTGTTGGTGCATGAGGCACGACATCCGCCCGACGGAGCGTGTCCTCGATTTGATGTCACCTGAGTCAGCTCTCCATACTCGTCCTGAGGTGCGTGCTAGTCGTTTGGTGAAGACTGTGCCAACTCCGCACACCAGGCCTCCTGTGCGCCTCCCCAGCCCTGCACGTCTTGTGCCAGCTTGGCGCTACAGATCTCCAGTACGCGTTCTTAGCCCGGTGCTCTACATTCCAGCTCCCCGCATCTGCCAGGCTAGGGTGCGGATCCAGCCAGGACAGATGGCGCCATCCCTGCTCTCCAGACCTCCAGTGCGTCTCCTCGGGCCAGGGTATCCCGCGCCAGCTCTAGGCACGGTTTCCCCAGTTCGCCAGGGGATCCTAGTGCTGCGTGTTCCAGCTCCCCGCACGTGCCAGGCTAGAGTGGGCATTCAGCCTGGAAGAGTGGTGTCAAGACTACGCACCAGATCTCCAGTGCTCCCCCACAGACCGGTCTATCCTGTGCCTCCTCCACGGACCATGCCTCCAGTAGGTGTCCCCAGCCTGGTGAGTCATGTGCCTGTGTCCTGTCCGGAGCTGCCAGAGTCGCCCTCCTGTCCGGAGCTGCCAGAGTTGCCCTCCTGTCCGGAGCTGCCAGAGTTGCCCTCCTGTCCGGAGCTGCCAGAGTTGCCTTCCTGTCCGGAGCTGCCAGAGTTGCCCTCCTGTCCGGAGCTGCCAGAGTCGCGCTCCTGTCCGGGGCCCGCGGTGAGGGTCCCCAGTCCAGAGGCACCACCTAAGTGGGCCAAGCAGGAGGTTGAGTGGTGGGGTCTCCGTCCCGCACCAGAGCCGCCGCCGTAAAGAGGGCCCACCCGGACCCTCCCCTTGAGAGTCAGGTTTTGCGGCCGGAGTCCGCACCTTTGGGGGGGGTACTGTCATTTTGGTTAGGCCAGGGTGTTACTAGGGTGGGCATTCTATGTTATTTTTTCTATGTTTTTGTATGTCTTTGATTTTGGCCGGGTATGGTTCTCAATCAGGGACAGCTGTCTATCGTTATCTCTGGTAACCATACTTAGGTAGCTCTTTCCCACATGGGTTTTGTGGGTAGTTATTTTCTGTTTTGTGTTTGCACCAGACAGAACTTCTTTGTTTGTTCCGCTTTGTTATTTTTTGTTCTAGTGTTCAGTTTTATTAAAAATCATGAACACGTACCACGCTGCACCTTGGTCCTCTTCTTCAAACAGCCGTAACAGTTTTGTTTTTAACGGGTGAGTAAACCTCCACTGCCATCCGTTATATTGGCCAACATGCAATCATTGGTAAACAAAATGGATGTAATATCTTAGGTTTCACTGAGTCGTGGCTGAACGACGACACAGATAATATAGAGCTGCCAGGATTTTCCATGCATCGGCAAGACAGAGAAGCTACGTTTGGTAAGACAAGGGGCGGGGTTGTGTGTGATGTCTAATATTAAATAAGTTTTGCAGAACTACAAAAACAACAAACGTGGAAACGTAACGAAAACCGAAACAGCCCTATCTGGTGAAAACACAGAGACAGGAACAATCACCCACAAACACACAGTGAAACCCAGGCTACCTAAATATGGTTCCCAATCAGAGACAATGACTAACACCTGCCTCTGATTGAGAACCATATCAGGCCAGACATAGAAATAGACAAACTAGACATGAAACATAGAATGCCCACTCAGCTCACACCAAATATACAAATATGACAAATATAACCATTATGATACAATGTATTAGACTGGTAACTGTGGATAATTTTCACGTTCTGACCTTATTTCCTTTGTTTTGTCTTTGTTTAGTATGGTCAGGGCGTGAGTTGGGTGTGTTGTCTATGTTAGTTTTTCTATATTTTCTATTTCTGTGTTTGGCCTGATATGGTTCTCAATCAGAGGCAGCTGTCTATCGTTGTCCCTGATTGAGAACCATATTTAGGTAGCCTGTTTTCCATTGTGTTTTGTGGGTGGTTATTTTCAGTCTTTGTGTGTCTGCATCAGACAGAACTGTTTCGGTTTTCACATTGTTGTTTTGTCATTTGAAGTGTTCAGTTTGGATTATTATAAAATAAGATGAACACTAACCACCCTGCGCTTTGGTCCTTTCCTTCTTCCCAAGACAGCCGTTGCAATAATACTTACTTTACTGGTTGAAGTCGATTGTTTTGAGCTATGTTAGTCTTGTACATTCTGCTCTAGTTTAAAAAGCCAAATCAGAAAATCAAACCAATCCATCCAAAGCAATCAGTGTCCTGGTGCATTAAAACAAACCATTATAAGAATTCAAACTGTGGTGATGAATTAAGTAATGAAACCGATCTGATATGTAGGCAATTTTATGTTTTCTTTGTATTCATCTCTGAATGATTATGTGATCATTGTGATCATCTGTATGGATAGGGGGTGAAATGTATGTGCCGTGGGTGGCACTGAGTTCTCGAACAACTAATTTCAGGAAACGCCACGTAGTATGTTTAACCATTTATTAAGCAATTAATAAAATAAGTATTGGTGATATACAGTAGGCTTTGCTCCTTCAGGATAGCTCACTACCCAAGCAATGCATCAATATAAAATAGCCTACAGAAAGTGAGCGCGCTAAACTATACCAATCCCCCTGGCAGGAACACAGAACCTAACAGGTGGAGGCTGGGGTGGTTGTGGGAGCAAGAAGCCAGCGCATAGATTTAGTAGCAGTAAGCGGCAGTAGGATGAGTGAACAGACCCGTAAGCTTAAATGTGACCCGATTCAGGAAACTAGGCATACAGGTATATGCCATCTTCAAAGTAATGACTCAGGACGTAATAATACTTGTGCACCTTACATTTTACCACTTTAGTTTCTAAAAAACAAAAGAAAGTTGCTCGCGAAGTGACTCCCCATCCTGCTTGAGGGACTGTAATCATCGACTGACACTAATTAGCATAACGCAACGGACATAAATATCCCTAGAAATTTTCCTATTCATGAAAATCACAAATGAAATTTATTGAGACACAGCTTAGCCTTTTGTTAATCACCCTGTCATCTCAGATTTTCAAAATATGCTTTACAGCCAAAGCTAGACAAGCATTGTGTAAGTTTATCGATAGCCTAGCATAGCATTTTGTCCAGCTAGCAGCAGGTAACTTGGTCACGGAAATCAGAAAAGCAATCAAATTAAATCGTTTACCTTTGATGAGCTTCGGATGTTTTCACTCACGAGACTCCCAGTTAGATAGCCAATGTTCCTTTTTTCCAAAAATATTATTTTTGTAGGCGAAATAGCTCCGTTTGTTCTTCACGTTTGGCTGAGAAATCGCCCGGAAATTGCAGTCACGAAAACGGCGAAAAATATTCCAAATTAGCTCCATAATAGCGACCTGAACATGGCAAACGTTGCTTATAATCAATCCTCAAGGTGTTTTTCAAATATCTATTTGATAATATATCCATCGGGACCATTCGTTTTTCAGTAGGACCGATTGGACTAATGGCTACCTCTGTATTTTACGCGAGAATCTCTCTGGGAGCATCAGGTGACCACTTGCGCAATGTAGCCGCCTACGGGTATTCTTCAACAGCGTAAAACTACGTCACAATGCTGTAGACACCTTCGGGAACACGGAGAAAGAGTAATCTGGTTGATAGCCCATTCACTGCTCAATAGGGACTCATTGGAATGCAGCGCTTTCAAAACATGAGGCACTTCCGGATTGGATTTTTCTCAGGCTTGGGCCTGCAACATCAGTTCTGTTATACTCACAGACAATATTTTTACAGTTTTGGAAACTTTAGAGTGTTTTCTATCCTAAGCTGTCAATTATATGCATATTCTAGCATCTTCTCCTGACAAAATATCCCGTTTACTACGGGAACGTTTTTTTCCCAAAAATGAAAATACTGCCCCTAGAGTCGCAACAGGTTTTAATTTGACCAGTTTATTCGTCCTGGAATATAACTTTTTGAAGTTTTTGTCCGAGTTCGCCTGGACTTGCGCCAGCGTTTGGACATGTGAACTAAACGTGCTAGCAAAAGTAGCTAATTGGACACTAGTAATGGACATTATCGAACAAAACAACGATTTATTGCGGAACTAGGATTCCTGGCACTGCATTCTGATGAAAGATCATCAAAAGGTAAGGGAATATTTATGATGTCATTTAATATTTCTGTTGACTCCAATATGGTGGAGAAATATTGTGTACCTCTGAGCGCCGTCTCAGATTATTGCACGTTATGCTTTTTCCGTAAAGTAAAAAAAATCTGCCCTCCCAGAAGTTGCAGTAGCAGTGATCGAGTGTTAGCAGCGTGTGTACTACAGTCGATGTGTTGATAGAACTTCGGAAGCCTTTCCTCAAATTTGTTTTGTTAAAATCCCCAGCTACAATAAATGCGGCCTCAGGAAATGTGATTTCCAGTTTGCATAAAGTCCAGTGAAGTTCTTTGAGGGCCGTCGTGATATTGGCTGTGGGGGGAGGGGGTATACACGTCCATGACTATAACCAAAGAAAATTATCTTGGGGATAATACGTTCGGCAATTGATTGTGAGGTATTCTAGGTTGGGTGAACAAAAGGACATGAGTTCCTGTATGTTATCTTGTTATGGCTTGTGGGCAGTATTTCAACATCTGGATGAGAAGCGTGCCCAAAGTAAACTGCCTGTTACTCAGGCCCAGAAGCTAGAATATGCATATAATTGATATGGATAAAAACACTCCAAGGTTTCCAAAACTGTTAAAATAATGTCTGTGAGTATAACAGAACTGATATGGCAGGCAAAAACTTGAGGAATATCCATCCAGGAAGTGGGATATTTTTGATGTGTGTGGTTTTCAATTGAATGCCTATACAGTATGTGTTGGGGTAGGACCCGGATTGCAGTTCCTATGGCTTCCACTAGATGTCAGTCTTTAGAAATTGTTTCAGGCTTGTTTTCTGAAAAATGAGGAAGAATGAGATAATTTTCTAAGTGGACTGTAGAATGAACCAGAGCTAGTTTGCGTGCATAACCGATTGCGCGCCCTTCATTATTTTTCCTTCCTATTGAATACGCTATTGTCCGGTTGAAAAATTATAGATTATTTAGAAAATAGACAACCTGAGGATTAATTATAAACATCGTTTGACATGTTTCAACGAACTTTACCGGTACTATTAGGATGTATTCGCCTCTGGAATCAGTTCAATTGCCCTGGAGGGTGCGAACAAAGGATCCGCTTTGGGAAAGTCTGGTCGTAATGCTGGTAGTGCTGGTGAGTTACCACCGCTCTGATATCCAATAGTTCTTCCCGGCTATATGTAATAACACAAACCATTTTCTGGGCTAATAATGTAAGAAATAATACATTAAAAAATACTGTAAAGTTTCCTAAGAGCTAGAAGCAAGGCAGCCCTCTCTGTCGGCACCATTTTAGCACTAAACCTTATGTTTCTAGCGCCAATGGGTGGTCAGCTGTCGTACTCTCCTCCCATTTTGTTTCAGGTCAGGAGAGTCGGTCATCTACTTGCAGAGGTTCATGCCTGCAGTTGACAACATTCACTTTGCAGTTGTTGTCACAAAGTAAGCCTCTTCAACATCACGTGAACTTGCAATGAAGTCATCTACATAGTGACTCTCTCAATGTCTCTACGACTTCTGGTTGTTCTTTTTAATAGTTTCAGGCACGTTCTGTAGCTGCGAGCAAAAATGGACTTGGGGAAGCTCCAAATACCACTCTGTCTCACACCGTATCTGTTTCTCTCTGCTAGGGATATCTGCCTTCTTGATGTCTGCCATGAATGCAATCTCAGTCTGAACTTTATCAGAATGCTGAGCAGATCCGGATTCAGGTTTGGTCCCGTGAGTAGACGGTCATTGAGGAATGGACAGCCATCTTCATGGGACGAGCCATCAAATACCACTCTCAGTTTTTTCATCACCTTGTCCTCTCGGAGTACTGCATGGTAAGTAGTATTTCACGTTGTCTGTGCTTGATGCGTTGTCCTTGTGAACGTCCTCTTTCATATTCTGTTGTAAGTAGTCCTCCATTACTTCATTGTATCTGCTGTACAACATCACATCCTTCTTTAGTCTTTTCTTCTCTTTTTTTTCTGGAGTTCTGGCATTTCTCATTTCCATGGAAACTCCATATGGTGTTGTCCATCTTTGAAGGTAGTTGTTCTCTCGAACCTCTGTAGAGCCTTGTCTAGCTCTGGGTTCTGTGTTTTCTCGCTTGTGATACCCAGAGACTCAAGCTCCCAGAATGCATGCAGTTGCTTGGAGACTAGTGTGTCTTCATCAAGTGGGATTAGCATGCATGTTGCATCTGCAACACTTGACATGGACACTAGTCTCTACACCGACCATCCAAAGGTGCTCTCTAAAGCAAGCAGCGCATAAGGAATGGAATTGGAAGATGAACTCATCCCTTTTGGCATTTAATCTAAAATAGCGTTTTTAGGAAGGAAAGGACAGATGCCCCATAATCTTCAGTGTTGATGCAGGGACAGATAGAGAGCCGTTGAAGCAGCACCGATCCAACATGAATGGGCTGCGTATAGCTCAGGAGATCCCCCACAGCAGTGACAGAGGAGACTGAGCCATGATGAAAAACCAGTATCTCGTCATTGGTTTCCCAGCATCAGTGATGAATAATGGATTGCCTGACATGGCCAGTGGTCGCCATTGCCGGTAGTGTAACATGGAATAGAGGACAGAAAGCAGTGTTAGTTTGAGCAATGATACCTGGCGTACCTTACCCCTTCCTATCAGTTTGGGAATGCTTTAACACGGTGAACATGTGAGTGTCCATAATTAAATCAGAAAATCATGAGATCATGCAATGATTAAAGAGAAATGAATACGAAGTGAATTCCCCAACCGTTAAAAAAAATGTAGAAAGCTATAAGACGACTGCCTCGAATAAAATATCATTCTACATACATTTCTTTGCATAGAGTAAGGTTGATAGGTAACATTTGTCATTGCCTGAAGATTGCTCTTTTGAAGCCCATGAGGCAGAAGGAGCTGTCATCTTGGTGTATGGGGGATATTCTACCTATGCAACGTAGCTAATGGACCAGGGGCTGACAGGATCATGATCATAGGGCAATACTGCAAGAACTGAGGTAGGTTTCACAATCTCAGAATAAATACATTTTAACACTGTAGCAGCAGAGGACCAGAGTGAAGCCAGGATCAACTGAGAAGCAGCAGCAGCGCCGATACAAAATTGGGCGCCAATAGCTCAGATCTAGCCCTCAGCGCTGATGAAGGAACCACAGCTACATGAGTTCTAGTATCTTGTCATTGGTTACCAGCATCAATGTTGAACAGAGGTTCACCAGGTGCTGCCCGTGCTCAGCATGCAGGCAGCATAACATGAGAGGACAAAGCACTGTAAGTTCTGGTGATGACAATGTTCCACATGTGAGAGTCCATAATGCAAAAAGAACTTGAGAGATCGTGCAAAATGTAAGGGAAGGAACATTTAGTGTATTCAGACTGAAGAACCCCTAAAGTCACCATACGGACCGCCTCTGGAAAAGCGTAATGTAATAGCGTTGCCTTAACATGAACTCAAACTTGTGCTACTGAGAGAGGAGAGATACTCTTTGATATGCATGTTGGTTGCTTCTCCATAGCCATGAAGAGTAAATGTAAAATGAGTAGGCAGACAGATGTATTCTTGAGCAGACTGCACGCTGAAGGGTCCTGACGCCCAAAATATGAACAATCTCTGCTATTGGAGCATGATAAGGCAACATTTGCCTGACTGAACTTGGAATTGAAAAGGCATACGTGGTTATATAACAGAAGACATTGTAGAAAGAGAAAATCATAAAGTAGACTGCTGCAGAGCACACAACTCAGCCATGACATACCATTACATACTGTAGCATAAAACATACAGCAATACTAACAAACCCACAAAACTGAAACTAAACATTAGCTACATAATCAGCTTATCTAAATAACCTGTCCTACTGAAATTGCTTAGCTGATGTATCTGCAGCATGCACAGTGAGAGTGACCTGATAATCAAAACCTACACCTACAAATAGTCTACCCGAGCTGAAGGCTAATGTCTAATGGTATCTGCCGGTAAGCCATGAGAGAAGAATAAATGACCTGATAACAAGAGAAATAGACCCCATAGATTACTAGAATAAGTCTGCATAAAAGTGTCTGAAATAAACTCTAACAGACCTTCCCATAAGAGGTAATGAACTCTTAATCACCAACACTCATCGCCATGTGAGTGTTTAGCAAGCCTACCACGTGCTAGGTAATGCTAGTGTCAACAGCCCATCCAACATGGCTGAAACTATAGCAAGCCTTGATTAGTCACACAGCTATGTGGTGTCAGCTTCCCCTCTAATGTCCAGGGTGACAACTTAAAATCTGAGGAAGAAATGTTAGGGTTAGGCAGAGGTATCAATTTAACATGAGGCTGTACTCCTGTGAATATATGCTTAGTGATGAAAAGACCCAGTAATGTTTAACCGATGACAGACTAACGCCATTCGAGTAGCACAAGATATCAAGCTGCTCGCCTGCTGAACAGTTCATGTAGCACCCACACATTTGGGCCAGCAGAAGTTATGAGTCACGCTCAGTGAGCTGCATCAGGGCATAAGATTTCTGCATATGCACTATGTACATGCATGCATGATAACGCACAGGAACTTGCTTACTATCCTAAAATGATGTGCCATCGTACTGCAACGCTTCAGAAGATGCTGTGGAAGGGATAGCTAGTGTTGTCCTTGAAGTCACCGCAACTATACTGTATGCTCTTGCGATAGCAATAATGGCAACCATGCCATAGCGACTACATGCAGATGATACAGAACATAACAGCCAATGCATGAATAAGCACAACATTCAAAAAGGTGGTGTATACAGAGCCTAACCAGCACATGCTCCCACAATGCAATATTGGCAGCCATGCTATTATGCATACTGTGTATAGAAAATAAAGCTAAGAATATCAGCTAACACCTGAATGTGCAAGCATTCACCACAGCATTAAAACCTCTTAAAGATCGGACACTTTTTTCAATTTTCGCCTAAATGGACGTACTCAAATCTAACTTTGGCCAATAGATGGCAGCAGTGTATGTGCAACATTTTACACTGATCCAATGAACCATTGTATTTCTGTTCAATTTTGTATCAAGACTGCCCAAATGTGCCTAATTGGTTTATTAATAACTTTTCAAGTTTATAACTGTAAACTCTCCTCAAACAATAGCATGGTATTATTTCACTGTAACAGCTACTGTAAATTGGACAGTGTAGTTAGATTAACAAGAATGTAAGCTTTCTGCCAATATCAGATATGTCTGTGTCCTGGGAAATGTTCTTGTTATACTTACAACCTCATGCTAATTGCATTAGCCTACATTAGCTCAACCGTCCCGAGGGAGACCCACCAATATGGTAGAGGATTGCAGCCTAAACACACAGTAGATAAAGTGTGTAGGACATGAAAATAACAAAATGCAACAGAAAATGAATTAATAACAGTACTAATACATAATGACTAGAATGAAGTGATTGCTACAATAGCATAAGATAGAATAATACTACTAAAACACAAACTCGACTGACAGGGAGACCACCTAATGTATATAAAATGCATGACACATGATTAGACATGCTAATAAACAGAGCCTAAACCTACTGCTGCAAATAGTAGTAAAGTAAATATAACTATGTTGACTATAATGATACCATAAAATGTGTGCCAATAGTGTGACTCGTGTACAGAATGCACTTATGAACTGCAGATACTCTGATTGTTCAGAGCATAAAACTAGCAAAGCGTAGATATACAAGCACACTAATCCAGACCATGTCTGCAAGTTAAGTTGAATATGTTCCATCTTAAACTGAGTAAGGAAATAGGGTTCCAAAAATAATGATCATAGTTGTGCAACATTTTTAGGTGTGACTGCTGGCGCAAATCACTAACTAATGTGACTGGGATGACACCTAAAATCATTGATAGCATGCATAATTTCAGCATTTTCATAAACTGCACAACGCGCAGTGAAAACTACTATCGATTTGATCCTGTACTGAACGCTAAATGTCTGCATAGAGACTGAAATACTGTCGAACCACCATGATAAGCACCATCTCCTGCTTATGATTAGAAAACATTACTACTCACTCACTGTATATCAACACATAGCCTGTATGCTAGCCTGACATAGGCTACTTCCTCCTTGTATGACGAAGGATGATTCCCCATGATGGGGTGTGTGTTCACGGAGCATGCCGAATCTGCCAGAAAGATGGTAATTGGGAACACACAAGTAGGCTATATGATTTTACTTAGCTAGCTATTTTGTAGCTGGCTAATGACTGACAACAGTAGAGAGCAACATGGTTGATCCTTGCAATCAATGACTTCCTCGCAGCAGCCAAACATGCAACATTAGCATATTGAACAACGTGGGTGTGGTTCAAACACAGCTAGCGAGCATTCGCAAAGAAAACATTATACCAGAACACAGCGAGAAACATCTAGTTACAAAGCAGCGTCAACGCAGAAAAAGAAGCCAGCACATAATAGCAGTAGCAGCAAGCGGAGGCAGGATAAGTGAGCAGACCTGGTCAGTTCATAGACTGCCAGTAAGGTGGCGTGATTGTTACTAGCCTCTAATTGATGTCATCTCAGCTGATGCGTTAGCCTGAGGCAGGGGGCACTCGGGTTTCCCTTCTGAACTGGCTCTGCTTAATAACTCTTAAAGGTCAACTCTGTAAGTGAGGGGAGAGAGAGATGGCAAGATAGAGAGGCAGAAATGTCAAGTTTCAATGGGAAGGAAAGAGAGCGAGAGAAACCAAGAGAAAGGCGAGAGAAAGCTCATTCTGTTCTGAAGGAGGGAGACCTAACACTTAAAATCCTTTTTAAATTGACACAGAATGAGCTTTCAATTCCAGCGGCAGAATGCAAGATGATGAAAACAATGAGTTTCACCTCCTGCTAGCACATTCACCCCCAAAATTCAGTTGGCATGTCAGTTTAACATACAGTTGAAGTCGGAAGTTTACATACTTAAGTTGGAGTCATTAAAACTCGTTTTTCAACCACTCCACAAATTTCTCGTTAACAAACTATAGTTTTGGAAAGTCAGTTAGGACATCTACTTTGTGCATGACACAAGTAATTTTTCAAACAATTGTTTACAGACAGATTATTTCACTGTATCAGAATTCCAGTGGGTCAGAAGTTTACATACACTAAGTTGGCAGTGCCTTTAAACAGCTTGGAAAATTCCAGAATATGATGTCATGGCTTTAGAAGCTTCTGATAGGCTAATTGACGTCATTTGAGTCAATTGGAGGTGTACCTGTGGATGTATTTCAAGGCCTACCTTCAAACTCAGTGCCTCTTTGCTTGACATCATGGGAAAATCAAAAGAAATCAGCCAAGAAATTGTAGACCTCCACAAGTCTGGGTCATCCTTGGGAGCAATTTCCAAATGCCTGAAGGTACCACGTTCATCTGTACAAACAATGGTATGCAAGTACAAACACCATGGGACCATGCAGCCATCATACCACTCAGGAAGGAGACATGTTCTGTCTCCTAGAGATGAACGTACTTTGGTGTGAAAAGTGCAAATCAATCCTAGAACAACAGCAAAGGACCTTGTGAAGATGCTGGAGGAAACAGGTACACAAGTATCTGTATCCACAGTAAAACGAGTCCTATATTGACATAACCTGAAAGGCAGCTCAGCAAGGAAGAATGCACTGCTCCAAAACCACCATAAAACAGCCAGATTGCAGTTTGCAACTGCACATGAGGACAAAGATAGTACCTTTTGGAAAAATCCTCTGGTCTGATGAAACAAAAATAGAACTGTTTGGACATCATGACCATCATTATGTTTGGAGGAAAAAGGGGGATGCTCGCAAGCCGAAGAACACCATCCCAACCGTGAAGCACGGGGGTGGCAGCATAACGTTGTCTGGGTGCTTTGCAGGAGGTACTGGTGCTCTTCATAAAAGACAAGGCATCATGAGGCAGGAAAATTATGTGGATATATTGCAGCAACATCTCAAGACATCAGTCAGGAAGTTAAAGCTTGGTCGCAAATGGGTCTTCCAAATGAACAATGACCCCAAGCATAATTCCAAAGTTGTTGCAAAATCGCTTAAGGACAACAAAGTCAAGGTATTGAAGTGGCAATCACAAAGCCCTGACCTCAATCCTATAGTAAATGTGTGGGCAGAACTGAAAAAGTGTGCGAGCAAGGAGGCCTATGTAAACTTCTGACCCACTGGGAATGTGATGAAAGATATAAAAGCAGAAAAAAATAATTCTCTCTACTATTATTCTGACATTTCACATTAAAATAAAGTGGTGATCCTAACTGACCTAAGACAGGGAATTTTTACTAGGATTAGATGTCAGGAATTGTGAAAAACTTAAATGTATTTGGCTAAGATATATGTAAACTTCAGACTTCAACTATATGTACGGAAATTGCAGGGCAACAGAAGGCGAACAGAAGAAGGGCTAAGGACCTTAGAGTTGGGGAAAGGTCAGATTAACGGGAGGGGGGGGGGTTTGCGGGACTCACCCCGGAGGGGCAGATCTCGAGTGGACAGCCATACCCTCTGACCAAGATGGTAGCGGGGAGCAGGGGTTCGGTGGCAGTCCGCCTGTCATCTATTACCTGGAGGTGGTGGTCTTGAGAAGAGCGGCCCAGGCTTCCTTTCAGGTACGGTGACAGCGACGGATGAACATCTGGGCAGAAGATATGCTGACCCCTTCCTTTTGCTCCGGGAAGAGCAGGGGCTGATATCAATCAGCTCATGTCACAAAGTGCTGTACAGAAACCCATTCTAAAACCCCAAACAGCAAGCAATGAAGGTGTAGAAGCACGGTGGCTAGGAAAAACTGCCTAGAAAGGCCAGAACCTAGGGAGGAACCAGTCTATGAGGGGTGGCCAGTCCTCTTCTGTTTGTGCAGGGTGGAGATTATAACAGAACATGGCCAAGATGTTCAAATGTTCATAGATTACCAGCAGGGTCAAATAATAATAATCACAGTGGTTGTCGAGGGTACAACAGGTCAGCTCCTCAGGAGTAAATTTCAGTTGGCTTTTCATAGCCGATCATTCAGAGTACCTCGACCGATCCTGCTGTCTCTAGAGAGTTGAAATCAGCAGGTCTGGTACAGGTAACACGTCCGGTGAACAAGTCAGGGTTCCATAACCGCAGGCAAAACAGTTGAAACTGGAGCAGCAGCATGGCCAGGTGGACTGGGGAGAACAAGGAGTCATCAGGCCAGGTCCTGAGGCATGGTCCTAAGGCTCAGGTCCTCTGAGAGAAAGAAAGAGAGAAAGAGAGAGCATACTTAAATTCACACAGGACACCGGATAAGACAAGATAAATACTCCAGATATAACAGACTGACCCTAGCCCCCCGACACAAACTGCTGCAACATAAATACTGGAGCCTGAGACAGGAGGGGTGGGGAGACATTGTGGCCCCATCCGACGATACCCCCGGACAGGGCCAAACAGGCAGGATTTTACCCCACTCACTTTGCCAAAGCACAGCCCCTACACCACTAGAGAGATATCTTCAACCACCAACTTACCATGCTGATACAAGGCCGAGTATAGCCCACAAAGATCTCCGCCACGGCACAACCCAAGGGGGGGCGCCAACCCGGACAGGAAGATCACGTCAGTGACTCAACCCACTCAAGTGACGCACCCCTCCTAGGGACGCCATGGAAGAGCACCAGTAAGCCAGTGACTCAACCCCTGTAATAGGGTTAGAGGCAGAGAATCCCAGTGGAGAGAGTGGAACCGGTCAGGCAAAGGCAGCAAGGACGGTTCGTTGCTCCAGTGCCTTTCCGTTCACCTTCACACTCCTGGCACAGACTACACTCAATCATATGACCCACTGCAGAGATGAGTCTTCCATAAGGCAAGGGCTGATTTTCATGGTTTTACTGCTAACCTACAAAGCATTACATGGGCTTGCTCCTACCCATCTTTCTGATTTGGTCCTGCCATACATACCAACACATACACAACGGTCACAAAACGCAGACCTCCTTACTGTCCCTAGAATTTATAAGCAAACAGCTGGAGGCAGGGCTTTCTCCTATAGAGCTCCATTTTAATGGAATGGTCTGCCTACCCATGTGAGAAACGCAGACTCGGTCTCAACCTTTAAGTCTTTAACAGGAAGCCAGTGTAGAGAGGCAAGCACTGGAGTAATATGACCAAATGTTTTGTTTATTGAGTGCTTTATCCAGGTAGCCGGAAAGTAGAACATTGCAGTAGTCTAACCTAGAAGTGACAAAATGGTGGATTATTTTTTGGACAGAAAGTTTCAGATTTTTGCAATGTTACGTAGATGGAAAAAGCTATCCTTGAAACAGTCTTGATATGTTTGTCAAAAGAGAGATCAGGGTCCAGAGTAAATCCGAGGTCCTTCACAGTTTTATTTGAGACGACTGTATAACCATAATGTGAAAGTTAACATTGTTTCTGAATGACATCACCAAGAGGTAAAATATTTAGTGAAAACAATAGTGGTCCTAAAACGGAGCCTTGAGGAACACCAAAGGTTACAGTTGATTTGTCAGAGGACAAACTATCCACAGAGACAACCTGATATCTTTCCGACAGATAAGATCTAAACCAGGCCAGAACTTGATTTTCCAATCTCTCCAAAAAGATGTGGTGATCGATGGTATCAAAGCAGCACTAAGGTCTAGGAGTAGGAGGACAGATGCAGAGCCTCGGTCTGACGCTAATTAAAAGGTCATTTATCACCCTATAATGGAGTCTAAAACCAGACTGAAGCATTTTGTATACATTGTTTGAAGGCCAGGAGTTGCTGCGCAACAGCTTTTCAAAAACGTTCGTTAGTGTTTATATTTTCTGGGTCAAGGTTTGTCTTTTTCAAGAGAGGCTTTATTACTGCCACTTTTAGTGAGTTTGCTACACATCTGGTGGATAGAGAGCCATTTATTATGTTCAATATAGGAGGGCCAAACATAGGAAGCAGCTCATTCAGTAGTTTAGTTGGAACATGGTCCAGTGTACAGCTTGAAGGTTTAGAGACCATGATCTTTTTCATCAATGTGTCAAGAGGTATAGTACTAAAACACTTGAGTGTCTCCCTTGATCCTAGGTCCTGGCAGAGTTGTGCAGACTCAGGACAACAGAGCTTTGGAGGAATATGCAGATTTAAAGACAAGTCCGTAATTTGTCATCCTCTCTTGGGGAATGCTGCTTTTTAGGTAGCTTTGCGACAGTATCAAAAATATATTTTGGATTGTTCTTATTTTCCTCAATTAAGTTGGAAAGAAATAGAATGATCAAGCAGCAGTGAAGGCTCTTCGATACTGCACGGTACTGTCTTTCCAAGCTAGTCGGAAGACTTCCAGTTTGGTGTGGCGCCATTTCCGTTCCAATTTTCTGGAAGCTTGCTTCAGAGCTTGATATCCCAGGGAACACTCAAAGAGACATGTAGCAGAACAGGGAAGGGTGTTGCGGACATATTCCACCCATATGAGTTACTGGCTCTAGGTGGTGGGATTGGTGGAGACGAGGCAGCGAAGAGTCGCATGGGGAATGGTCATAGATCTATGGAAAACTAATGTCATATTGTTTTTTATTTTGTGATGTTATTAAAAAGGTTATCGAGGAAATAGTGTAACTTAAAGTATTTACACTACAGGTAGGAAGCCTCCATCCTTAAAGTTGTATATGAAAAATTACAAGATAGGAATGTGATTTTAGGAGGTATAAATCATCTTAATAACTTCTTATGGCTGAGATCCCGTTACCGGGTGCGATATAACAACATCCAGTGAAAGTACATGGCGCCATATTCAAAAGAACAGACATCTCATAATTAAAATTCCTCAAATATACATGTATTTTATATCGTTTTCAAGGTAGTCTTGTTGTTAATCCCACCACAGTGTCCGATTTCAAATAGGATTTACGGGGAAAGCACCACAAACGATTATGTTAGGTCACCAACAACTCACTAAAATACACAGCCAATTTTACCAGCCAAAGAGAGAGAGAAAAAGCACAAATAGGGATAAAATTAATCACTAACCTTTGATAATCTTCATCAGATGACACTCATAGGACTTCATGTTACACAATACATGCATGTTTTATTTGATAAAGTTCATATTTACATCAGAAAATCTGAGTTTATATTGGCGCGATAGATTCACTAGTTCCAAAAACATCCAGTGATTTTGCATAGCCACATCATTCAACAGAAATGCTCATCATAAATGTAGATGATAATACAAGTTATACACATGGAATTACAGATATACCTCTCCTTAATGCAACCGCTGTGTCAGATTTCAAAAAAACTTTACGGAAAAAGAAACCCATGCAATAAACTGAGACGGCGCATAGAAGTAAAAACACTACAGCCGCAAAGATGGCGTCAACATAAACAAGAAATTACATGATAAATATTCCCTTACCTTTGATGATCTACATCAGAAAGCACTCCAGGAATCCCAGGTCCACAATAAATGTTTGTTTTGTTCGAAAATGTCAGTTATTTATGTCCAAATACCTTCTTTTGTTAGCGAGTTTGGTAAAAATATCCAAACGCTAATTCTGGTCAGCGTTATATCGGACAAAAACTTCAAAAAGTGATATTACCGGTCGAAGAAACATTTCAAACTAAGTACAGAATCAATCATTAGAATGTTTTTAACATATAACTTCAAGAAAATTCCAACCTTAGTACTCCGTCTTGTCTTCGTAAGCAATGGAATGCAAGTGACTACCACAAGGAATAAACATGATCAGAAAATGGCTGACTGCCAGACACCTGACTGATTCTGCTATCATTCACTCTCACAACATCATAGACGTCTCATTATAATTTATATTGATGCTTGACATCTCGTGGAACCCCTAGGCAGTGCAACATCATTCATATAATTCAAGGTGATTTCATTGAAGACTCTGGTGAATACATACAAAGCTCAGATTTCTGACTTCCTGTTTTGATTTCAACTCAGGATTTTGCCTGCCATATGAGTTCTGTTATACTCACAGACATCATTCAAACAGTTTTAGAAACTTCAGAGTGTTTTCTATCCAATAATAATAATACAATGCATATATTAGAAACTGAGACTGAGGAGCAGGCCGTTTACTTTAGGCACCTTATTCACCTTATCCAAGCTACTCAATACTGCCCCCAGCCATAAAAAGTTAAGGACCAACACTTTTTTTAAATTTTCGCCTACAATTACATACCCAAATCTAACTGCGTGTAGCTCAGGCCCTGAAGCAAGGATATGCATTTTCTTGGTACTATTTGAAAGGAAACACTTTGACGTTTGTGGAAATGTGAAGGGAATGAAGGAGAATATAACATAATAGATCTGGTAAAAGATAATACAAAGAAAAAACAACATTTTTTTTGTACCATCATATTTGAAATACAAGAGGAAGGGCATCATGTATTATTCCACCCTAGGTGCAATTTCGATTTTGGACACTAGATAGCAGCATTGTATGTGCAAAGGTTAAGACTGATCCAATGAACCATTGCATTTCTGCTCAACATTTTGTATCAAGACTGCTCAAATGTGCCTAATTTGTTTATTAATAACTTTTCATGTTCAAAATTGTGCACTCTCCTCAAACAATAGCATGGTATTCTTTCACTGTAACAACTACTGTAAATTGGACAGTTAGATTAACAAGAATTTAAGCTTTCTGCCAAGACCAAATATGGCTATGTCCTGGAAAAATGTTTTGCTACTTACAACCTCATGCTAGTTGCATTAGCCTACATTAGCTCAGCCGTCTTGTGGAAGGGACACCGATCCCGAAGAAGTGACATCAATAAGGGATAATATCTTTCATAATGTTTTGTACACTCTGTGTATATTGTCCTAAGAGTTGTGCAAAGTCTATTAGTGTCACGTTCTGACCTTAGTTCCTTTGTTTTGTCTTTGTTTTAGTATGGTCAGGGCGTGAGTTGGGGTGGGCAGTCTATGTTCCTTTTTCTATAATTTGGGATTTCTGTGTTTGGCCTGGTATGGTTCTCAATCAGAGGCAGCTGTCAATTGTTGTCCCTGATTGAGAACCATACTTAGGTAGCATGGTTTCACTTTTGTGTTGTGTGATTATTGTCCGTGTCAGTGTTTGTTCCACACAGGATTGTTTCGTTTGTTTCGTTAATTCACGTTGTTATTTTGTATTTGTGCAAGGGGTGTGTAGACTTTCACTACACAATGAACCTGGTGTGATATGTATGTTTACTATCAACAACAGACCGTCAAGCTGGGTACAGTCACTGAACTAAAACAAAGATTGGGATATACAGTGGGGCAAAAATGTATTTAGTCAGCCACCAATTGTGCAAGTTCTCCCACTTAAAAAGATGAGAGAGGCCTGTAATTTTCATCATAGGTACACTTCAACTATGACAGACAAAATTAGAAAAAAAATCCAGAACATCAAATTGTAGGATTTGTAATGAATTTATTTGCAAATTATGGTGGAAACAAGTATTTGGTCACCTACAAACAATCAAGATTTCTGGCTCTCACAGACCTGTAACTTCTTCTTTAAGAGGCTCCTCTGTACTCCACTCGTTACCTGTATTAATGGCACCTGTTTGAACTTGTTATCAGTATAAAAGACACATGTCCACAACCTCAAACAGTCACACTCCAAACTCCACTATGGCCAAGACCAAAGAGCTGTCAAAGGACACCAGAAACAAAATTGTAGACCTGCACCAGGCTGGGAAGACTGAATCTGCAATAGGTAAGCAGCTTCTTTTGAAGAAATCAACTGTGGGAGCAATTATTAGGAAATGGAAGACATACAAGACCACTGATAATCTCCCTCGATCTGGGGCTCCACGCAACATCTCACCCCGTGGGGTCAAAATTATCACAAGAACGGTGAGCAAAAATCCCAAAACCACACGGGGGGACCTAGTGAATGACCTGCAGAGAGCTGGGACCAAAGTAACAAAGCCTACCATCAGTAACACACTACGCCGCCAGGGACTCAAATCCTGCAGTGCCAGACGTGTCCCCCTGCTTAAGCCAGTACATGTCCAGGCCCGTCTGAAGTTTGCTAGAGAGCATTTGGAGGATCCAGAAGAAGATTGGGAGAATGTCATATGGTCAGATGAAACCAAAATATAACTTTTAGGTAAAAACTCAACTCGTCGTGTTTGGATGACAAGGAATGCTGAGTTGCATCCAAAGAACTCCATAGCTACTGTGAAGCATGGGGATGGAAACATCATGCTTTGGGGCTGTTTTTCTGCAAAGGGACCAGGACGACTGATCCGTGTAAAGGAAAGAATGAATGGGGCCATGTATCGTGAGATTTTGAGTGAAAACCTCCTTCCATCAGCAAGGGCATTGAAGATGAAACGTAGCTGGGTCTTTCAGCATGACAATGATCCCAAACACACCGCCCGGGCAACGAAGGAGTGGCTTCGTAAGAAGCATTTCAAGGTCCTGGAGTGGCCTAGCCAGTCTCCAGATCTCAACCCCATAGAAAATCTTTGGAGGGAGTTGAAAGTCCATGTTGCCCAGCAACAGCCCCAAAACATCACTGCTCTAGAGGAGATCTGCATGGAGGAATGGGCCAAAATACCAGCAACAGTGTGTGAAAACCTTGTGAAGACTTACAGAAAATGTTTGACCTCTGTCATTGCCAACAAAGGGTATATAACAGTATTGAGAAACTTTTGTTATTGACCAAATACTTATTTTCCACCATCATTTGCAAATAAAATCATAAAAAATCCTACAATGTGATTTTCTGGAATTTTTTTCTCATTTTGTCTGTCATAGTTGAAATGTACCTATGATGAAAATTACAGGCCTCTCTCATCTTTTTAAGTGGGAGAACTTGCACAATTGGTGGCTGACTAAATACTTTTTTTGCCCACTGTATTAAATAAGCAAAGCACGGCTGTTAGTTACTGTAAGGTGGTAGTGGTACACTTAATCCTGTCAGGAGCACATTAGCCAAAAAGATGCAATTCTCCAACATCGCAGTCACTGCATTATTGAATGAACCGTCTGTAGGCCTATTAAGTACAGGGTGTGTCTACTGTAATGTAGCCTCGACTGTCATGTAGCCTAACTCTGTACTGACCTGTGCACACAGATCCACTTGGTTAAATAAGATAATGTTACTACAATTATATTAGCCTACATGACCACATCTCACTGAGCTAGACTGAAAATTAAACAAGTTCAGCAAATGTTGATTATCTGGCATGACAAACGTTTTAATATTCTCAGTGAAAGTGATAATAATGATAAAAATAGTAATAATGATGATAATGTCAATCTGAGGTAATCAGATCTCTCACTCTCTCTCTCTCTCTCTCTATATATATATATATATATATATATATCTTGGTGTTGAGCCACATTCATACTCTGTTTATGAGGCAGTCTTTTGGCGCATCACTCCTTCGGGATTATACTTGGTAACCACTGATTAAATTGGACAGGAGTTTGTAGCAGCATCTGAATGCTCCCGCACAGTGGTTTATCTGCGAGCCTGTTAAAACAGACATCCATCCCGAGCAGTGATCCAATCAAATCCAATTTTATTTTTCACATTCGCCGAATACAACAGTGAAATGCTTACTTACAAGCCCTTTTAACCAACAATGCAGTTTTAAGGGGAAAAAAATAAATAAAAGTAACAAATAATTAAAGAGTAGCAGTAAAATAACAATAGAGAGGCTATATACAGGGGGTACCAGTACAGAATCAGTGTGTGGGGGCACCGGTTAGTCTAGGTAATTGAGATAATATGAGGAAAGGTTTCCACATGCCGGTAATGGACCGTCTAGTTCGAGTTGTTTGTTCATTATAGTGAAATCTATACCTAGACAGATGTTCCATCTTTTTTTAACCAAGTCGATCCACTTAAAGGTGTCGTCATCATAAGTGGTCTGCCTCACCGCCTGTTTGTTTGCACTTTATAACATGACAGGGTCATCACTTTATAACTCGCTCATGCATAGGCGGGCATTATGTGCAACGAAATAGTGAATAACAACCATACCCCAACCTTGACAGGGGGAAAGGTTTGTGAGGGTTACAGCACAGAGGAAGGCAGGATGGAGGAACTCTAAGATCCACCTTCACTCTTCTGTTGTCCCCTCTGCAATCCTCCACTGTTTGACATTTCATTAAGTTCTCTCAATATTCTTAATTATGGCCACGCATTCACATACATACTGTGTTAAATGCTCATCACTGAAAGTGTGTTCAGTGTAGGTAGGTTAGGCGGCTAGGCGCTGTCCATGCTGCTGAAGATGTGTTGTGCTCTGGTAGTGCTGAGTGGACAGCACACACACATGTGGGCCCATGCGGCCATAGAATTGCGCAATCTATATCTCTCTCTGTTTGTCTCCAAAAGCATTAACTTTAGCCACATTAAACTAGCCAGACCACGGTGCTCAGATTTGAAGCCATTACCCAGCTAACAATTCTAGGGAGAAGGAAAGTTTTGTTATGTCCTGTTTTCCATTAGTTAGGAGAACATTCCACGTACACTGAACAAAAATATCAACGCAACATGTAGTGTTGGTCTCTTTTTTTCATGAAGTGAAATAAAAGATCCCAGAAATGTGTCTTATGCATTTCTCCTTTGCCAAGATAATCCACCTGACAGGTATGGCATATCAATGAGCTGATTAAACAGCATGATCATTACACAGGTACACCTTGTGCTGGGGACAATAAAAGGCCACTCTAAAATGTGCAGTTTTGTCACACAACACAATGCCACAGATGTCTCAAGATTTGAGGGAGCGCGCAATTGGTATGCTGACTACAGGAATGTCAAACAGACCTGTTGCCAGAGAATTGAATGCTCATTTCTCTACCATAAGCCGCCTCCCAACGTCATTTTAGAGAATTTGGCAGTATGTCCAACCGGCCTCAAAACCACAGACCACGTGTACGAATGCCAGGCCAGGACAGGACCTCCACATCCGGCTTCTTCACCTGCGGGATCTTCTGAGGAGGGAGTATTTCTGTCTGTAATAAAGAAAAATTCATTCTGATTGGCTGTGTCTTACAAATTGAGAGCCTACACACAAACAACCCAACACATATGAAGTCAGACAGTTGGAAAGATATTTCTACACATGTAAGCACACACACACATGTACCAATCACACTACTCAGGGGGCTGGAGAGGGGGGTGCAAACAGTACCCTAACAGATTTTGGAAGGAACCAGAACAGGCTAATATGCTCTGAGTAAACACACACACACACACACACGCCTACACCAGGGTCTCAGTGATTGTCTCAGGCAGGCACATTAAGTTATATCCATTGTCCACATCTCCTGTGTAGAACAACAGCCCCACTATAAACGTCACACTCATCTTAACCTCTTCACCGGCGTCTGTAACAAACAAGCTGTGTGTGTGTGTGTGTGTGTGTGTGTTTATTTACTCTGAGCCTGTTAGCATGTTCTGGCTCCTTCCAGAATCTAACAGGTATATGTTTGTGCCACCCTCCCCAGCCCTCTGTGTGGTGTCTTATGGTGTGGTATAATGTGGTGTATACAGGGGCAGACTGGTCTAAACCTACCTAGTTCCAAGGACATTTACTCCTGTCCCTGTGTGTGTGTGTGTGTGTGTGTGTGTGTGTGTGTGTGTGTGTGTGTGTGTGTGTGTGTGTGTGTGTGTGTGTGTGTGTGTGTGTGTGTGTGTGTGTGTGTGGACCGTAAATACTTTTCTCTCTGAGTAAAATATGCAGTGAAATATTTTACAGCTCAATCAGCCTATGAAAAATTGTTGAGCCAACCCTCATTAAAAATATTGTGTGTGTGCCTGTGTGTGCCAAATCGAATCAAATTGTATTTGTTACATGCGCTGAATACAACGGGTGTAGACTTTAATGTAAAAAGGTTTCTTAAGAGAGCCCTTCCCAATGATGCAAAGTTTAAAAAATATATAGAAAAATAGTAACACAGCAGCAATAAAATACATAATAATTAAGCTATACTGAACAAAAATATAAATGCAACCTGCAACAATTTCAATGATTTCATTGAGTTTAGTCCTCTCCTCCTTTTCACCCCTGCTACATCTCTTTCTCTGATCACGGAGGGGGATGACAAGGCCTGTCCAATCAAAAGAGAGGAGTAGAGTGTGAGTAGGACGGTAGTGTAGGAGGACGCATTCGTTACTACAGAAGCCTACTGTACTAGGCTTCTTATCCTTTACATGACCACAACAACAACAAATATAATTGGCCTTAGTTGGTCACTTCAATCTCACCATTGTCAACAGCAGACTAATGTGTATAATAAACCTCTGATGGGATTTATAAATGAACAAAATCATAATGAAAATGTATAATATTTAGTTAGTGCCAGGATATGTCTTCTTACTAAATTATTTTATTCCTTACCGATATTATTCTATTATTTTTACAGATCTATTGTTTGACTGAACCAAAACTCCACCTGTCTCCCTTCCCTGCCTGCCTGCCTTACTTGACTGAGCAATAACAAAACAGCAGACACTTCAGATACAGTTATTTTATTATTTCTCAATAATCCTTTAATTAGATAAAAATATAAGACATCTGTCACGCCCCGTCTTCAATTTGATCGATTATTAACGTTTAAAACTACCTAAAGTTGTATTGCAAAAGTAGTCTGAAATGTTTTGGCAAAGTTTACAGGCAACTTTTGAAATATTTCGTAGTGACGTGGTGCAATTTGGAAGGTTTTTTTTTCTGGATCAAACGCACCAAATAAATGGACATTTTGGAAATATATGGACGGAATTAATCGAACAAAAGGTCCAATTGTAATGTTTATGGAACATATTGGAGTGCCAACAAAAGAAGCTTATCAAAGGTAAGGCATATTTTATTTCTGCGTTTTGTGTAGTGCCTGCAGGGTTGAAATATGCTACCCTCTTTGTTTACTGTTGTGCTGTCATCAGATAATAGCTTCTTATGCTTTCGCCGAAAAGCCTTTTTAAAATCTAACATGTTGTCTGGATTCACAACGAGTGTAGCTTTAATTTAGTATCTTACATGTGTGATTTAAAGAAAGTTTGATTTTATATCATTTTATTTGAATTTGCCACGCTGCCTTTTCCCTGGCTTTTGGCCAAGTGGGATGCAAGCGTCCCCTATACCATGAGAAGTTAATGTTGCTGGACCCCAGGAAGAGTAGCTGCTGCTTTGGCAGCAGCTAATGGGGATCCATAATAAAGGGCGTTCTTTAATGGAAGCCTGTACAACATTATCCAGGTAGAATTAGCAATTCCTCAGGGCAGCTGTCTACGCCCCTTTCCTTTTTCAAAAGTGACTAATAACATGCCACTGGCCTTGCGTAAAGCCAGTGTGTCTATGCATGCGAATGACTCAACACTATACACATCAGCTACTACAGAGAGTGAAATCATTGCAACACTTATCAAAGAGCTGCAGTGTGTTTCAGAATGGGTGGCAAGGAATAAATTAGTCCTAAATATTTCCAAAACTAATAGCATTGTATTTTTAATACATACTTATTTTTTAAAATAGCTATGTACAGTGGGGAGAACAAGTATTTGATACACTGCCGATTTTGCAGGTTTTCCTACTTACAAAGCATGTAGTGGTCTGTCATTTTTAATCATAGGTACACTTCAACTGTGAGAGAAAAATCCAGAAAATCACATTGTATGATTTTTAAGTAATTAATTAGCATTTTATTGCAGTAAGAATTCCAGCTCTCACAGACCTGTTAGTTTTTCTTCAAGAAGCCCTCCTGTTCTCCACTCATTACCTGTATTAACTGCACCTGTTTGAACTTGTTACCTGTATAAAAGACACCTGTCCACACACTCAATCAAACAGACTCCAACCTCTCCACAATGGCCAAGACCAGAAAGCTGTGTAAGGACATCAGGGTTAAAATTGTCGACCTGCACAAGGCTGGGATGGGCTACAGGACAATATGCAAGCAGCTTGGTGAGAAGGCAACAACTGTCAGCGCAATTATTAGAAAATGGAAGAAGTTCAAGATGACGGTCAATCACCCTCGGTCTGGGGCTCCATGCAAGATCTCACCTGTGGGGCATCAATGATCATGAGGAAGGTGCGGGATCAGCCCAGAACTACACGGCAGGACATGGTCAATGACCTGAAGAGAGCTGGGACCACAGTCTCAAAGAAAACCATTAGTAACACACTACGCCATCATGGATTAAAATACTGCAGCGCACGCAAGGTCCCCCTGCTCAAGTCAGCGCATGTCCAGGCCCGTCTGAAGTTTGCCAATGACCATCTGGATGATCCAGAGGAGGAATGGGAGAAGAAGCATCTCAAGGTCCTGGAGTGGCCTAGTCTGGGTCTCCAGACCCAGTCTCCAGACCTGAACCCAATTGAACATTTTTGGAGGGAGCTGAAAGTCGGTATTGCCCAGCGACAGCCCCGAGACCTGAAGGAACTG
Source organism: Oncorhynchus tshawytscha (assembly GCF_018296145.1). NCBI lineage: Eukaryota > Metazoa > Chordata > Actinopteri > Salmoniformes > Salmonidae > Oncorhynchus > Oncorhynchus tshawytscha. The sequence goes on along the minus strand of NC_056433.1, from coordinate 40,364,827 downwards.
GAGAAGGTCTGTATGGAGGAGTGGGCCAAAATCCCTGCTGCAGTGTGTGCAAACCTGGTCAAGAACTACAGGAAACGTATGATCTCTGTAATTGCAAACAAAGGTTTCTGTACCAAATATTAAGTTCTGCTTTTCTGATGTATCAAATACTTTTAATGGCATGCAATAAAATGCAAATGAATGACTTAAAAATCATACAATGTGATTTTCTGGATTTTTGATTTTAGATTCCGTCTCTCACAGTTGAAGTGTACCTATGATAAAAATTACAGACCTCTACATGCTTTGTAAGTAGGAAAACCTGCAAAATCGGCAGTGTATCAAATACTTGTTCTCCCCACTGTATATATAGCAATTTGAGGGGAGAGCATTGTAAATACTTTTAGCAGTTGATCTGCTTCTATTTACAGATGGGCTGTGTACAGGTGCAATGATCGGTAAGCTGCTCTGACAGCTGATGCTTAAAGTTAGCGAGGGAGATATAAGTCTCCAGCTTCAGGGAAATTTTTTTAAATTCATTCCTGTCATTGGCAGCATAGAACTGGAAGGAAAGACAGCCAAAGGAGCAGTTGGCTTTGAGGATGACCAGTGAAATATACCTGCTGGAGCGCATGCTACGGGTAGGTGTTGCTATGGTGACCAGTGAGCTGAGGTAAGGCGGGGCTTTACCTAGCAAAGAGTTATAGATGACCTGGAGCCAGTGGGATTGGCAACAAATATGAGCGAGGGCCAGCCAACGAGAGCGTACAGGTCACGGTGGTGGGTAGTACATGGGGCTTTGGTGACAAAACGGATGGCACTGTGATAGATCACATTCAATTTGCTGAGTAGAGTGTTGGAGGCTATTATGTAAATGACATCGCCAAAGTCAAGGATCGGTAGGATAGTCAGTTTTACGAGGGTATGTTTAGCAGCATGAGTGAAGGATGCTTTGTTGCGAAATAGGAAGCCGATTCTAGACTTAATGTTGGATTGGAGATGCTTAATGTGAGTCTGGAAGGAGAGTTTACAGTCTAACCAGACACCTAGGTATTTGTAGTTGTCCATATATTCTCAGTCAGAACTGTCCAGAGTAGTGATGCTAGTCGGGCGGGCGGGTGCGGGCAGCAATCGGTTGAAGACCATGCATTTAGTTTTACTTGCATTTAAGAGCAGTTGGAGGCCACGGAAGGAATGTTGTATGGCATTGAAGCTTGTCTGGAGGTTTGTTAACACAGTTTCCAAAGAAGGGCCAGATTTATACAGAATGGTGTCGTCTGCATAGAGGTGGATCAGAGAATCACCAGCAGCAAGAGCGACATCATTGATATATACAGAGAAAAGAGTCGGCCTGAGAATTGAACCCTGTGGCACCTCCATAGAGATTGCCAGAGGTCCGGACAACAGGCCCTCCGATTTGACACACTGAACTCTATCTGAGAAGTAGTTGGTGAACCAGGCGAGGCAGTCATTTGGGAAACCAAGGCTGTTGAGTCTGCTGATAAGAATGAAGTGACAGAGTCGAAAGCCTTGGCCAGGTCGATGAAGACGGCTGCACAGTACTGTCTTTTATCAATGGTGGTTATGATAGGGTTTCGGACATTGAGGTGCACCCATGACCAGCTCTGAAACCAGATTGCATAGTGGAGGAGGTGCGGTGGGATTCGAAATGGTCTATGATCTGTTTGTTAAATTGGCAGGACAGGATGGATATAGGTCTGTAACAGTTTGGGTCTAGAGTGTCTCCCCCTTTGAAGAGGGGGATGACCGCGGCAGCTTTCCAATCTTTAGGGATCTCAGATGATACAAAAGAGAGGTTGAACAGACTAGTAATAGGGGTTGCAACAACTGCGGCGGATCATTTTAGAAAGAGCGGGTCCAGATTGTCTAGCCCAGCTGATTTGTTTGGGTCCAGATTTTGCATCTCTTTCAGAACATCAGCTATCTGGATTTGGGTGAAGGAGAAGCGGGGGGGTTTGGGCAAGTTGCTGTGGGGGGTGCAGAGCTGTTGGCCGGGGTAGGGGTAGCCAGATGGAAAGCATGGCCAGCCGTAGAAAAATGCTTATTGAAATTCAGATTTATCGTGGTGACAGTGTTTCCTAGCCTGAGTGCAGTCGGCAGGAGGGAGGAGGTGCTCTTATTCTCCATGGACTTTACAGTTTCCCAAAACTTTTAGGAGTTTATGCTACAGAATGCAAATTTCTGTTTGAAAAAGCTGGCCTTTGCTTTCCTAACTGACTGTGTGTATTGGTTCCTAATTTCCCTGAAAATCATGAGTATGGTATCCATGAATATCGTATCCATATAAGAACAGCATCAGTCTCAGCAGGAGTTGCCTTGCGTCTGAGACTGTTGGTGTGCTAATATGGACACCCTGCATGTAAAATAAAGGGGTTTTGGTGTGGCACCAGAAGTCTGGCCATGTCAATTATATAGTAAGCATGTTGCTTCCACCTACTGGTCATATTGATTAATTCAGAGCGTTTGAGAGTTGCTCATCATGTAAGAAACTTCCTGAGCCAGCAGAGGGCAGTGTTATACAAATTTTACAACATAGCTTTTCCATGTGTTTTTCTTTTAATCAGGGCCAGTTTCCTGGCCACTGATTATGCATAGTCCTGTATTAAAAGCACTTTAAATGGACATTCTCCTTTGAACCAGGACTGGACTAATGTGAAACTAGCCCATGGGGTCTATAGCAATATTGATGTTACGCAGGAAACGGAAACCAATTGTTACTTACAGTCTTCATGTACTTGATGTGCTGGTGAACAACATGCATAGTACAGTTTGCTTAACTACATATCTTTGTCTGTCGTGGCTACAACACAATGCATGTTGAAACAGGGTTTTCACAAGAAACGTTCACAAGTTACATTAAATAAATGGCAATAAATCACATTCAGTCCTTTAGACCAGGCAGGAGGAGGAGGTAAGGCAATGTCACTGAGTCAACTCAAATTTGTTTGTGGGAATGTATTGTGTGAAACACAGCAGGCAGAGTAAATGTTGTCTACAAGGCTGGAGTTAGAAAGAGAAACTAAAAGAAGACTCCCTACAGTCATGAATAACAGGGGTGCGCCCCTTCGGTTTTAGAAGTGATGGGGGGTCTGGGTGTCCTCCCCCAGAAATGTTTGCCATCTTAAGCTCATTTTCTGCATTTTTACACAATCCAATATGCCGACTCCATTTAGAACAAAAAGTAAGCAAAAATGCCCACAGTCTTCAAGCTAGGTAAGAGGTCATTATTAGATATGTTTAAGTGATTAGTAAGACTGAACTATCAAAGGTAATTGAATAATAAATGTTGTGTTGCACATTTAACCAACAGCCAAACAAGTCTTGTAAAAATGCAAAGACTTTTGATTGTCTTTATTAAGACATCCTCTATATTAAATTTCAGCCAGACCAACCTGTCAGCCCGAGCTGCCTGCACGCCCGACCCCCACCAGTCTAGTCAGCAAACTCAATTCTCTCCCAACACAATTTCCTTCCCAGTTCACATCTTTAATTTTCATTTCCAAGGGAAAGGTTTTTTTAAAAACACAATCACCTCAACTAAACATTTAACACACAGAAACAGCAAATCCTCCATAATAGTTAATCTCATGGGACTAATAGTGCTGTATTTTTACTTGCACACAATGTAGCTGGTTCACCCCGTCCTGTCCCTAGGGGTCCACCACCCGGCAGTGCGCCACCACCCTGCAGTGCCCCAACCCAACACACCCCACTCAGCTTTAGGATCTTAGTGAAACATTCATTATTGGTTTCGGGTGTGTTAGGCCAAGGCCAGAGTGACAACCCACAGGACGGCAGACCCCCAGGGCCAGGACTGAGCAGCCCAGACACTTTTTATTAACATTTTATTTAACCTTTTATTTAACTAGGCAAGTCAGTTTAGAACAAATTCTTATTTACAATGACGGCCTAACCCGGCCTAACCCTAACCCAGACGACGCTGGGCCAATTGTGCGCCGCCCTATGAGACCCAATCACGGCCGGTTGTGTTACAGCCTGGAATCGAACCAGGGTCTGTAGTGACACCTCTAGCACTGAGATGCAGTGCCTTAGACCGCTGCACAACTCAGGAGCCGCTAGGGATTGCCTAAACAGGTCTCCCCTGATGTGGGTATGTTTTCAATACAGACTCCTTTAGTTGTACTGTATTCCATATAAGTATATAGGTATTCCATATATAATCCACTCCTTATGAAAGTTGCCCAGTATACCCTTAATCTTGAAATAAATCAAATCTAGTGATACTTAACTTGACATTGTGGGAGGATAACCAACATTCCAATTAATGCCTTTCTTAGCTGCTATAAATACTTGAGTACACAGTTTCTTCAGATAACAGTCTCCAGTATCAACATTTCCAAACAAACAAAAACAGGGAGAAGGGAGAATCTATAGACATGCTGAGTTATAAAAGAACATACTCTTTGCCAGAATTCAGTCAGTTTTCACAAGACCATAACATATGCAAATATGCAAAATGCGATGCAGTGCCTTAGACCGCTGCGCCACTCGGGAGGCATGACTGGGCATTTAAACATATCTGTATCCATTCATCATCATCAATAGCTTCTATCAGGTTTTCCATTTTAGTTTGGCATGTTTTGTGTCATCGGGAAAAGCCTTTATCAACCCTTGATACAGTTTGGAAATCAACTTTGGAGGTTTGTCACACTGCCTTTAAATGACATCTGGCTTGTCCAGTGTTTGCTGCAGAGAGAAAAAAGTGTTGTATCTCCAGAAATTCACCTCACCTCCATCACAGACTTGTCTTCCCTGGATGCCTGACTCTGCTGAGACCCCTGTCACCACCAAAAATAGAATCAATGGTTCAATCATTTAAATGGCCATTATTCCCAGATCCCAGACTGTAGCTTCAGGCCTAAACTGCTGTCCTTTAGCTACTGTAGATCTACCCATCAATTCAAGATTGAATTTTTTATCATTCACTGATATTGTTAATATAGGCTTACTGCATAATTCATTTGAGCTCCGTAGACTGGTCTTCCCCTGGCTGTCTGAACCTACTGGGACCCATCTCACCATTTGATCCTGCTAAGACATGATGAGCATAGCGTTGTCTACTGGCTGCACTAAAGGGCTACATTCCGCGCGGGATGCCTGCGGGCAGATCATTGCTGCACTGTAGGCATTTTTCATGCTGCAGCCAGCTGCAGAAGGTCAGACAGACAACTTTGGGATGAAAATATTTGTGTTGTCCCACAGATTATTTGGAAATGGTCCTCTTTCTGCTTTGTATGGGTTAGCCTGCCTATTGTATTAAAAACATATTTTTCACATTATTCACACACAGAATTTGCTGCTTCAACTTCAGTAGCCTACCTTTCCTACTTGGATGTGGAAGTTCAAGTGAGCCTAGTATGTGTGTTTTCAAATAAATAGGCTATAGCCTATGCGTGGGTGGAGAAGCACAGGGTAGGAAAATGTCATTATGATTAGGTTATAGTTGATTACATTGCCTAGATATAGGCCTAAATATTGATCACCCATATTTCTCAGTCTGAAAATCTTCCCACTCCTAAAAGGTAGGCTATAGAAATAGCTCAAGAGAAAGTGCAAGTCTCTCCAACTCTGCTCTCTTCAAACTACATCTAGCATTTTGGCTGATATAGCCCAGTAATACAATATAATGGCCATGTGAGAATCGCTGGTTATTTAACATTTTTCTTAATGTCACGCCCTGACCTTAGATATCTCTGTTTGCTATATATTTTGGTTAGGTCACGGTGTGACTAGGGTGGGTACACTAGGTTTTTGTATGTCTAGGTTTTTTTGTATGTTTAGAGTTTTTGTATGTCTAGGGGTTTTGTATGTCTATGTTGGCCTGATATGGTTGCCCATCAGATACAGCTGTTTATCGTTGTCTCTGATTGGGGATCATATTTAGGCAGGCCTTTTTCTCACTTTCTGGTGTGGGATCTTGTTTATGTGTAGTTGCCTGTCAGCACTAGTTTGTTTTGCTTCACGGTTCATTTTGTTAGTTTGTTCGGTGTTCATTCTTTTAAATAAGAGAATGTACCAATATCACGCTGCACTTGGTCTCCTTCATACGACGAACGTGACGGAAGATCCCACCACAAAAGGACCAAGCAGCGTGTTCAGGAGGAATGGACCTGGGAGGAGATCCTGGGTGGAACAGGGCCCTGGACGCAGGCTGGGGAGTATCACCGTCCGAAGGAGGAAATTGGGGCAGCTAAAGCGGAACGGCGACATTAGGAGGAGTATTATCAACGAGGTAAGCACGAGAGGCAGCCCCAAAATATTTTTTTGGGGGGAGCACACGGGGAGATTGGCGGAGGTAGGGTTTAGACCTGAGCCAACTCCTCGTGCTTACCGTGGGGAGCGTGTGACTATGCTAGGCACCGTGTTATGCAGTGATGAGGGCACTGGTGCCTCGGGTGCACATTCATAGCCCAGTGCGCTCTATTCCAGCTCCCCGCATTTGCCGTGCTAGAGTGGGCATCCAGCCAGGACGGGTTGTGCCGGCTCAGCGCTCCTGGTCTCCAGTACACCATTTCGGACCAGGATATCCTGCGCCGGCTCTATGTACTGTATCGCCAGTACGCCTTCACAGCCCAGTGCGTCCTGTGTCAGCACCCGCATGTATCGAGCTAAAGGGAGCATCCCAGCCAGGACGCATTGTGCCAGCTCTACGCTCCAGGTCTCCAGTGCACCTCCACAGTCCAGTACGTCCTGTGCCTCCTCTCCGCACTCTCCCTGAGGTGCATGTCATCAGCCCGGTGCCACCTGTACCGGTCCCACGCATCAGGTCTCCAGTGCGCCTCCACAGTCCAGTAAGTCCTGTGCCTCCTCTCTGCACTCGCCCTGAGGTGCATGTCATCAGCCCGGTGCCCCCTGTACTGGTCCCACACATCAGACCTCCAGTGCGCCTCCACAGTCCAGAGCTTCCGGCGACAGTTCCCAGTCCAGAGCTTCCGGTGACAGTTCCCAGTCCGGAACCTCCAGCGACAGTCATCAGTCCAGGGCCCCCAGCGACGAGCTGCAGTCCAGAGTCTTCAGCGACGAGCTGCAGTACAGATCCTCCAGCGGTGGTTCCCAGTTCTGAGCCTCCGGTTATGATCCACGGTCCGGTTCCCCTGACAATGATCCACGGTCCGGTTGCACAGAAGTGGAGGGATCAATGTAGGGAGCGGGGACTGCATCCGGAGCCGCCAGCGAGGGTAGATGCCCACCCGGACCCTCCTCTATAGGTTCAGGTTTGCACCTTTGGAGTCCGCACCTTTGGGAGGGGGGTACTGTCACGCCCTGTCTTTAGATATCTCTGTTTTCTATATTATTTTGGATAGGTCAGGGTGTGACGAGGGTGTGACGATGTGTGTTATTGGCCAGTCTAGGGTTTTTTGTACATCTATGGGTTTTTGTTTATCTAGGTAAATGTAGGTCTATGGTGGCCTGAATTGGTTCCCAATCAGAGGCAGCTGTTTATCGTTGTCTCTGATTGGGGATCCTATTTAGGCTGCCATTTTCCATTTTGGTTTTGTGGGTTATTGTCTGTGTAGTTGCATGTCAGCACTCGGTTTATCATAGTGTCACATTCGTTTTGTTAGTTTGTTTAATTGTTCTTTGTTAATTAAAGAAGAATATATTTTTATCACCCTGCGCCTTGGTCTCATCATTAAGACAAATGTGACAGGCAGCTAGCTAGCTGTGATGATCAGGAATAATGGTCCAGGGCTCACGGCAGGAATCCGGTGTTGTATTGGAGAAAACAGTTGATACTGGCAGGCTGACAAGTATTATCCAGGCTAAAAAAACGGCTGGTGTCTGTGAGCAAGGTAAAGGCCGCTAGCAGTGGCTGACAATGACTAAATAGCTAGTAGCTGTTTAGCTTCTGATGGCTAGCTGTTGATGGAGGTTCTGGGTATAAGGTCTAAAAAACATAGCAGATCCGTATCACATTGGGTGAGGCGGGTAACCGGAAGGTATATTTAATTTAAAAATGGAAACAGATTGAAAATAAATTGAAATATATACAAAATATATACAAAACATTAAGAAAAAGAAAAAATGTGTGTGTGTGTGACAGAATAAATAAGAAATTCAAAAATACTGAATACTGTATTATTTACTACTATATTATTTACTATAGTTTTTTTGTAGTATACTGTAGTATTTACAGTTAACTATAGCATAAATAGTGGAGTAAAAGAACTGTGAAAGCAATGGTCCTTTATTGATGTCACTTATTAAATCCACTTCAATCAGTGTAGATGAAGGGGAGGAGTCAGGTTAAATAACGATTTTTATGGATTGTGAATGGGTGTCATTTGGTACCTTTAAAAATGGTATGGTAGAAGGTGCCACGCGCACTGGTTTGGGTCAAGAACTACAACACTGCTGGGTTTTTTCCCCCGTGTGCATCAAGAATGTTTGCATCAGCCAACTTGACACAATTGTGGGAAGCATTGGGGTCAACTTGAACCAGCATGCCCTAACGTCCATGCCCTGACAAATTGAGACTGTCCTGAAGGCAAAAGTGTGTGTGTGGGGGGTGCTTAATATTAGAAAGGTATTCAGTAATGTTTTCTACACTCAATGTATATACAGTGGGGCCCACTGTACTATAATAATTCATTACGTTTTTTGCAGACTGTAGTATAATGTAGTATTTTTGCAGACATTACTGTAGTATTTATATATTTATATTTTTTTAGTGTTTTTGTTTTATTATCAGAACCTACTGGATACATATTTCATAACCTGTATGTACTGTATGACTGGGGTCTGAAAGTAGAGAACACAATATGGTCTATACTGGGCATGTTGTTTTCTCACTTGGGTGGCACAAGTTGTGATATTGGGAGTGGAATGGGCAGGGTATATGCAAATGACATACTGTAGTATTTACTACAGGTAAAAAGTGTAGACTGTAGTGTTTTTGTGGAACTTTACTGTAGTATTTACTACAGTATTTGTTTTGCGGATAATACTGTAGTATTTACTGTAATATTCTACCGTCTACTACAACATTCTATAGTAAGTAAGAGGGATACGACAGTGTATTATTGTATTATACAGCATACTACAGTTTACTATATAATTATATTGTAAGTTCTGTAGTATTCTATAGTAAACTGTAGTAATTTTTCATGTGGGTTTACAGGAGAGGTTACAATGTGGTTACAGATGGAGTAGAACAGTGGGGGGAGAGTGTGGGCAGGAGGAACACAAATGGAGGAACTGCTGGAGCGAGGAGGAGAAGGAGGACTGGAGCAGCTCCTCTTCACCATTTGTGCACCAAGGCGAGAAATGGAGTTCAAAAGTTCACATAGGCAGTTTATAGATACAATACTGAAGTGTGTGTGTGTGTGTGTGTGTGAGAGAGAGTGAGGAGAGGGAAGGTTATCTTCATGAGGTGTATTGCATGGTGTTCCCATTAATGATTCAGGAAGAGCTCTCTGAACCTATTGGTACACCATTACTGAAAAACATATACAGGCCCTGGACCAATGGTTACCTTATGGTTTGTTGGGGAATAATCAGAATTAGTTGGTAACATAGGTAAGATGTTTTATATTCATCATATGTTTGTAAGTTACTTCTCATCAGAATGTTATTTTTGTATAATACTGTGGCGGGGTTGCAGTATCTGTTCTATGTCAAGACTAAGTTGCTTGGGCCGGAGAGAGGGGAGAGGTCAAGCGTGTATCTCTTGGCTCCACAATGTCTGTGTGCCAGTCAGTGTGTCTCTGTGATCTTGTCAAGATAGGATGGATTTGATATATGGCTGTTGATATGGAGGATTTGTTTATGGTTCTGAGTTTGAGAAAAGAGCATAGTTTAGGAGACAAAGCTGAACGATAAATTATGCCTATGCTGTCTGGCTATGTGTGTCTTTTGCTATGAAAGGATCTCAGTTGCAATGTGTAAGGGACTCTCAGAGAATTCATTGATAGACACTGAATTGATCTGAGAGTCACAGGGTTGTGATAGAGCTCATGTAATTAAAGATGGACTTTGTGATAACCAACTCTGACTTGTGTGTGGTTTGCTCTCATGATTTGGTAAATAGAGGACATTTCCACGACAGGTTCATGAAGGGAAGTTGGGGGTTTGGTGCTATAGCAGGTGAGGCTCAGAGGAGGAAGGGGAGGACCATCCTCCTCTGTAAAAAAAATTGTGAAGCATTAAAAAAGTTTCCTTTTTAGATAAACTATAATATATATTCATATGTCACCAAATAATTGATTAAAATACACTGTTTTGCAATGAAGGTCTACAGTAACTAACTACAGTTACAGCACTGTCTTGGGTATTACCATGTTGTAGCCAGAGGACAGCTAGCTTCCATCCTCCTCTGGCTACAATTACTTCAATACAAAACCTAGGAGGCACATAGGCATCACCCCGTTCCATAGACATACATGGTAATTATGACCACTTCCGGAGGACCAATCAAAGCTTTTGCAATAAGAACTGATATGTTCATCCTATCATAGAATTAGGATCAGAGAATGAACCTAGTGTGATGTATTGGGATTGTGCCACAGAGCATTATGGGGGTTCTATGTGTTGAGAAACTAGATGACATTGTTGGAAAGACATTACGAGTGAAGAGTGATAGTTTAGCATTTTGGGGATATTATTCAATCAAAATTAGTTTTTTTCACATTACAATTCCAGAGTTTCCCTAGTTAGGTTAACATTTAAGGAAAAACTACAGGCCCCAGGGGGTAAAAAATGCCCCACCGCTCTGGGACCTATGGTGCACCAGTCTGCTTGCAATTGTCAGTTATCGTCAGGCATGTGGATTAGCAGGGCTTTATTCAGGAATGTTTCTTGGGCTACTTTGATGTGTCAAGTGCGCGAGATGCACAGTTTGACTGTATGAATTTTTAGATGTCTGAGTTTAACGTCATAGAAACTCGTTGTCCAAACCTACGATGACACAGCAGTAATGGAATGTATCTGCTAATTGTATTTACAGCTAAGTCCCCTCCTGTTCCCTGATTAAGAAGTGATGACTGCTCCACTCCACTACCATTGTCAACTTTCTCCTGACATGAACTGAAGCCACGTCTCATGTGCCCGCTCATCCACTGGTTCATTGAATGTTTCCCCTTCAAGCACCGTGAGTAGCCCTATCAATTTTCTCTCATTACTGTATTTAGAGTCAATCATACACAAACACAATCACATTATTACACATCAATGATTTTACTCCTTGCTTGGACTAACTAATTTGTAGCTCTTTTGTGTAACTGTGTAGTGTGTAGTGTCTTGTGTTATTGTTTTTTGTCTTCTCAGTCAAATCCTGTTCTGCTCTGGTCAAGCCTCTGAACACCTCAACTCATGCCTCATACCCTCATTCAATCACTGCTTTGATCCCTTTCCAACACTGTGTAAGTAGCTTCTCATTCCCATTCCCCATAATATTGTACTATACATGTCTTTAGTAAATGCTTTAAGGTAAAATAATTAGTCTTTGACGATTTGTGAAACACACTTTGTCGTCTCAGTGCATTCCGCGCCTGTACTGTGGCTCTCCCATCCTCCTCAATGTTTCAAGTCACCAGCCTCCGCTGGGCTATAGATGGAATGACTAACCCTGGATCAGCTACAGTGGTGAGAGAAAGTTTGTGAACCCTTTAGGATTGGCTGTATTTCTGCATACATTTGACCTAAAATGTCCTAATAATAGATCAAATTAACTTGATTAAACAAATAACACAAACACAATTGTACTTTTTCCATTCTTTATTGAGAAAATTGATCCAACATCAAATGTATTTGTTGGAAATAGTATTTGAAATTCTAGATTAATCAGCTCAAAATTGATTTAAGGAGAAGTCTATCTTTAATTCTGTGAATAACACTAGTATCTTTTATCAATGTATATGAGTAATTTCTGCAAAATCACTGGATGTTTTGGAATCAAACATTACTGCACGTAAGGCGCCAATGTAAACTGAGATTTTTGGATATAAATATGCACATTATCGAACAAAACATACATGTATTGTGTAACATGATGTCATATGAGTGTCATCTGATGAAGATCATCAAAGGTTAGTGATTAATGTTATCTATATTTCTGCTTTTTGTGAAAAATTGTCTGGAAAAATGGCTGTGTGTTTTTTCGACTTGGCGGTGATCTAACATATGCTGTGCTTTAGCTGTAAAGCATTTTTGAAATCGGACATGATGGGTAGATTAACAAGATGTTTATCTTTCATTTGCTGTATTGGACTTGTTAACTCTAGTGACTCCCCATCCCGCATGCGGAAGCGTAATCATCGACTGACACTAATTAGCATAACGCAACGGACATAAATATTCCTATTCATGAAAATCACAAATGAAATATATTGAGACACAGCTTAGCCTTTTGTTAATCACCCTGTCATCTCAGATGTTCAAAATATGCTTTACAGCCAAAGCTAGACAAGCATTTGTGTAAGTTTCTCGATAGCCTAGCATAGCATTTTGTCCAGCTAGCAGCAGGTAACTTGGTCACGGAAATCAGAAAAGCAATCAAATTAAATCGTTCACCTTTGATGAGCTTCGGATGTTTTCACTCACGAGACTCCCAGTTAGATAGCAAAAGTTCAAATGTTTTTTTTCAAAAAATATTATTTTTGTAGGCGAAATAGCTCCGTTTGTTCTTCACGTTTGGCTGAGAAATCGCCCGGAAATTGCAGTCACGAAAATGCCGAAAAATATTCCAAATTAGCTCCATAATATTGACAGAAACATGGCAAACGTTGTTTATAATCAATCCTCAAGGTGTTTTTGAAATATCTATTCGATAATATCCACCGGGACAATTAGTTTTTCAGTAGGACCGATTGGAATAATGGCTACCTCTGTATTTTACGCGAGAGTCACTCTGGGAGCATCAGGTGACCACTTGCGCAATGTAGCCGCCTACGGGTATTCTTCAACATAAATGCGTAAAACTACGTCACAATGCTGTAGACACCTTCGGGAATACGGAGAAAGAGTAATCTGGTTGATAGCCCATTCACTGCTCAATAGGGACGCATTGAAACGCAGCGCTTTCAAAACATGAGGCACTTCCGGATTGGATTTTTCTCAGGCTTGGGCCTGCAACATCAGTTCTGTTATACTCACAGACAATATTTTTACAGTTTTGGAAACTTTAAAGTGTTTTCTATCCTAAGCTGTCAATTATATGCATATTCTAGCATCTTGTCCTGACAAAATATCCCGTTTACTACGGGAACGTTATTTTTCCAAAAATGAAAATACTGCCCTCTAGTCACAAAAGGTTTTAATGTGTGAAAGTTACGTATTTCTAAAAAATATTTGTATTTTTGCGCGCTGCATTTTCAGCAGAATGTTCCGCTGAGAGTGGGTGAGTGCCTACTCCACCTATGGCAAGAGGACCAGACTGCTGCAGAGTACGCCCTCACTTTTCGTACTGTGGCAGCATCTTGCGGCTGGAACAAACCGGCGCTCCGCACCTTATTCAGAAGAGGATTGCGTGAGGAGGTCCAGACAAAGCTGGCATGCCGAGACGACACCCTCTCATTGGACACAATCATTGCGATGGACATCCGTCTGGATAACCTCTTTCGGGAACGTCGGCACTCCCATCGCCTTTCTCCTCCCTTCGTTGACCGATCTGAGTCAGAGCCTGAACCCATGGAGGTAGGGACCACACGCCTCCCCTCGGCTGAGCGACGCCATTGGAGACAACTCGGGCTCTGTCCCTATTGTGGCCAGGAGGGTCACCAGCTTCAATGGTATCCACTACATTCTAAACTGAGAGCCACTAGAGCAGAGGGACGGTCCAGTGATCATCCTGGGGTAGGTGTGAGTATTCCATCTTCACTGTCCACCAAACCCTTCTTAGTATCGATTTCACTGGCTGTCCCTCGTCTTTCCACAGCTCTAATGGACTCCGGAGCTGCGGGGAATTTTATTGACCAGGCCCTTGCCTCCTCCCTGAACATAACATCATACCTGCTCTCCTCTCCGTTTCCAGTTTAGGCACTGGATAACCGACCACTGGGATCTGGCACAGTCACACACATCACAGCACCACTCACCATCACCGTGGGACCCCTGCACCAAGATGGCCTCCCCTTCCTCATCATCCAGGCACCTGTACACAAAGTCTTCCTCTTTCTCCTGTGGCTCCAACACCATGACCCCACCATGACCCCACCATCTCCTGGCAGAGGATGGAGATTACGACCTGGACACCCATATACTGGAAGACCTGCTATCCCTTACCTTGTGGTTCCATGTTGGTTGAGACTCCTGTTGTTGCAGTCCAGGGTGACATCCCTGAGGTTTACCTAGGATCTCCAGGAGGTTTTCTCCAAGACTTGCGCCACCTGTCTCCCTTCTCGTCACTCCTGGGACTTTGCCACTCTGCGCAGCCACATCTACCCTGTTGATGGCTGTAACAAAGGCGTACATCCAGAAGGCTCTCCAACAGGGTTTCAACTTCTCATTCACCTCCCCTGCATCAGCTGGGTTCTTCTTCCTGGCCAAGAAGGAGGGGGATCTTCATCAGTGTATTGACTACAGAGATCTCAATGCCATAACCAAGTACCGATACCCCCCCTCCCGTTGGTGCCATTGAAGAGCTCCGCGGGGCCCAGTTCTTTACCAAGCTGGACCTGTGGAGTGCCTACAATTTGATCCGCATCCGAGAAGGGGATGAATGGAAGACGGCATTCAGAACAGTGTCTGGGCACTACGAGTACTTGGTGAGGCCTTATGGTTTAGCCAATGTTCCAATGAAGGGGTGTTTCACCTCTGCCCCGTTGCTGAAGTGCGCAGACCCTATGCTGCCCTTCATGGTGGACGCCTCAGAGGTGGGCGTGTGGGCCGTCCTGTCACAACTTAAAGGTCATCCACAAAAACTGTATCTATGTGCATACTACTCTAAAAAACTTTCCCCTGCAATGAGGAACTATGACATCTGTGATCGGGAGCTCCTGGCGATGAAGTTGGCATTAGAGGAGTGGAGACACTGGCTGGAGGGTGCCACGGACCTGTTTCTCATCCTCCCTGACCATCGGAACTTTGAGTACATATTGACAGAGAGGCGACTTAACCTGCGCCAAGAAAGGTGGGTCCTTTTCTTTACTAGATTCAAATTCACCTTGTGATATTGCCCAGGTTCAAAGAACATCAAAGCCGATGCCCTGTCCCGACTCCACGATTCAGGAGAGGTTCCTGTCCTGAGTGATCCCATCATAAAGCCCTTCTGAATCGTTGCCCCATGCTCTGGGACGTAGACGTGGACCTCCACCAGGCTCTGGAGAGGGAACCCGCACCGGCTACCTGTCCTCTGGAGTGCACCTATGTTCCCACAGAGGTAAGGGATTGGCTTTTAACATGGGTGCACAAATCCCTGGCTGCTGGACACCCAGGTATTACCTGCACCACTCAATCCATCTCCATTAAGTACTGGAGGCCCACCTTGGCGCAGCTCTCGCTATGTCAACTCCTGCTCCGTATGTGCCCAAACCAAGTCACCCCGGAACACGCCGACAGGGAAACTCCTTCCCTTTCCCGTGCCTCAGCGGCCTTGGATCTATGTGTCGATGGATTTTGTCACTGATCTTCACCACTGTTATGGATGTTGTGGAAAGATTCTCCAAATCCTGCTGTTTTATCCTAATGGTCTCACAAGGTCACTGAGGAACTGTTTCAGCAGGTCTTCCCGGCACTATGGATTTCTGGAGGATATCATCTCCAACCGTGGTCCCCAATTCACACCACGTGTTTTGGGTCATGGTCAGCCTCACATCCGAGTACCGGCCTCAGTCCAACGGGCAGGTGGAGAGGACCAACCAGGAGCAGGGGAGGTTCCTGAGGGGTCACTGTCAGGAACGACAGAGGGAGTGGGCCTGGTTTCTTCTCTGGGCGGAGTACGCCCAGAACTCACTTTGTCACTCCTCCAACTGGTTGTCTCCCTTCCAGTGTATCCTGGGGTTCCAGCCGGCCCTGGATCCATTGATCCGGAGCCAGAACAAAGTTCTGGCACTCAGGGGAGGTTTGGGACGCTGCCCAAGTGAGGCTCCAACATGCCATCCGGTGCCAGAAGCAGCAGGCAGACCACCACCGCTGTGAGACACCCATTTTCCATCCTGGTGATCGTGGCTGGCTCTCCACCAGGAACCTCCCATCCACCTGTCCTGCCGGAAGCTGACTCTCCGGTTTATGGGGCCATTCAATGTCCTCCGGATGGTCAATGAGGTAACTTACCGATTACAGCTTCCCAATGACTACCGGATCTCACCCTCTTTTCACATTTCTCTCAGGCCGGTGGTTCCTGGTCCCCTGGCTGATGCCATCCCTCATGACACCCCTCTGTCTCCCCTGCCGATCGAGGATAATTCCGCCTATGCCATCAGGTCCCTCCTGAACTCCAGATGTCGTGGGGGTTGGTTTCAGTACCCGGTGGACTGGGAGGGGTGCGGTCCAGAGGAGCGGTGTTGGGTGACATTCTAGATCCCAACATCATCCGAGATTTCCACCTTAGCTGACCGGCCCTCTCCTCGTCCTCGGGGCCGTCCTCCTGACCGGCGTTATATTTCCTCACTGTCAAAATTGACAAAAACTAGTCCTCTGACCATCGTTTTTGGACTTTTGAATACTCCCTGACTCTAGCGAGCTGGACACAGTCAATATATCTAGGTCCATTATAATTTCCACACAGTTTCGAATTGGTTTTAGTCATTTTAAAGTGTACTTAGTTTGTGTCAAACATTACGGCCCATTGGCCAGATATTTACCGCGAGGGTGTCCAATCCAGATCTGGCCCATGTTCCCTATGTTTGACACTACTGACTAAGATGAAGACCTGATCACATTTAGGTTAAATTTATGCAGAACTACAGAGAATATTTATGCAGAAATACAGGTTTCAGAAACTTTCTCTCACCACTGCATCTACCATATAATTGTGTAAAGAACTAGAAGGTAATTTTCCATGAAGAAACATAGTTTGAATTGCTTCAGCTCTTTCAAAGTATTTTTGCAAAAAAAAATGTTATATATACACATATACATATACATATATATACATTGAGTAGATACTTTTTTCCAAAGCGACTTATATACATGTATTTCTGGTATGGGTGTTCCCAGCTGGAATAAAAACCCACAATCCTGGCATTTGGTTTTTGCCAGGTATAATGGGACCCATATAGTCCCAAGAATGTTGACTGAAATTTGCCCAAAAGCAACTGGGAGCACCTAGATTATCATCAAGACTCTGGGAAGAATGTTCTAAGGACAGATGATTCAAAAGTATAACTTTTTGGATGACATGGGTCCCATTATGCCTGGTGAAAACCAAACACTGCATTCCACAGTAAGAACCTCATACCAACGGTCAAGCATGGGGGTGGGATTGTGATGGTTTGGGGATGCT
This sequence comes from Oncorhynchus tshawytscha, assembly GCF_018296145.1. Classification (NCBI taxonomy): domain Eukaryota; kingdom Metazoa; phylum Chordata; class Actinopteri; order Salmoniformes; family Salmonidae; genus Oncorhynchus; species Oncorhynchus tshawytscha. The sequence goes on along the minus strand of NC_056433.1, from coordinate 40,347,426 downwards.
TTGCTACTCAGGCCCTAGAAGGACCCATGACTTCTGTTCTGCTTCAGAGAAATCAGTTGTTTTTTTACCCCCTTTTTCTCCTCAATTTCGTCATATCCAATTGGTAGTTATAGTCTTGTCCCATTGCTGAAAATCCTGTACGGACTAGGGAGAGGCGGAAGTCAAGAGCCATGCATGCGTCCGCCGAAACACAACCCCACCAAGCCGCACTGCTTCTTGACACAATGCACTCTTAACCCGGAAGCCAGCCGCATCAGTGTGTCGGAGGAAAGGCTATACACTTGGCAACCATGTCAGTATGCATGTGTCCGGCCTGCTGTAGGAGTCGCTAGAGCGCAATGGGACAAGGACATCTCGTCCGGCCAAACCCTGCTGCCAAACCCGGACGACACTGGGCCAATTGTGCGTCGCCTCATGGGTCTGCCGGGATGTCCTACGAAACAGCCCAGCATCAAACCAGGATCTTTAGTAACGCAGCTAGCAATGATATGCAGTTCCTTAGACCGTTGTGCCACTCTGGAGGCCCCATCATATCAGAGAATTCTACAGGAGAATGTCAGGCCATCCATCTGTGAGCTGAAGCTGAAGCACAGCTGGGTCATGCAGCAAGACAATGATCTAAAACACACAATGTCTATGCCCCATATCAGACAATTCTACAGGAGAATGTCAAGCCATCCATCTGAGAGCTGAAGCTGAAGCGCAGCTGGGTCATGCAGCAAGACAATGTTCTAAAACACACAATGTCTATGAACTGTTTGAGAAGGTCCAGTCATAAAAATGTCCTAAGTGGCAAAGGTCCAGACGGTTAGCTGTGCTTCTAGCCCCTATGCAACTTTGCAGTATTTTGTTTTTTTTAGATGTTATTTCTTACATTACCTAGCCCAGAATTTGTTTTGTGTTATTACATACAGCCAAGGAGAACTTTTGGATATTGAAGCGGCAGTAACTCATCACCATTACCAGCATTACGACCAGGATTACGACTTTCCTGAATCGGATCCTTTGTTCATACTCCCAGGGCATTTGAACTGATTCCAGAGGCCAAGACAAAACAACGCTGGCCGGAGAAGAGGTATTTGGAGTGGACTTCTAGTCCGACTCAGGAGGCGCACACACCACCAATCGCTTCCGAGTATATTATTCGCTAATGTTCAGCCTCTGGATAATAAAGTTAACATCAGGGATTGTTTCACGGAAACATGGCTCTCTGGGGATATACTGTCTGAGTCCGTACAGCTAGTTGGATAGCTGTTGGTCCAACGCACAGACAAGAATGAATATCTCTCTGGGAAGAAGAAGGACGGGGCTGTATATTTCATGATTAACTATCATGGTGTGATTGTGATTACTCTTGAATAACACAAACTCCAAAGCATATCAGGGGGAGAAAAATAGGTTTATTCAAAGAGAAACAAATCATGCAGGAAGGTAGATGTTCATTCTCCCCTGTCCTCAGTGATTCTCTCCAGTGATTCTCTCCAGTGATTCTCTCCAGTGATTCTCTCCAGTGATTCTCTCCAGTGATTCTCTCCAGTGACTCTCTCCAGTGACTCTCTCCTGGGATTCTCCCCACAGAAAAAAGGGACAGGATGTAGTTTTATAACCTAGCCATAGCCTGTGGTTGACTAATTAGAATTCCTTGCAATAAAACTCGGGCCAATGGCCAAATAACAAGTATCCTATTTCAGGTTCAATGCATAAACAATTTGGACCAATGAGAACTTGCCATGCAGCTATGAGTCCCGAACTGAAATTCCTCTCATGGAGATGATTGTGGACTTCAAGAAACAGCAGAGGGAGCACCACCCTATCCACATCGATGCGACAGCAGTGGAGAGGGTGGAAAGCTTCAAGTTCCTCAGCATACACATCACTGACAAACTGAAATGGTCCACCCACCAGACAGTGTGGTGAAGAAGGCGCAACAGTGCCTCTTCAACCTCAGGAGGCTGAAGAAATTTGGCTTGGCACCTAAAAACCTCACAAACCTTTACATGTGCACAATTGAGAGCATCCTGTCGGGCTGTATCACCGCTTGGTACAGAAACTGCACCGCCCGCAACCACAGACCTCTCCAGAGGGTGGTGCGGTCTGCCCAACGTATCACCGGGGGCAAACTACCTGCCCTCCAGGACACCTAAAGCATCCGATGTCACAGGAAGGCCAGAAAGGTCTTTAAGGACAAAAAACACCTGAGCCACTGCCTGTTCACCCCTCTATCATCCAGAAGGCGAGGTCAGTACAGGTGCATCAAAGCTGGGACCAAGAGACTGAAAAAGACCAAAAAAAGGAAACGTCCTCTCACTGTCAACTGTGTTTATTTTCAGCAAACTAAACATGTATAAATATTTGTATGAACATAACAAGATTCAACAACTGAGACATAAACTGAAAAAGTTCCACAGACATGTGTCTAACAGAAATGGAATAATGTGTCCCTGAACAAAGGGGGAGTCAAAATCAAAGTAACAGTCAGTTTCTGGTGTGGCCACCAGCTGCATTAAGTACTGCAGTACATTTCCTCTTCATGTACTACACCAGATTTGCCAGTTCATGCTGTGAGATGTTACCCCACTCTTCCACCAAGGCACCTGCAAGTTCCCGGACATATCTGGGGGGAATGGCCCTTGCCCTCACCCTCTGATCCAACAACTCCCAGATGTGCTCAATGGGATTGAGATCCAGGCTCTTCACTGGCCATGGCAGAACACTGACATTCCTGTCTTGCAGGAAATCACTCACAGAATGAGCAGTAGGGCTGGTGGTATGTCATGCTGGAGGGTCATTTCTGGATGAGCCTGCAGGAAGGGTACCACATGAGGGAGGAGGATGTTTTCCCTGTAACGCACAGCGTTGAGATTGCCTGCAATGACAAGAAGCTCAGTTCGATGATGCTGTGACACACCGCCCCAGACCATGACGGACCTTCCACCTCCAAATCGATCCCGCTCCAGAATACAGGCCTCAGTGTATCGCTCATTCCTTCAACGATAAACGCAATCATCACCGCGACTCGTCAGACTTTGCCAGTCCTGTCTGGTCCAGCGACGGTGGGTTTGTGCCCATAGGCAACGTTGTTAATGGTGATGTCTGGTGAGGACCTGCCTTACAACAGACCTACAAGCCCTCAGTCCAGCCTCTCTCAACCTATTGCGGACAGTCTGAGCACTGATGGAGGGATTGTGCGTTGCTGGTGTAACTCGGGCAGTTGTTGTTGCCATCCTGTACCTGTCCCGCAGGTGTGATGTTCGGATGCACCGATCCTGTGCAGGTGTTGTTACACGTGGTCTGCCACTGTGAGGACGATCAGCTGTCCATCCTGTCTCCCTGTAGCACTGTCTTAGGCGTCTCACAGTACAGACATTGCACTTTATTGCCCTGGCCACATCTGCAGTCCTCATGCCTCCTTACAGCATGCCTAAGGCACATTCACGCAGATGAGCAGGGACCCTGTGCATCTTTATTTTGGTGTTTTTCAGAGTCACTAGAAAGGCCTCTTTAGTGTCCCAAGTTTTAATAACTGTGACCTTAATTGCCTACTGTCTGTAAGCTGTTAGTGTCTTAATGACAGTTCCACAGGTGCATGTTCATTAAATGTTTATGGTTCATTGAAGAAGCATGGGAAACTGTGTTTAAACCCTTTACAATTAAGATCTGTGAAATTATTTGGATTTTTACGAATTTTCTTTGAAAGACAGGGTCGTGAAAAAGTAATGTTTATTTTTTTGCTGCGTTTATCTCAAGGCCATCAGGCTGTTAAATAGCAATCACTAGCACGCTAGAGGCTGCTGCCCTATATGCATAGACTTGAAATCACTGGCCAATTTAATAATGGAACACTAGTCACCTTAATAATGTTTACATATTTTGCATTACCCATCTCATATGTATATACTGTATTCTATTCTGTTGTACTGTATCTTAGTCTACGCCGCAGTGACATTGCTCGTCCAAATATTGATATATTCTTAATTCCATTCCTTTGCTTAGATTTGTGTGTATTGAGTGTATTCTTGTGAAATTGTTAGATATTACTTGTTAGAAATTACTGCACAATAACATTGGCTAAACACGTGTATGTGACCAATAAAATCGGATTTAAATTGAGAGATAATGTTGCAATTTTAAAGTGAATACCCTGCAATTCTACAAAATGTTCCATGTCTTATATGAGTTTATATATGATACCAGATAATTAGACCATATTCTTTCATAAGTTTGTTGGGAAAGTGGTCAAAATGTGTTATTTAAAAAAAATAAAAAAAATAATGCATTGCGAAAACACCATGATTGGTAGAAATTATTTTTGTTCCGATTTCAGATTTGAATAGCAGATAAGTATACTAAAATTTCATTTGCTCAACATTTTTGTCTAACTTTTTGGGAAAGTGGTCAAAACTGTATTTGTTTAAAAAAGTAAAAAATGTAGTTGATGCGGTTACTAAAACAGCTGTATTGTTCGATTGGTTGAATATTGTTTTTCTTCAGATTTCAATATCAGAGAAGTAGACTAAGATTTCATACACTAAGTTGTTGTATAACTTGTTGGGAAAGTGGTAAATGCAGTTGATGTGTTAACTCACGCAAACTATGGAAAAAACTTTTGGAAGTCACAGCTAAGAATGTGAGTTTTTAACAATGGGAGCTTTAGAATGTTGAAGAAATCCCATTAAAGTGGATGAGGTTTAATAATAAAAGCTTAATAGTTAAAAGTCACATTAATAAAACACACAACAACAACTCCTGAAACATAACATTAGCTTTTATTAACTCAAGCAAACTGTTACAGTCAACAGTTACATGTTATACAGCATATTGTTTGAACCCAGGGTTCATTTTCCTCTCTCCCACTCCCCAAACATAGAAACAGTTAATTCATACCAGAACAGGCAAAAAGTAGTAACAGCACAATACATTCATCAACTCAACGATATGTCTGTACAAACAATAAGGCAAGTAGAAGAAAGAACAAAAGAAAGAAAAGGACTGCAGGCATCTTCAAAGGGAGCCGTAAAGGCAGATGAATCCTTCTTTCTCATCATGGCCCCACCCCCTTGGCAGCAGAAACACGGGTAGACTAATGGCGTTAATTCATTTAAATTCTTCATAGTAACTGTTTAGGGCTCTATTCAATGTGTATCGCTGAAGATCAGCATTACAGCGTGATTGAAATGTAAAGGCAATTTTCCCAAGTTAACAGAGACCGCATTCACAGTAAACGCAGCACCTGTCGGCTCAATCGGAAATTATCTTTAAATGTGTATTGCACAATCTGTAACGCTTCAGCGATACAGACTGAATAGAGCCCTTATTTAGTGTTCTAGAGTCAAACGAGGTAAGGCTTCTCGTTAGTTGACACAGAGAGGGAACCCAGGAAATAATCTGCCTTCTAAAAGTGGTTCCTATTGCTCAGACCCCACTGAGCAAAGACGTTAACTCAACATCTGTTCCACGTTGGTTCAACATAATTTCATTGAAATTAAGTGGAAACAACGTTGATTAAACCTGTGTGTTCCCAGTGGGACACTACTGTTAAGTGGTTCTGATTATTCTAATATCTCACCATAATTCTTCTTTATCTTCATCATCAGAATCAGACAACAATCATCACATAACATATCATCATCACAATATTTTCCTTGTTCTAAGGTGATAAGTCAAATCCGGATGATATAAAACACAGAACAACTCCAATAAATCACATCAGCAAATAACCACAGCCGACTGGTATACAGGATGGCTACCATCCTTCAAGTAGTTCATATTGGCAACAACTGGCCCATTTAAAAACTGCATGTGTTTTTCTGTTAGAAAAGAAACTCCAAGAAGAGATAATAAAATACAGAATCCATTCATCTCCACTTTGGCCCACCAGGAGGCAGGACAGAACTAAGGACAGAAGTGTCATGCCCACTTTGTTACGCTAATACTGAACAGCGAGAAACAAACAGGAAAACAAAACAAAACTTTTTTCTTTAAAAGGTTATTTTTGAAACAACTGTACACGAGGAGGATTTCATAATATTGGAGGATAAAGAAGGAAAATAACATGACAGCAACTGAACGATGTGCAGTAGTGTAGAAAAATGAGTACAAAAACATAACCCGACCAGAACACATGGAACATACAACTGACGTGGAGCTTTTCATCTGAACACACATAGAAGAACAGTAATTGACAGAGAGAGAGAGAGAGAGAGAGAGAGAGAGAGATAGAGAGAGGTGTAGAGTAGTGCATGAAAGGGAAGTAAAACAGGACTGACAGGAGAGCAGTTGTAAGGACAAACTTCTGACGTCTCGAAACGGGGTACAGTTGAGTGACAGTTTTGCCCTCTGTCCCCTTCTTTTCTCCTCTCCCTCCATCTCGTTCACTCCATCCAGTCTCCCTCGTCGAACTCGGACTCATCCTCCGAGTCGGAGTACTCGACGGCGATGCGTCGGGACAGGATGGTGGCCACGTCGTTCCCCACACGCGCGTGTTTGGCCGCCTCCTGCTCCCTCTGCTCCTCCACCTTCCTGAGCTGGATACCTGGGGGGAGGGAGGCAAAAAGGGAGGGGGAAGGAGGGAGTGGGGTGGGGGCAGAGAGAGAGAGATCACATAAGTCCAACTCTTTCTCTGTCCTCAGCATCAAGGACAAGACAAAGTGCTAGCTAGTTCCCTTTAAAAGGAACACCACTTTAGATTCTGCAACCTATAAGACAGAATGGAACAGCTTTTTTCTGTTATAAAACTGTCCAATGACCACGCACATTGAGCTTCGGACGCTACCATATTACCCCAATACCCAGATCTACTGGCTGATACACTGAGGCCCCACCCACCTTTGCGGATGGCCTCCAATAAGACGCTGCGTGCGTCACTGATGGGCGGCAGGCTGGCAGAATGTTTCTTCCCACTGGAGTGAGAGGCTGGGGACCCCACGGCACCTGACAGGAAGGAAGGCACGGGGGGCGGGCCTGGCGGGCAGGGGGAGGAGATCCGTGCTCCTGGGAGGGGCAGAGGAGGAGGAGGGGGCGGGGGCAGTACAGTGCCATCTGATTGGTGAGGGGCGGGCCCTTGTCCAGGATCTGTTGGAGGCGTGCCGGGGAGGAGAGGTGGAGGGGAGGAGCCACGGGAGGAGGGGCAGGGTGGAGGACACCAGGGGCAATCTGGAGGGGGCGGGGGAGGGGGATGGCCGGGGTCTGCTGATGGACTGGTAAAGGAGGGATAGGGGGAGGAGGGGTGCCCCGTGGGCCAGAGCTGGACATGGAAGGCAAGGGGGGAGGTGGAGGAGGCAAGGGGGGAGGTGGAGGGGGAGGGGTGTTGGAATTGAAGCCATGCATCTGTGCTGGAGACTGGGGTCTGCTGTCTGAAAAACCTGAACTGGAGCTGAGGAGAGAGAGGGAGAGACAGAAAGAGAGAGACAAACAAAGAGAAAGAGGTACTGTTACCCGGAAGCTAACTTATAATCAGGTTGGGGGGGCAAGAGAGAAATGGAAGAAGAAATGGAAGAAAATCTAGTGGAGATAACAGGGAGATGGAAAGTAAAGCAAGAAGGAGAAAGCTGTACTGTGTTATGTCCGGTGCCATCTAGAGCGGTGTTTCCCAACCCTGATCCTTGAGTACCCCCAACAATACACAGTTTCGCTGTAGCCCTTGGCAAACACATCTCCTTTAACTTATTGAGGGCTTGATGATTAGTTGACAAGTAGAATCAGGTGTGCTTGTCCAGGGATACAAAAAAAATGTGTACTGTTGGGGGTACTCAAGGACCAGGGTTGGGAAACACTGATCTAGAGTCAATACGTCTGGGCTGAAAACAAAAGGTCAACGCAAAGGGTGAGTGTACTACAGGTTCTCTCGCTCGCTCTGTCTCTTTCACTCTCATTGAGGTAATTTCTCCTGACATGTTCTCTCTCTCCACATCTATCCAATCTCTTCCTGTCCCTGACTAACACTTACTTGTCATGCTAAGCATTACATAACTGATGTCTAGTCATCCAAACACTGTGTGCGTCAAACCTATCTAGATACATTAGTCTGACATGCATGGTCTATACAGAACTAGAGAAAAGGCAAAAGAAAGATTGAAACACAACAATAATTTGGAGAGAGAACAAAATGAGAGATGCGGAGGGGATAGAGCAAAATAAGAGATGGGGGGAGATAGCAGAGAGAGAAAAAGGAGAGAGGGGTAGATAGAAAGAGCAAGAGAGAGAGAAACTTATTCCCTCTCTCTTCTCTGATTCCTCCAGAGATTGGAAGAGTGAGGACTGTGTTAGCTCTACAGGGAAAACGTCTGCCTCGGCCCTCGCTAGCCTTAACACCTTATAGATCCCCTCCACTGCTCCATCTGTCCTCACCTTCGATCCACTATCCCCGCTTCCTCCCATCCCATCCCATCCCATCCATCCATCCATGTGTTCATATTTCCCTCTTTTCCTCTGCCCACGCTCGGATAAGAAAATTCTGGGGATGGGAAACACATCTGCAGCTGCTCGCATCCCATCATTAGAGTTAACCAGAACAAAACACAACACAATTGGCTCAGAGAACGGAGCAACAAAGCAGAGAAAAGAACTGAACTGGAAAAGAACTGAAGTGGAAACATTTTTAAAAATTTGTATTCACTTGAATAGCGTCCTCAGAGTGAAAAGCGTCCTCAGAGTCAAAGCCAGAGAGTGTGTGTGTGTCTGTGTCTGCCTCTTGTGTGTTTGTCTGTGTGTCACCCACCTGATCATGGAGGGGGGTTTGATGTCTCCCAGAGGGTGCATTGGGGGCAGTGGTGGGGGGTCGTGGGGTCGCGTGTACATTCTGTCCCCAGGACGGTTCAGCAGCTCGTTCATTTGACTGTAGGGCAGCGCTGCTAGGGAGAACGGCCCGTCCATCCCTTCCAAGTACATAGGAGCTCTGAGAGAGAGAGGGGGAAGAGTTAGAGTGGGACACACCCACTCCATATGCAAAGGAGCTCTGAGGGAGACACAAAAAGGGGGAGGGGGGGTCACAAATGCTCCATATAGAGTAGCGTTGAGGTTTAACCTTTCTAGGGTTGAACCTTTCTAGGGTTTAACCTTTCCGCTAGCGGAACTCGACAACATTCCGCTGAAAAGGCCATATGTAACTTTCACACATTAACAAGTCCAATACAGCAAATGAAAGATAAACATCTTGTTAATGTCACATCCTGACCTTAGTTATCTTTGTTTTCTTTATTATTTTGGTTAGGTCAGGGTGTGACGAGGGTGATATATGTGTTTTTGCCTGTCTAGGGTTTTTCCAGTCTAGGTGTTTTTATGTCTATGATTGACTAGATTGGTTCTCAATCAGAGGCAGCTGTTTATCGTTGTCTCTGATTGGGGACCATATTTAGGTAGCCATATTCATTGGGTATTTTGTGGGTTATTGTCTATGGTTAGTTGCATGTCAAGCACTCGTTATATATAGCTTCACGTGCGTTTTGTTGTTTTGTATAGTTTGTTGAAGTGTTCTTCGTTTTCATTAAAGAAGAATGTATTCATATCACGCTGCGCCTTGGTCTCCTCGGTTTGACGAACGTGACAGAATAACCCACCAAAAAAGGACCAAGCAGCGTGCCAAAAAGGAGCGGAATTCTTGGAGAAAGAGGAGTGGAGGACATCCTGGACCTGGGAGGAGGTAATGGCAGGGGACAAGACCCTGCCATGGTAGCAGGTGGAGAAAGCACAGGAGGAACGGCGACGATATGAGGGTACACGGCTAGCACGGAAGCCCGAGAGGCACTGTGTTATGCAGAGATGCGCACGGTGTCTCCAGTGCGCTATTCTAGCCCGGTGCGCTCTATTCCAGCTCCTCGCATATGCCAGGCTAGAATGGTCATCCAACCAGGACGTATTGAGTCAGCTCTATGTTCTATATCTCCAATGCGTCTCCATGGTCCAGTGTATACTGTGCCTCTTCCCCGCACTCGCCCTGAGGTGCGTGTCATCAGCCAGTACCACCAGTGCCAACACCACGCACCAGGCTTCCTGTGCACCTCCAGAGCCCAGTACGCCCTGTTCGTCCTCCTCGCACTCGCCCTGAGGTGCGTGTCACTAGCCTGGTACCACCAGTGCCGGCTCCACGCACCAGGTCTATAGTGCACCACGGCAGTCCAGTACGCCCTGTTCCTCCTCCCCGCACTCGCCCTGAGGTGCGTGTCACCAGCCCGGTACCACCAGTTCCGGCAACACGCACCAGGCCTACAGTGCGCCTCCAGGGTCCAGTACGCCCTGTTCCTGCTTCTCGCACTCGTCCTGAGGTCCGTGTCCCCAGCCCGGTATCACCAGTGCCGGCACCACGCACCAGGCCTACAGTGCCCCCCAGCAGTCCAGAGCGTCCGGCGACAGTACCCAGTCCAGAGCGTCCAGCGACAGCACCCAGTCCAGAGCGTCCGGCGACAGCACCCAGTTCAGAGCGTCCGGCGACAGCACCCAGTCCAGAGCGTCCGGCGACAGAACCCAGTCCAGAGCGTCCGGCGACAGTTCATAGACCAGAACCTCCAACGACAGTTCATAGACCGGAACCTCCAACGACGGGCCACAGTCCGGAACCTCCAACGACAGGCCACAGTCCGGAACCTCTAACGACGGGCCACAGTCCAGGCCACAGTCCGGGGTCTCCAACGACGCTCCCCAGCCCGGGGTCTCCAGCAACGGTCCCCCAGTCCAGAACATCCGGCGATGATCCACAGCCCGTGGCCTATGGCGAGGATCTGCAGTCCAGAGCCTCGGTCGATGATCCATGGGTCGGTGCTACAAGGGCGGACTCAGAGTAAAGAAGGGGGGCGGCGTCCAGAACCAGAGCCGCCACCGAGGTTAGAAACCCACCCAGACCCTCCCATATAGGTTTAGGTTTGCGGCCGGGAGTCCGCACCTTGGGGGGGGGTGGTGGTACTGTCACACCCTGACCTTAGTTATCTTTGTTTTCTTTATTATTTTGGTTAGGTCAGGGTGTGACGAGGGTGATATATGTGTTTTTGGCCAGTCTAGGGTTTTTGTATGTTTATGGGGTCCCCAGTCTAGGTGTTTTTATGGCTATGGTTGCCGAGTTTGGTTCTCAATCAGAGGCAGCTGTTTATCGTTGTCTCTGATTGGGGACCATATTTAGGTAGCCATATTCATTGGGTATTTTGTGGGTTATTGTCTGTGGAGTGAAGTGAAGTGTTCTTCATTTTCATGAAAGAAGAATGTATTCATATCACGCTGCGCCTTGGTCTCCTCGTTATGACGAACGTGACAGTTAATCTACCCATCGTGTCCGAATTCAAAAATGCTTTACAGCTAAAGCAGAACATATGATTATGTTAGATCACCGCCAAGTTGAAAAAACACACAGCCATTTTTCCAGCCAAAGATAGGTGTCACAAAAAGGAGAAATATAGATCAAATGAATCACTAAAGTTTGATGATCTTCATCAGATGACACTCATAAGACATCATGTTACACCATACATGTATGTTTTGTTCGATAATGTGCATATTTATATCCAAAAATCTCAGTTTACATTGGAGCCTTACGTGCAGTAATGTTTTGATTCCAAAACATCCGGTGATTTTGCATAAATACTCATAATAAACATTGATAAAATATACTAGTGTTATTCACAGAATTAAAGATAGACATCTCCTTAATGCAACCGCTGTGTCAGATTTCAAAAAAACTTTACGGAAAAAGCATAATCTGAGAACGGCGCTCAGAACCCAAAACAGCCAGAGGAATATCCGCCATTTTGGAATCAACAAAGTTAGAAACGACGCCATAAATATTCACTTACCTTTGATGATCTTCAAGAGAAGGCATTCCCAGGAATCCCAGTTCGACAATAAATGCCTGATTTGTTCCATAATTTATGTCCAAATAGCCACTTGTTGTTAGCGTGTTCAGCCCAGTAATCCATCTTCATGAGGCGAGAGCATTTCATCCAGACAAAAACTCGAAATGTTCCGTTACAGTCCTTTAGAAACATGTCAAACGATGTATGGAATCAATCGTTAGGATGTTTTTAACATAAAACAAAAATCAATAATGTTCCAACCGGAGAATTAATTTGTCTTCAGAGAAGCTCTGGAACGAGAGGTAACTCTGTCGGGAGCGTGCGTCATGAGACCAAGGCTCTCTGCCAGACCACTGACTCAAAGAGGTCTCATGAGCCCCTCCTTTATAGTAGAATCCTAATTCAAGTTTCAAAAGATAGTTGGCATCTAGTGGAAGCCCTAGGAAGTACAACCTCATCCATATCTCAATGTGTATTCGGTAGGCCAAGCTTTGAAAAACTACAAACCTCAGATGTCCCACTTCCTGGTTGGATTTTTCTCAGGTTTTCACCTGCCATTTGAGTTCTGTTATACTCACAGACATCATTCAAACAATATTAGAAACCTCAGAGTGTTTTCTTTCCAATACTAATAATAATATGCATATATTAGCATCTGGAACAGAGTAGGAGGCAGTTCACTCTGGGCATGCTATTAATCCAAAAGTGAAAATGCTGCCCCCTATCCCTAAAAGGTTAATAGCATTCCACAATGCTCCATGTACGAAGATACAAGGAAGCGCACATGCACACTCACCCAGACCTGTCATGGTAGGTGGCAGAGCCGTTAGCCTCTCTTTCTTTCAAGGCCTCCTCAGAGTCGTCCTCAGCTAGCTCCGCCCCCAGTGCCAGTTTCTGCCACTCCTTCTTCCGGTCGTGAGGAGCCCGGGGTACCTTCTCAGTCTCCAGAGTACGGTCGTTTCCCCTTACCTAGAGGAGAGACGATGGAGGACGAGAAGGAAGAGAGGACAGACACGGGAGAGAGAGAAATTTGAGTTTTAATCTGCACAGAACTATTAGACAGAAACACAGAACTTTCCTACACCCCTCATGTCTGCTCTGATCACAAGTAGGGGGAAGAACTATCTGTTAATTTGACAAAGAGAGCGAGAAAGAGGTGAGTTGAAAGACAGGAGGCAACAGAGAGAAAAGAGATTGAATAGACAGAGAGTGCATACATTTCTGTGCCCATAACTAAAAACTAAACATCCATCATCTAGGCGGCACCTCTTGGTTTTGCACAGCTGTTGTTGTCATAGCGAATCCTCTCATTTTCATTGGAGACTAAGCAATATGGCATATTTACATAAAAACTGAGTAGGATGCTCATTCTACACATACAGTCCATTCGGAAAGTATTCAGACCCCTTCCCTTTTTCCACATTTTGTTACGTTACAGCCTTACACTAAAATGTATTACAATTTAAAAAATGATCACAATCCACACAGCATCCCATAATGACAAAGAAAAAACGTTTTTTAGAAATGTTTGCAAATGTATTAAAAATAAACAACAGACATGCATTATTAATTTAAGCACTCAGACCATTTGCTAGGAGACTTGAAATTGAGCTCAGGTGCATCCTGTTTCCATTGTTCATCCTTGAGATGCTTCTACAACTTGATTGGAGTCCAACTGTGGTAAATTCAATTGATTGGACATGATTTGGAAAGGCACACACCTGTCTATATAAGGTCCCACAGTTGACAGTGCATGTCAGATCAAAAACCAAGTCATGAGGTCGAAGGAATTGTCTGTAGAGCTCCAAGACAGGATTTTGTTGAGGCACAGATATGGGGAAGGGTACTAAAAAATGTCTGAAGCATTGAAGGTCCCCAAGAACACAGTGGCCTCCATCATTCTTAAATGGAAGAAGTTTGGAACCACCAAGACTCTTCCTAGAGCTGGATGCCTGGCCAAACTGAGCAATCGGTTGAGAAAGGCCGTGGTCAGGGAGGTGACCAAGAACCCAATGGTCACTCTGACAGATCTCCAGAGGAACCTCTGTGGAGATGGTAGAACTTTCCAGAAGGACAACCTTCTCTGCAGTAGTCCACCAATCAAATCACATATTATTGGTCATATACACATATTTAGCAGATGTTATTGCGGGTGTAGCGAAATGCTTGTGTTCCTAGCTTCTACAGTGCAGTAGTATCTAACAATTCACGAAAATACACACTAATCTAAAAGTAAAAGAATGGAATTAAGAAATATATAAATATTAGGATGAGCAATGTCGGACTTGGCATTGACTAAAATACAGTAGAACAGAATACAGTATATACATATGAAATGACTAAAGCAGTATGTAAACATTATTAAAGTGATTAGTTTTCTATTATTAAAGTGACTGTGATTCCATGTCTATGTATATAGGGCAGCAGCCTCTAAGGTGCAGGGTGGAGTAACCGGGTGGTAGCCGGCTAGTGATGGCTATTTAAGTCTGATGGCCTTGAGATAGAAGCTGTTTTTCATTCTCTCTGTCCCAGCTTTGATACACCTGTACTGACCTCGCCTTCTGGATGGTAGCGGGGTGAACAGGCCGTGACATCGGGTGCTGTAGGTGTCCTGGAGGGCAGGCAGTGTGCCCCCGGTGATGCGTTGGGCTGACCGCACCACTAGGGCTGTGGCAGTCATGAAATTCCATCAGCCGGTGATTGTCAAGCAAATAACTGACAGTCTCACGGTAATTGACCGTTAATTAACATAAACACATTTCCTGGCTTCCACATGTTGCCTACAAGCCGCTGATGCAGATCTTTGGAACATCTACATTTTAAAAAGTCAAATAAATCCATGTAATATAGCCTACACCTTCACAATAAATACATTTTTACATAGATATTCCTCTTGTACAGATGGGATAGGGAGGTGTGCAGTGCGATTGCATCGTCTGTGGATCTATTGGGGCAGTATGCAAATAGAAGTGGGTCTAGGGTGTCAGGTAAGGTAGAGGATATATGATCCTTATTAACTAGCCTCTCAAAGCACTTCATGATGATGGAAGTGAGTGCTACGGGGTGATAGTCATTTAGTTCAGTTACCTTTGCTTTCTTGGGTACAGGAACAATGGTGGACAGCAAGTGGGGACTGCAGACTGGGATAGGGAGAGAATGTATACGTCCGTAACCACTCCAGCCAGCTGGAGACCTTTATGGTAGAGTGGCCAAACAGAAGTCACTCCTCAGTAAAAGGCACATGACAGCCCCCATGAGAAACAAGATGCTCTTGTCTGATGAAATCTATATTTAACTATTTGGCTTGAATGCCAAGCATCACGTCTGGAGGAAACCTGGCACCATCCCTATTGTTACGCATGGTGGTGGCAGCATCATGCGGTGGGGATTTTTTTCAGCAGCAGGGATTGGGGGACTAGTCAGGAACAAGGGAAAGATGAACGGAGCAAAGTACATAGAGATCCTTGATGAAAATCTGCTCCAGAGTGCTCAGGACCTCAGACTTGGAAAAGGTTCACCTTTCAACAGAACAACAACTCTAAAGCACACAGCCAAGACAATGCAGGAGTGGCTTCGGGAAAAGTCTCTGAATTCCAGCCAGAGCCCGGACTTGAACCCTATCGAACATCTCTGGAGAGACCTGAGAGCTTAGGGGATCTGCAGAGAAGGGATAAACTCCCCAAATACAGGTGTGTAGCGTCATACCCAAGAAGACTTGAGGCAGTAATCGCTGCCAAAGGTTCTTCAACAAAGTACTGAGTAAAGGGTCTAAATACTTATGTAAACATGATAATTCCGTTTTTTTTAAATACATTTGCAAAAATGTATAAAAACCTGTTTTTGCTTTGTCATTATGGGGTATAGTGTTTAGATTGATGAGAAAAAAATATTACATCAATTTTAGAATAAGGCTGTAACGTAACAATATGTGGAAAATTCAAGGGGTCTGAATACTTTCTGAATGCACTGTATATTGTTGGAATCGGCTAAACTTTGAACATTGAGATATTAAATAAATGATAGAGAAGAAGCCTAGAATAGAAGGAGTGAAAGAGACTAGGTTTTAATGTCAGAAGTTAATGGTTCTCTGTAGGAAGACAGATAGCTGGCTGGAAGGGAGGAGAGCAACGTGTTGAGATAGGGGAGATAGAAGGACATCTGTGGATTAGGTGAAGGAGGGGTTGAGGTCAGGAGGTGAGGTCAGATCCCCTTAAGGGAGTAATCAGGGTTTAGTATCTGTTTACCCTCTTCCTGTAGAACCATAAGATGTAAGGATTGGAGAGAAGGAGTGTCTTAAGTGGGACATATATAACTGTGATGGTGAGAAATTTTGCTGTCTGAATTACAGCTGTACAGAACCTTTGGGCAGAATTCAACTTGGTTAAAGCTTCTCTAGTGTCCGTGAGTTATTTACTCAAAAATTAGAACCTAACAATGTAAACAGGACACACAGAAGGTGGCACACAGAACAGAAATCGAAGGCAGAACTTAGAGCAGGTGAGAAAGGAAAGCTGACTGACTGAATAGAACAAGACTATGCTGACATTTACGTTACAGGGCTTGTTACATTTACAGTACCACACAAAACATGGTGTCTATTATACACCAAAGTAAAAAAAAAAGATAAGATCCAAATAAGTCAATAAAATGTTACTGTACTTTAGTCATTTGTGCTTTTGTTTTGCCCAAATACACTACATATTCCCTAGTTCCCATATTTTGAGCACTGCGAACGTGACATTTGGTCTTTATAATGCATTATAACACTTCTAATTGTTGTCCTAGGGATTATGAGCTGCCAACACTTCACACACTGATACTGGAAGACACACGGTTTGTAATGAGACCACATACCTGCCCTGGGAGGTCTAAGTACCTATAGACCTGATCATACATGCCGGGGTCCTGCAACTACAAGAACAGAACGTCAAGAGAAGCACCAGGGAGCATGAATTAACACCACACAGCGTAATAGAACGTAATACCGCTGGCTGCTGAGAGTGGCAAAAATAGGAAAGCAGCAGCAGGGCATTGGAACAGATGAGGAAGCAAAACTCTGTTAAACACAAAATGACATGACACAGCTGGACTCAATGGCAGCGCAGTCAGACACAGCAATAGAGCGCAAATCATACAATTTAACATAGTGCACGTGCCACTTACAAACCAAATGACAGAGTGGACTAGAGAGCACTCACTGGATAGAAAACACTCTAACGTTTCCAAAACTGTAAAGATATTGTCTGTGAGTATAACAGAACTGATGTTGCAGGCGAAAGCCTGAGAAGAATCCAATCCGGAAGTGCCCCAGGTTTTGAAAGCGCTGCGTACACACACACACACACACACACACACACACACACACACACACACACACACGCAGTGCCAAACAAACTCAAAGATAACAGAGCTGTTCAGCCATACAAAGACAATGAAGAGACAGTACAAAACAAGAATTCAAAATAAAATAGCCTATTTGAACACACAAAAAGCACAAAGCAAGCACCCCGTGCACATCAGTGCAGCATGACACAACGCACACTAACACAACATGACAAAGTTGTTTAGCAAATTAGCACAACATGGTTAGCACCAGAAGGAAGCACAAGGCAAGCAGCAAAAGAACAAGAGAGTCATCATTCATAGAAAGACTTGGCTAGGTTACCATCAACAACATCCTACACAAAGACAGTTGGTGTTTCTACTCTGTTGCTATGCAGCAGAAATCTCAACAATGTGGTCAAACACTTTAGTTAAGCAACGTATCTGCCTCAAATCAATATGCTAATTAGGCACATTTGTTTTTAGAATTTTTATGCAACCTTGCTTAAACATCCTACACACAAGCATAATGAGACACTGATGATGCACTAAGGTATAACAAATGTTTGAAATAACAGTTGTTGTGAGACATTTGTTTGGACAAAAAAGTCTTGAGACTTGGGAGGTGGGGGTCACATCGCTGGACTGGATTGTATGTGACCACTTGTACTGTAGCATTGGGGTTGGGGCTGGGTTTCTGTACAGCACTTTGAGATATCAGCTGATGTATGAAGGGCTATATAAATACATTTGATTTGATTTGATTAAAAACACACGCACACACAAAAAATAGCTTGATCGATTGTTGATCAATCAACATTTCTGTTAGTAAGTACAGTTTAGCTCTAATGTAACTCATGCAGATAACTGATTTTGTTATACTGAACAAAAATATAAACGCAACAATTTCAAAGATTTTACTGAGATACAGTTCATATAAGGAAATCAGTCAATTGAAATACATTTATTAGGCCCTAATCTATGGATTTCACATGCCTGGGCAGGGGTGTAGCCATGTGTGGGCCTTGGAGGGCATAGGCCCACCCAATGGGGATTCCCCCCCATAGATACACAAAAAGTATCTATTACAGACAGAATACTCCTCAGCACAAATCCTGCCATATTCTCTCAAACAACGTTGGAGGTAAGCTTATGGTAGAGAAATGAACTTTCAATTATCTGGCAACAGCTCTGGTGGATATTCTAGCTGGTCAGCATACCAATTGCACGCTCCCTCAAAACATGAGACATCTGTGGCATTGTGTTGTGTGACAAAACTGCACATTTGAAAGTGGTCTTTTATGGTCCCCAGCACAATTTCCCCTAGTGTCATGATCATGCTGTTTATTCAGCTTCTTGATATGCCACACCTGTCAGGTGGATGGATTATCTTGGAAAAGGAGAAATGCTCACTAACAGGGATGAAAATGTGCACAACATTTGAGAGAAATAAGCTTTTTGCAAGTATGGAACATTTCTGGGATTTTTATTTCAGCTTATGAAACATGGGACCAACACTTTACATGTAGTGTTTATATTTTTGTTCAGTGTAGTTTGTTTCTGTGACACATGCTCATTTGTATGAGTGATCAGGTGGGCGTGTGACACAACGGTGGGTTGTGATTTGACGTGACATGGATTGGGCCGGTGTCAGCCTCGGTGTGTTTGACTAATTGCAGTTGACCCCGCCCCCACCCTGTCATGCCCAGAATAGTCAGTAGTCACACAGCAGAGAGAAGGAAACATAATGAATCTTAAAAGTAATGCACATTGATTAGCCACGATTAATCAGAGGCCATTACGCTGATGGAGAGGGGCACACACTCGTACACACACCAGAGAAGATGAAGTGAAAACCCCCTGTTTATTGTTCTCTCAAGCCTTTCCTTTAGCAGTTATTGGTTATGAGAATGTGGGTCACTGGGGGTGTGTACTACAGGTGTCTTTACTAGGGATGCACGATATATCGGTGAACATATCGGAATCGGTCAATATTAGCTAAAAATGGCGGTTTTCCGGTTTCGGCCTGATGTCTAATTTAATGCCGATATTAAAATCCGATGTCAAAGCTACCGTGCATACCTATATAACGTAGGTACATGCATTCCTAATCTAGCCCACAATGTCTGCTGTGTGGATCGAGCAGTCAACAAGTCGAGCAGTCATTTAAAAGAGTATGGTAATTTCAGAGAGACAACTCAAATCCATTAATTAAAGCCAAGATAATGGAATTCATTGCCGTTGACAATCAACTGTTCTCTGTCGTGGGTGATGTTGGCTTTCACCGACTGGTCGAGCACCGGTACACATTACTAAGTGCGCTATTTTTCCGATGTTGCCCTACTGAAGTTACACAGTAATAGCGTCACTGCTATTAGCTTCACGACATACATACTATGGAAAGCCGTTTGGGTCTTTGTGTGTCAAAAAAGATACAGTAGCGCTGTCAAAAATAAACAAGCAAACACTGGCCACGAACGATGTGTTTACAATACCACGTTGGTAATAAAGGGCTAGGGTTAGACCGCAACTTCTGGTGTAGCTAGGTTTAGCTTGGTACCTAGCTAGCACAAATACAACCAGCCTAAAAACAATGACCAGTAGAGACTGCAGTCATTGTCATTATTCTTAGCAATGATTTAGGAATCCTTGTGAGTAAGTATTAGCTAGGTTGCCACTAATTGTTCACCTATTAAAATTGAACTTCAGTTCATGAAAATAAATAGCTAGCCAGCTACTTAACCCTGTTGCCCAAAGCTAATGTTATAAGCAGCCAGATAGCTTCATCCGGCTAGTGAGGCTCGCCACAATAAGGATTAGGCACAATTGTGGAATTTGGGGTTTGCCTTCAAAATAAAAGTATGTCATTGACAGTGATGCAAATGAATACAAATAGTATAATTTTATTTTGAAGGCTAACCACAAAGTCCACTATTGTGGCTAATCCTTATTGTGGCTAGCTTCACATAGATAGGTCCGACCACCATTAATCAAATAAGAAATGTCTTATAAATTAGGGTTATTTTAGATGATTACACCTAGCTATATAGTTAGCGACTGAATCAGATTATGTACACTGCTCAAAAAAATAAAGGGAACACTAAAATAACACATCCTAGATCTGAATGAATGAAATATTCTTATTAAATACTTTTTTCTTTACATAGTTGAATGTGCTGACAACAAAATCACACAAAAATTATCAATGGAAATCAAATTTATCAACCCAAGGAGGTCTGGATTTGGAGTCACACTCAAAATTAAAGTGGAAAACCACACTACAGGCTGATCCAACTTTGATGTAATGTCCTTAAAACAAGTCAAAATGAGGCTCAGTAGTGTGTGTGGCCTCCACGTGCCTGTATGACCTCCCTACAATGCCTGGGCATGCTCCTGATCAGGTGGCGGATCGTCTCCTGAGGGATCTCCACCCAGACCTGGACTAAAGCATCCGCCAACTCCTGGACAGTCTGTGGTGCAACGTGGCGTTGGTGGATGGAGCGAGACATGATATCCCAGATGTGCTCAATTGGATTCAGGTCTGGGGAACGGGTGGGCCAGTCCATAGCATCAATGCCTTCCTCTTGCAGGAACTGCTGACACACTGCAGCCACATGAGGTCTAGCATTGTCTTGCATTAGGAGGAACCCAGGGCCAACCGCACCAGCATATGGTCTCACAAGGGGTCTGAGAATCTCATCTCGGTACCTAATGGCAGTCAGGCTACCTCTGGCGAGCACATGGAGGGCTGTGCGGCCCCCCCAAAGAAATGCAACCCCACACCATGATTGACCCACCGCCAAACCGGTCATGCTGGAGGATGTTGCAGGCAGCAGAACGTTCTCCATAGCGTCTCCAGACTCTGTCACGCCTGCCACATGTGCTCAGTGTGAACCTGCTTTCATCTGTGAAGAGCACAGGGCGCCAGTGGCGAATTTGCCAATCTTGATGTTCTCTGGCAAATGCCAAACGTCCTGCACGGTGTTGGGCTGTAAGCACAACCCCCACCTGTGGACGTCAGGCCCTCATACCACCCTCCTGCTGGAGGTCATTTTGCAGGGCTCTGGCAGTGCTCCTCCTGCTCCTCCTTGCACAAAGGCAGAGGTAGCGGTCCTGCTGCTGGGTTGTTGCCCTCCTACGGCCTCCTCCACGTCTCCTGATGTACTGGCCTGTCTCCTGGTAGTGCCTCCATGCTCTGGACACTACACTGACAGACGCAGCAAACCTTCTTGCCACAGCTCGCATTGATGTGCCATCCTGGATGAGCTGCACTACCTGAGCCACTTGTGTGGGTTGGAGACTCCATCTCATGTTACCACTAGAGTGAAAGCACCGCCAGCATTCAAAAGTGACCAAAACATCAGCCAGGAAGCATAGGAACTGAGAAGTGGTCTGTGGTCACCACCTGCAGAACCATTCCTTTATTGGGGGTGTCTTGCTAATTGCCTATAATTTCAACCTGTTGTCTATTCCATTTGCACAACAGCATGTGAAATGTATTGTCAATCAGTGTTGCTTCCTAAATGAACAGTTTGATTTCACAGAAGTGTGATTGACTTGGAGTTACATTGTGTTGTTTAAGTGTTCCCTTTATTTTTTTGAGCAGTGTATATTGCTACGTGGAAGAAATAGTAAGTGAAAGTATAGCTTTGATGTTTTACTGGTAACGGGAACATATGTAAATGCCAACAAAATAACTTTTTGGTTAGTGTGGTGTGTGTTTGTGTGTGTGTGTGTGTGTGTGTTTATTTGACTATTTATCTGTACTACAATGCTTAAGAGGCCGCATTTCTTTTTATATCGGACAATATCGGTTACTGGCCAAAAATGTAATATCTGTGCATCACTAGTCATTACTGTTATAAATGTGGATATCTAACAATTATTAGGTCATTAGCATGGAGACTGTATAGTAGGTACATTGTACAAAATACCTACTTGTAAAGTACAGTGAGAAATATGTGATTAAGTCCAAGATCAGACATCAGATCACAACAATCCTGGCAGTTAGTGGAAACCCAAAACCCAAAGAGTGGAGGGAGGGGGTCTGTGTTAGTGGGTACCACACAGTGGTCACGGGTGCGGGAAGAGGGTGGCAGGTTTACCCAAAGGGTTACAATCACTGTGAAAAAAGCAGAATCCCACTAGTGTCCAGTCAGTGATCGTCTCAGATGCACCTTGTAGTTGGAGAAGTGATTAGCAAAGGGTTTCCAGGTAAGTAGCAGGGGTTTGAAGCAGAGTTAGTGGGGGTCCAGTGCACTGCTTTGAGGCAGGGCAAACCCAAAAGGAGGGGGGTTAGATAGGGGGGCAGCAGGCTAACCCGAGGGTCTCAGGACAGGGTCTGAGGGGCGGGGCAGTCTTACCTCTGGGGGAAAGGAGGGGAGGGGGTTCAGAGGGGACTCTGATAAGGCCCTCCGGCCACACATGAAAAGGCAATTCCATCTGCACAGAGTCAGAGACAACAGAGACCAAGGAGAGGACGAAGGGAAAGAGAGAGGGAGGTAGGGAAGAGAGGGATACTAGCTAAGGCATTAGAGGTTTCAGGAATCTAGATATATTCATAAGAATACATAAGCCGATATATATATTTCCCTATGTCAAATATAACTGTCCTACTAGTTCCAGAAACAACACACATAGCTATGTAGCCTATCTGTATGTGTTTGACAGACAGTGTAACAGGCAGTGATGTGTGAATTAGCTGTGGTCATGGCTGCTTATTGACAGTCTGTCCTTCCATCTTACTGCAACTGCTGCTCTTTCAATCTCTGGCCAGCTCGGCACGGCAGAAAATGTAGGATTGCTATGGCAACCCCCGGGAGGGGTAGGGGGGTTGGAGCATGGGGTGGGGAACCTGACCAGTAACATTGTGTTTGAGTGCGGTAATGGACAGTTCCCTGATCTCCTCAAATATGTTCTAGAGATGCTTGTACACTCTCTCTCTCTGTTCTATATATCACACGCATGCACGCACACACACACACACACACACACACACACACACACACACACACACACACACACACACACACACACACACACACACACACACACACACACACACACACACACACACACACACACACACCTGCCTGAGAGGCATATTCAGCTGATCTAACTGCATTCAATGACCTCAGCAAGCGAGCGCAAGTCTTACAATGAGTCACGGACACGGTCACACACACTCAACCTGACGACACCCTTATCACTGTGTTTCTCACTCGCTCTCCCCTCTTTCACTCTTTTTCTCTCTCTCACTTTCTCTATCTCTCTCTCCTTAAGGAAGCTCCAATATGTTCATGCCAGAATCCTTTTCTTCACTTATCTCACTATCCTGTAGTTGTATGGCTGTATGTCATGATGCGTCTGAACCCAAAGTGTGTGTGTGTGTAAAGTCCAGTAATCCTCCCTCCCTGGGCTCAGTGGGCTGCCATCCTAGCACTTTGTACGTGGTCTGTACTCTATACTGTAATGGCTGCCAGTGTATTGTGGTGCAGCGAAAATAGTGCTTCATAACTCCACTGGCCTTTTCTGAGACTGGTATCTGGCCTCAACTCCCCACCATCCCAACTCAAATACTCTGTTTACACCAAATAAGGCCTATTAAATACTGTATCTATCTATATATTGTTCTGTGAGCTATTTTTGTATACAATTTCTGTATTTCCAGTCTTTCTCTAAATACATAGTGATGTGACTGTTACTGTCCCCTGTTCTCTGACTGTGAGTCTTGTGACTGAACCCTTCATCACCACCACAAAAACCCAAACCTCAACTTTTATATCCCCAAACCTCTCTGGCAGGGTTCCCTCATTGGTTGGTTGTGCTTGAAAATCTAACCACGTTGGGCTCCGATTGGATGGTTATGGTGAAGAGAGGGCTATGGCCCGCCACTCAAGCATGGAGACACAAGCTGGTGCTGAGTAGTGTCGTAGGGGGGGAGGAGAACTCGGAGGATACACAAAGGCTCCCTCATGATCGTGTGTGTGTGTGTGTGTGTGTGTGTGTGTAAATCTCACTGAGTATACACAATGTTCTCGCTACTGGGAGCATTTGTGTGTACAGTATGGGTGTGTGTGTCTATGAGGGACCCCACATGAGAGCAATTGTGTGTACGGTATGTGGGTGTATGCATATGTGTGTTTATACAGTTTGAGTGTGTGTCTCTCTCAGGACAAACATAGGCTCCCCCATGAGGTGCGGGGGCAGAGAGAGGGCAGATGTAAACATTAATTAGAGTAAAAAACTAGACAACAGAGAACCACTGTGTATCCTTCCCTCCCTAATAATAGAGGCAATTCTGATCCGAGAACAGTTCCAATATTGGGCTCATAATGGCTGAGATTAAACCTGTAATAGGGAGAGCTGATCTGACATTAGTTAGGGTCCAAAAGCTACTTAGTGACACAGCACCTCAGCTAAGGATCAATGTGCAAACAACACCACGCTGAATCCTACAATAAGAAGACAGGATGCTGGTGATGACCTGGCCCACTGGCCCTTCCTTACCTTCTGTTTCCTCTTCTCTTTCCTTTTGTCCTCCGTGTCCTGCAGCATCTTCTCTCTCCACAGGTCAAAGAAGTAGGAGGGGTTTGTGTAGAACTTCAGCCCCTCCTTACCATCATCCCTGTAGGAGCAGTAGGAAACCAGAGTTAACCCTAGACACTGATTTGAGGTCAGTCTTGCTGATCCTAGATCTGCTACTCAGAGCGTTGCGAACCAGAGATAGCTGATGAGGGTCAAATTTGACCTCTCTCTTTTTATCTTTTCATTTGTCTTTTTATTTCACCCTATCTTCACCCTTAACCAGGAATAATCCAATAATCCAATCACTTCAAAAAAACTAACACATATACCCTGCCACCCTCATGCACACATTTGTCCATCATATCATATCACATCAACATGGGAATGCAATGTGCCCAAGACGCACAAATAGCCACATTGACTCTCTCTCCTTCTCTTACACATTCTAGTCGGTGATACCTCAAAAAGGTGCTGAACTAATTGGCATATATTCTACCATAACATTATACTTGTTTCTCCATTAACCCCCTCAGCCACCTACAGAGTTTAGAGGGTTACATAACCCATAATGCACCTCTTCTTCCTAGCTACCATGGAGTGTTCGGTGACGAACGGGAATGATTGTGAGAGAGGGATAACAATAGGAAGAGGAAACATGAAAAGAAAGAACATCAAAAGGAGATGAGGACGTTTAATGATATGCAACAACATGGGGAAAGATGTCAGGAGTGTGACAGAGTGGTAGGGTGTGTGTGTTTGAGTGTGTAAGTATATTAGGTGTATCTTGTGTGTGTGTGTGTCTGTGTGTGTGTGCGTGTGCGTGTGTGTGCGTGTGCGTGTGTGTGTGTGTGTGTGTGTGTGTGTGTGTGTGTGTGTGTGTGTGTGTGTGTGTGTGAGAGAGAGAAATGCTGTTCCGACTGAGTACTATGCGTGTTTATATTGTGTGTGTGTTTGACAGGGCAGCAGCAGCTGGATCTGAAGAATAACAGCCTGAGGTGTAGCAGACAGCCCCCTGGTGAGAAGTTCAGGAGCGAAAGAGGAAGAAAATAAGAAAGAGGGGGCATGGAAGGAAAGAGAGGACAGAAACTCAAAAAGTGGTCCAGAAGTCCTTCAGAAGTACTGAGACACAGAGGGGTCAGAGAGCATGCTGAGTAGAGGTGTCTGTCTGTATGCAGTCCCATAGCGACAGGTAGTCTAGTATTTAGAGCATTGATCAAATCCTGAGCTGACAAGGTAAAAATCTGTTGTTCTGCCCCTGAACAAGGCAGTTAACCCACTGTTCCCCAGTAGGCCATAATTGTAAATAAGAATTTGTTCTTAACTGACTTGCCTAGTTAAATAAAAA
Organism: Oncorhynchus tshawytscha; assembly: GCF_018296145.1. Lineage (NCBI taxonomy): Eukaryota > Metazoa > Chordata > Actinopteri > Salmoniformes > Salmonidae > Oncorhynchus > Oncorhynchus tshawytscha. The sequence goes on along the minus strand of NC_056433.1, from coordinate 40,321,458 downwards.
ATAAAAATAGCGATATCTAAAGCTGCTTCTCAGCATAGACTAGTTCAACAGTCGACATCTATCCTAGAGAAGACAGACACTGAGCCGTACAGCTATTAAACCCACACTATTAAACTGAGAACCCAGACAAATAAAAGGCCCCGGACCATTTGCTGTGGTTTCATTATGGATTATTTATCTCCAGCTGGCTCTCTGAATTTAATTCAATTTAATGGGCTTTAATGGCATGGGAAACATATGTTTACATTGCCAAAGCAAGTCAAATAGATAATTAACAAAAGTGAAATAAACAATACATAATTAACAGTAAACATTGCACTCACAAAAGTTCCAAAATAATAAAGACAGTTCAAATGTCATATTATGTCTATATACAGTGTTGTAATGATTAATAAATAGGCACAGGTAACAATGTGACACTTACAGAACTTAGGATTCTAAGGCTACTAGAATCATAAGGCTACTATTGCTGAACTGGACACCAAAATCGAGAGCACCATTTGAACGGTTGCTTCGCAGGGCCAGAGTATTGTGGACCTTGAGAAAGCTTCTGAATTCAACGCTGGTAGGATCGACGAGTTAGAGAAGCTATGCACGTTATTGCAGGATACTGTGCAGATGCTTTCTGTGAAAGTGGTCGACCTCGAGGGCCGATCCCGACGTCATAACCTTTGCGTTGTTGGTCTGGCAGAGGGGGTGGAGGCTGGCTCTCGCCCCACCAACTTCTTTGCCAAGCTATTGAGAGATGCAATGGGATCGGATGTTTTGGCTTCGGATCCCCAGCTGGACCGTGCACATCGCGCCCTTGTCCCAGTGCCTGGTCCGGGCCAACGTCCTCACCCAGTAATCATCTGTTGTCACAGTTTCAAGACCAAGGATCTTATCCTGCGCGAGGCTCGGATGAGGGGTAACCTGTTACATAAAGGACACCCCTTCCGTGTCTATGAGGATTATGCGCCCGACGTGGCAAAACATCACGCCGGCTACAGAGATGTCATGACCAAACTCTATCTTCGCCCAGCCTTGCTCTTCCCTGCAAGACTTTACCCCTCCTTCCGGTGAGAAGATTTGTCTCTCCTCGGTTTTGGACGCAGAGAAGTTTATCCGGGAATAGACACCGATCCCCCATATGGGTTAGAGCACCTTGTCATTGTGTGTTAGGGTCTGCTCATGGACTCGAATCCATACTATACCAGAACGGGTGAAACCTTATTAAACTGTCTCAGCAAGTGCTACTGAACATGTAAGATGCTGAGCCGACCAATGGAGGGCGGTCAGAGCTCTTTATTTAACCTTCATTTCACTTTCATTCCGACTAGACGACTGATCTGTCGTTGGAGTTCAGAGATGTCTGTTTGGGTGGCCTTCCAGGTTTGATCATTAACACTTTCGGATGGATATACTTATATTCCCCCATTTTCAATTCGTATATTATTCTTATTACCATACCATTTATTTATTGCTTGCAGGGGACTGGGGGTGATGGTTGGGCAGACACAGACACCTGGATAGCAAGTTGGTGTTTGTGCCGTTCTGCTTCTGTCATAGCCGTGGGCCGCTCTCCCGATTAGATTCCCACCAGCCTTCTGTGGTGCTTGTGTCTATGTGTAGGTGTGCATATATATAATTATTATTTGTACTTTATTATTATTATTATTATTATTAAAAATGTTCTCTTAGCATTTTATTATTATTTTGTATGTGTATATTTTAAGTGTAGGTATGTGTATGTGTGTGTGTATGTGTGTGTGTGTGTATGTATATGTATGTATTTGTATATGTCTATATATATATATATATATATTTTTTTTTTTATGTGTGTGTATGTATATATATATATGTACATATATGTGTGTGTGTATGTATGTAGGTGTATGTATGTATGTATGTATGTATGTATGTATGTATGTATGTATGTATGTATGTATGTATGTATGTATGTATGTATGTATGTATGTATGTGTATGTATGTATATACGTGTGTGTGTGTGTGTGTGTGTGTATATATATATGTATGTGTTTATGTGTATATATGTATATGTAAATGTACTGCTGTCTATGTCGCTTGCTGATGGTTTATGTTTAGACCGGCATTGCTTAGCAATATAGTCTTGTGATGCTATATCTTGCTTATCTCAGGGATTGATTGACCCAAGATGACGCTTCAGTGCGCAATATGTTTAAGTTGCAACTTATTCTGTTTTGGTTTATATGATGCTAATTGAACACTTTATTCGCGGGAGCCTCCTCAGTTCATATGTTAGTAGAAGTTCTAGGATAGTGAGAGGTGAACGTATATTTGGGATTTTATTTTTGTTTTACCTCTTGTTCGAGGTCGCGCAGTGCATTTTTGGCATCAGCCAGACAATGTGTTTATTATTTAGATTTTTTATTTTTATCCTCAAATGTTGTTTCTCTCCTATTTGTGTATGCCTGTTGAAGGTGGGTTTATGGGGGGTAAGTGTTAGGGGAACAGGGTGGGAAGTAAAGGTTCTTGCAGGGGGGAGGGGTGGGTTGGATACTGCTCAGGTGTAGGTGCTACATATGCTGATCGTGATGGCTTGGTGCGCTTTCTTACCTTTTTATTGAGTTACATGTTATGCAGGCCACCATAGGAACTACAAACGAGAGGAGGGTGGGGCTTAAATTCACTTCCTGGAATGTCAAGAGTGTCAAGAGTTTAAACAAACCAATTAAGAGAGGCAAGGTCCTAGCCCACTTGAAAGCACTCTCATCTGATAATATAATTTTGCAAGAATCCCATCTGGATAACAATTCTCATTGCAGACTTAAATGTAGGAGGGTGGGGCAAGTGTATCACTCTAACTTCTCGGCCAAAACGAGAGTCACAGCGATTCTGGTACGGAAAGGAATTCCCTTTCTACATAAAACCACTATTGCTGATAAAGAGGGTCGTTATGTGATCGTAATAGGAGAGATCCACTCTATTTCCATAACTCTACTACATATCTATGGGCCAAACATTGATAACCCCTCTTTTTTCAAAAAGAGTTCTTGCCCTAATTCTAGATTGGAGGGGACCTTAACTGTGTGCTAGACCAATATTTGGATAGATCCTCTACCCGGTGAACCCCTACCTCCTATTCAAGCTAATTCTTGAATACCTACATAAAAAAATTCTAATTTATTTGATATATGGAGGATCTCTAACCCTACGGGTAGGGAATACTCCTTTTACTCTCCTGTTCACAATGTTAATACTCAAATTGACTACTTTTTGGTTGATGCGAAATTACTCCCCTATACCTGTAATGTGAGGTATCAGGATATTATAATCTCCGACCACAGTCTATTCACCTTCTGCTTGAGATTGGGTAACATTGTACCAACCAAGAGGGTCGGGAGGTTGAATCCTCAGCTCCTCACAGAACCAACATTCTGTGAACATCTTAAAACCTCTTGGGGAGGCTGCGAATTTTCGCAGCTTTTTGTTAAAAATCGCGCAACATTTCAGCGCCCTGCTACTCATTCCAGGAATATAGTATATGCATATGATTAGTATGTGTGGATAGAAAACACTCAGACGTTTCTAAAACTGTTTAAATCACGGCTGTGACTATAACAGAACGTCTGTTTCATCGAAAAGCGCAGGAAAATCTGATCACTGGAGATGGAAAAAATATCCATGCGCCACTTCCATGAATTGTTAAAGGTGAACCGTATTAAATGAGGCCGAGCTTGCAGTACCTACAGCTTCCACAGGATGTATAGAGTCTTCTCATTTGATTCTGATTTGATTCTTGGTAGATCCGACCAAAGGGAACCGATTCCCTCCGACCACCAACTCGAGGCATTGTCTCTGTGTTTTTCCGGACATTTTTTCCACACGACCAACTATCGAATTTACATCGCCTCCTGATGATTTTTATAGCTTATTAACGTGTAGTAATACCTAAAGTTGCATTAGAAAGGTATTTCGAAGTGTTTTGTGAAAGTTTATCGTCGACTTTTTAACTTTTAAAAATGACGTTACGTTATGAAACGCTATTTTTTCCGTTTATCACACAGTCTTCATAGATCGATATCTAGGCTATATATGGACCGATTTAATCCAAAAAAGACCCAGTATTGATTATGGGACATCAAGGAGTGCCAAGAAAGAAGATGGTCAAAGGTAATGAATGTTTTATATTTTATTGTGCGGTTTGTGTAGCGCCGACTACGCTAATTATTTTTGTTTACATCCTCTACGGGTCTTTTGGGGTGTTACATGCTATCAGATAATAGCTTCTCATGCTTTCGCCGAAAAGCATTTTACAAATCTGACTCGGTGGCTAGATTCACAACGAGTGTAGCTTTAATTCAATACCTTGCATGTGTGTTTTAATGAAAGTTTGAATTTTATCGAAAAACGATCAGTGACGCTCTAAAATATCCGCTGATTACCCGCTGATTTGATCCCCCGAGGGAACATCCTCCCTAAGAAGACCAAATTACTTTTTTCTTTGATACCAACGACAACACAGAGACTTCCCCAGCATTATTGTGGGAAACACTGAAGGGTTATTTTAGAGGCTGTATCATCTCCTTTCAGTCTGCCAGGACTAGGCAAAACAGAGGAAAATTGGTAGAATTGGAGGGACAAATTTACTTACTGGATAGGGAGAATGCTAGCCATCCATCTATGGAGAAACTTTTAAAAAATTAACTCTTTAAAATTTGAATATAATCAGATTCTCTCAGCTAAAATTGATAAATCTTTTCTCTATGCTAAGCAAAAATATTTTGAGTTTGGCGACAAACCACACAAATTACTCGCCAGACAACTTCGAAAAAGTGTGAGTGACCAAATGGTTCACAAAGTTAAATCTGCATCTGGGAAATTGCTCTCTTCCCCCAAAGACATCAATGACAGATTCTGTTAGTTTTATGAGACTCTATGTACATCAGCAGATCGTAACTCCTTAATTATGCAAAACTTTTTGGAGGACTGTAATCTTCCTGAATAAGGAAATATCTCTTGAAGAAATTCGAGAAACAATTAAATATCTAAAGAGTGGCAAGACACCGGGCCCATATGGATACGCTGGTGAATTCTATAAAACATTCAGCAAAACACTCTCTCCCTACCTGCATAAAATGTTGGTTCAGGCCAATGATGAGGGAGCTCTCCCACCTACTTTGGATGAGGTGTTCATTACAGTTATACATAAGAAGGGTAAAGATCCAGAAGAGGTAGGGTCATACAGATCAATATCTCTCCTTAATACAGACCAAAAGATTTTAGCAAACATTCTGGCTAACAGGCTTACCACTTTAATTGGCAAATTGATCCATTCGGACCAGACCAGCTTTATCCCTGACAGAAACTCATTCTTCAATCTCAGTCGCCTCTTCAACATTATGTATTCTCAGAGGTTACCTAACGTGGACCTTGCCGTTATATCTCTTGATGCCGAAAAGGCCTTTGACCACGTTGAGTGGTCCTATCTATTCAAGGTCCTACAGAAATGTAATATTGGAGATCGGTTCATAAATTGGATCCAGCTTTTATATAGGAACCCTTGTGCAAGAATATTCACTAACCAATCATTGTCGCCTCAATTTAACCTTTATAGAGGGACAAGGCAGGGTGGTGCGCTGTCACCTATGCTCTTCACCCTAATTATTGAACCTCTCACTCAGGCGATCAGATCTCATGCAGCAATACATGGCTATAATACTAAAGATACTGTAAATAAGATTTCCCTAAACGCAGATGACATTCTCCTCTATGTAACAGAACCTCAAGCTAGTATTCCAGCTATTCTTGATGTGGTTAATTTGTTTGGTACCTTCTCAGGATGCAGAATAAATTGGAACAAGAGCGAATTAATGCCCATACGGTTGCAAAACACCTCTTGGCTAGAACATCTTCCAGTTAAATTATCTTCAGAAAAATGTACCTACCTAGGATTTGTAGTTACCAAACAATACTCCTCACTATTTAAAGAGAATTTCCCATCTCTGATGGAAAAACTCAAGGCAAACACACAATTTTGGAGAACTCTCCCAATTTCTCTGCTCGGAAGAATTAATGCAATTTAAATGGTCTTCCTCCCACAACTGCTCTACCTATACCAGAACATCCCAGTATTCATACCTAAATCCTTTCATAAACAACTGGACTCAATTATCAATCCTTTCATCTGGGATTATAAAACACACAGGATAGGTAAAAAAAACCCACCTCTGTAAATACAAGATCCTTCGCTATTGTCGCTGTGATTTTGTCGCCTATCAATCTGGAGATGTCACTTTATCGTAACAATCCTATTATACATAGCACAGTCCAAATCTGGACGCAAATTAAAGTCCACTTTGATCTTAGACCAATATCATTCATGCTCCCTGTTGCCAGGAATCCCTCCTTTGCCCCCTCTAACCTGGATTACACCTTTGAGCGATGGGTAGAGCTAGGGATAAGTACCATAGGGGATCTATATATAGAAGGGACTTTGCCTCCTTTGAGTTGCTGAGGGAAACTTATAATCTTCCCAGAAGTAACTTTTTCAGATACCTACAAATTAGAGATTATGTTAGAAAACACCTTCGCAACATTTGGGAATGCTAAACCTTCCATGTTTGATGGGTGTATAAAAATATGCCCCACCTCAGACAAACTGATATCTCGTCTATATGACGCTTTTCAATCTGTTAGCACACCTTCTACAGATGCCATTAAGGCAAAATGGGAGGAAGAACTAGGGACTGACATCTCGGTGGCAGACTGGGAAGATAGCTTGGAGTATATCCACACCTGCTCCATTAACTCCAGACATACAATTCAAGGTATTACACAGATTACACTATTCCGAAACTAAACTGCATAGGATATTTCCTGATACATCCCCTATGTGTTTCCTTTTAGGTGGTTGTAGAATATAATGGCTCTTTTCTGGATTTTGATAATTAGCGGGTATCAGAAAAATTCTGCTCTGCTCTGTATGCATTATTTTGTGTTTTGCACTGTAAACAAATTCTGCATGCAGAGTCTCAATTTGGTGTTTGTCCCATTTTGTGAATTCTTGTTTGGTGAGCGGACCCCAGACCTCACAAGCATAAAGGGCAATGGGTTCTATTTTTAGCCAGATCCTAATTGGTATGTCAAATTTAATGTTCCTTATGATGGCATAGACGGCCCTTCTTGCCTTGTCTCTCAGATCATTTGCAGCTTTGTGGAAGTTACCTGTGGCGCTGATGTTTAGGCCAAGGTATGTATCGTTTTTTGTTTGCTCTAGGGCAACGGTGTCTAGTTGGATTTTGCATTCGTGGTTCTGGCAACTGTACATTTTTTGGAACACCATTATTTTTGTCTTACTGAGATTTACTGTCAGGGCCCAGGTCTGACAGAATCTGCGCATAAGATCTAGGTGTCGTTGTAGGCCCTTCTTGGTTGGGGACAGAAGCACCAGATCATCAGCAAATAGACATTTGACTTCAGATTCTAGTAGGGTGAGGTCCGGTGCTGCAGACTATTCTAGTGCCCTCGCCAATTTGTTGATATATATGGTGAAGAGGGTGTGGCTTAAGCTGCATCCTTGTCTCACCCCCTGGCCCTGTGGAAAGAAATGTGTGTGTTTTTTACCAATTTTAACCGTGTACATGGATTTTATAATGTTGTATGTTTTTCCCTCAACACCACTTTCAATCAATTTGTATAGCAGACCCTCATGCCAAATTGAGTCAAAAGCTTTGGTGGGCAGAAGGGGCATTGGTCTGATATGGGGGGTGGTATATGGATGTGGCCAGGGTTTGCTTGGGGTGGTCTTAGCTGTTTGGGGTGTGGCTGGTGGTGCAGTGGTCTGGGTGTAGGTCCTCTTGGCGTGGGTTCTCTCGGTGCAGGTCCTTCAAGACGGGGTCTTGCATGTCTGGGAGGGTGTTCAGCTGGTTTGGGCGGGGTGTCCGTTGCTCTGTTGCTCCTGTGTGAGGTGCTGGGGCTACGGTTAAGGGTGACATCCTTCAGAGTCCTGGCAAAAGTTGGGATTGCTGCCTTGTAGAGATGGACTTGGTCGTAAAGGCTGTTCAAGTCCAGGGTGGACTGGTGGTCCAGGTATACATTAGGTTTTGAGGCACAGTCTCATGAAATGTTTGCATTCACCCACTGTATGGTGGCAGAGTGAACATATTTTTGTGGTAGCAGGGTGGAAATAACCACTTGTGTGTGGGGGAAAGTGGAAGAAGCTTTTTCAATCACTCCCTTGAGTGCTGTTGCCACCCTTTCCTGCTGGGCCCTCAGTCATTTGTGCCCGTGTGAATTATAATGTGGCTGGGGGACCCTAGTCTGTCCTTTGACAACAGCACCAGGGCATGCCTATTGTTTAGGAACCAGAGTTTAGCCACTTTGTGTTTGGAAAAAGTTAATCCTCTTGAATGTATTTGCCATTTGAGTCAATGAGGAGCACAATCTCTGGCTTTTGTGTGTCTTCAGTAGATGTGGGGGGGTTGTCAGTAGGGCTATCGTGGGACCTGACAGGAGGGCTGTTAGGAGGGGATGGGGTCTGTTGGGTTGGTGAGTCCTGTGTTGTCTGTCACATTGTGGTGTTGAGGTTGTGGTCCGGGTCTGAGGTGGGCTATTCTGCTGACTTGTCTGGGGGAAAGGTCCTGCTCTCTGTCACACCTCAGCTTTTTGACATTGTCCTTCAGTGCCATGTGTGCCTCTAAGTTCTCTCACCTCAGTCCATAAAGCAGCCAGCTCTCTCAGACAGCCATCCATCTCCACCTTCTACCCTCCGGGTCTTGTTGGGGTGGGGGGGTTGTTGTTGTGCTGGTCTGTTTGGTGGGCATGTTCTGTCTGGATTGTGTGGACTAGCTCTCCAGGGAGATGGATGAGCAATGCAGTTGTGGGACCTGGGTATGTTCAGTGCTGGGGGGGGGTATCCTCATCTGCAGGACAGTTTGAAGAGGTGTGATCAGACGCACCTAGGATGGGGGAGTCATCACAGAGAGAGAGCTTTTCCTGCAGTGCTCTCTCTTTGATCCCATAAAAGTCTTGCTGGAACTGCATGAGGATGCCCTGCACCATTACTGTCCCATACTTGTACACATTAACAGAGGTTGTTTCAATTTCCCTCAATGTCTAGTATTCTGAGTTTCCACCCTGGGCCAATACCCTCTCTCTTGAGATAGAGGTAGTGTGCTCTTGTAGCACTGTCCCATGCCAGGGGATGGTCTGTGTGGAAAATTAAGTTGCTTACATTCCCCTCTTTGTAGCAGTCAGCAAATAGTGTCTCTGGATTGTACTTATCCTTGCAGGATTAATTTTTATATCCATTGGGATCTGTATTGTAATGACCTCTGGACAGGGATACGCCATGGGGCTTCAAAGGCCAATGCATTTGGGTGGAGGGGGGGTGGTGGTACGGCTGTGAAACTCTCCTGCCATTGTTAGGCTCAAGAGTTTTTACACATCTGACTTCACACTTCAGTGCTAATTGAAGGTTCCGTCAGGTCTGTCCTAGCATCTTGGTTGCTTAGTATACGTATTTACTTAGCTTTATATATAACTTAGCTTTATATATAACAAAATTACTTTGAGATGATTGTATTTTAGTTTTTGGCTTCAGAAGTAGCTCCAGACGGAATATTACTCACTCAGTTTTGTGTTGGATGGTATTTCCAGGTTCCGCTGTGTTTCTTCTGCAGGTTTAGGTTTGTTAGAAGTTTTTTATTGATGGTGCTTACACGGAGAGCCATGTAAGCAAACATGTAACAGTATAAAGATCCACCAGGCAGTTTTCCCTCTCAGGTCAAAGCCACTATTAGCCTGGTAGTATTTGCTTGGTGTTATCAATAATGCAGTGGTTGCATCAGTAGTGTTATCCCACACAGACACACAGACAGACTAAGATTCTAACCAATAGGGCATGATTTTGAAGAGGTTCTTACCAATGACATCATGGTATGTTTATGGGCTGTTCAGGTGCTGACTAATAAGGTGTCAGGTTGCAATAACATTACCCAATCTGGAGGGAGGTTGCTGTGATGCTGACCTGTAGGGTGTGAGGATGTTGAGGGGTGGTGGCTGCTCGCAGAGGTCAAACGTCTCCTGCAGGGGGATGGGCAGCGACTGGCGGGAAAACAGCTGCTGGTCCTGGATGGTGGAGCTCCTAAATGCCTTCCTCATAGTAATGTCCTGGAGAGATACTGGTGAGAAGGAAAGAAAGAAAGAAAGAAAGAAGAAAGAAAGAAAGAAAGAAAGAAAGAAAGAAAGAAAGAAAGAAAGAAAGAAAGAAAGAAAGAAAGAAAGAAAGAAAGAAAGAAAGAAAGAAAGAAAGAAAGAAAGAGAAAGAGAGAGAGGCAGTCATGCAGAAGAACAGTTCCTGACTTTTTGGTTGATAAAGGTGAGATGAACAAGATAAAATTAGAAAAACATATATAAGTAATCAAATTGTACAACTGAAGATCAACACAAGAGGAAAAGATTGCCAGTGTGAGTTAAAAAAGCGATCTTAAAGTGGAACTGACAGCATTTTAGCAACATTAACTGAAATCTTATTACAATCTGTTCATATACTGTACACCCCCAGGAATAATATGACACTTTAAAAAAAAAAAAATCTGACACGCGAGCACTTATGTCATTTTCACAAATTCTTAGAATGTTTGTGAATTACGTATGCTAAGGCATTTGTGAAAATCCTATAGCAATATAGAGTGGGAAAGCAGCTGTGCGTTTGGTCAATTAATAGACACGGCAGGAAATAAAACGTAATAAAAACACATTTATAGTCCTATTGATCAAACAACGATGAAAAGCTAGGCTATCTGTTCCCTTACAAAAATGTTTTTGTTGCTACAAACTTCCTGGAAGTTATATTTATTGCCACCAGCGGCAAACAGTTTACCAGAAACCGTTTCTGGTGAACACATGAGTTCCAAGAGCAGTAATTCTGACCGTTGATGACCAATCAACCAAACGGTTGGAAAATGCAATCCAAGCTATTAAGCTAGCTACAACACCTACCAAAGTTGTCCGGTGAGTGTCTAACTTACTAATTAAACTTCCTAATAAAGCTAAATTATAAGCTAAATTATGCCTAGTTAGCAATGTCATGTTTCATGGGATAGATAGAAACACATTTAGTTGATACCAGTTTCATTCTATCAGCACCACTGACCGACTGGCTGGCGCTTACCTAGCTAATGTTATCTATCATATTTTTGCACAATTCATATGATAAGAAGCTAGCTAACTAATGATTTGCCTAAACACATATTTTTATTTGAATACGTTGCTGTCTTTTAATACCAATATGCATGTCAATATGCTAGTGTCACAGTTCAGTATCATGTTAGCTAGCACAACTGCTAAGGTAGCTAGCTAGCTACCAGAACAGAACTTCACTTTTGCAGATGGATACCCATCCCCTACCCGTGGATAGGACTAACGAGCATGCTCGCGACGCTAGCTTGTTGTCGCGGGAATATAACTACATTTACAGTTTTTGTTAACGTTTGGCTAGCTATGTCAGAGTCTGACACTTCTTCTGGACTGTCTCGGACACTGTTTCACTCGTTAGCCAACGTTAGATAAGTTAGCTGACTAGCTAAGTTACAATACCTAGATTTTACTTATTCTCCATCTGGGTTCATTTAACCAAGCTATTTGGCAGGCTTATCTCATGCTTGCATGGTGATTGATTGAGTTAGCTAGAGTTGCTGTACTGGTTTACGTCTGGAACCGAAGTTTGTGTCCCAGATTCCTGTTAAGTAGCAGTTAGCTGCTAGCCATCATGAAAATGGAGCAGACTAATGCTAACAGTGCTAGCCCACCAGTGTTTTTATCCACGGCTGGGAACAAATGCGCCAGGTGTGATATTTCTTCCCCACAACAATGAAGATAAGGTGGAACTGGAAAATGGACAGGGATTTGTCTGCCTTAAATGCACCACCATCAAGCAGCTTAGGGAAGAGATCTTCCAACTGTTAGCTTGGCTGCGAGAAAAGGATAACCTGCTTTCTAAGTATACCGATCTTGCTGTAACCCAGGCAAATTGAATCTCAGTTTTAAGATTTTGGCTTGCCTATAATCTGTGGACCGCTCAAGGTCCACTGTCATCCAAGAGCTCATATCAATGACATCAACTCCCTTCTGCCCACGGTTCTGGCCAATTACTATATTAAAACCATTGTCACTCATGTAGGTTTTAACGACGATCTGAGGCACTGAGGGAGAACTACAAACTAAAACACGCTCGCTAGCACAGGGAAGAGAATAATTATCTCTGATCCCCTCCAGTGCTACCAAATGGGTACGGAACGTTTCAGCCGACCCTTTGCCCTTAACGAGTACCTGAAGAAAGTTTGCAACGACAGGAATGTCTCTTTTTGTGACAACTTTGATTTGCTGTGGGAGCAACCAGCACCTTCTAAAAGAAACAGGATTCACCCTAGCCGCACGGGTTACAGGATTATTTCCAGTAACATTGCAAACTGTTTTAGAGACTGACAGATCGGGTCTGTTAGTGTGCCAGTTCTCCCTGTCAGAAGGACATGATATCAACTGCTGTAGAAATGGCACTATGGTTATTGTGAGTAAGTGACTTTATACAAACTGTCATCTCCTACCATTCTGATAGATTGGAGACTGTCTGAAAACGTGGTTGTAATGTTAATAATTTGGTAGTTATTCCATTGGTTACCTTGAGGCAGATGCCACAGGGCAGAGCGGCCCACAGTCATTGAATATGGCGCTTTTAAAAGTTAGAGCAATCTCAAGTAAAACCTTTCTCAAGAATGACCTCATTACTGAGCGCAAAATTGATTGCATGTTTCTCACTGAAACATGGCTGTCATCAGACTGTATTGCCGCTCTAATTGAAGTATCCCCCGGACTACAGCTTTTCATACTCTATCAGAAAAGAGAAAAAGGGTGGGTGGACAGCCTCTATTTCCACTAATGCGCTCAACTGTAAGGACATTGCATTTGGCGACTTTGGGTCTTTTGAGCATCATGCTGTACTGTTTAAATGTCAGCCACCAATGCTGGCCATAACCCTGTACAGGCCACCAAAGCACTGCCCCACTTTCTTCATTGACTTATCTGAACTATTATTTATTGTCCTTGAGAACTATGATAAAATCATTGTGTTGGGCGATTTTAATATTCATGTTGACAAAGAGACGGACTCCAAGGCCATTGAATTTATGAATCTTTTGAGCTCTATGGACTTTATCCAACATGCTACTGGGCCCACCCATAACCACGGCCATACTCGGGACCTGGTTATTACCAAGGGGCTTTCTGTTGACCTATCCTCTATTGTAGATGTTGCTTAATCTGATCACCATTACTACCTTGTTGCCCATAGCACAGGGTAATACTGAATGCATTATTAAGAAACACCATCTTAGTTGCTACAGATTTTATTGAGTGTATGAACAATACTCCACCACCTATTCTGCCTTCCTCTTGTGGTGATTTGTTCATAACTTTAACAGCAAATTACTGGAGCTATGGCATCAATGGTTGCCCTTAAAGTTGAAAAAGGCCACATCCAAACGGAGAGCCCCTTGGATGAGTGAGGAAACTAATAAATTAAAGAAAAATTGCAGAAAGGAAGAGCGGAAGTGGAGAAAGTCAAAGTTACACGTCCATTATGATATTCTGAGAGAGCAACTTGGCATATAACAAGGCAATTAGAAATGCCAGACAGGCTAATTTTCTAACTTGATCACTATTAATCAGAATAATTCGAGAGTGCTCTTCTCGACCGTTGATGGCCTGATAAATCCTACCCCCGCAAACCTATGTGAACTTTCCTCCACATCTAAATGTGATGAGTTTGCGGCATATTTCAGAGATGACATTAGGCTGGATAACAGTCAAGCAAGACCTGGTGAGAAGTTGGATGATATGTGCCCTAGCCTACCAGGTAAGTGATATGACAACTTAAGCCTTCTACCTGCCTTCCTGATCCTAACCCCACCACCTTCAAAACAGTTTAATTACATATCTGAAACAGCTAAATTATTTGCCAACTGTGTTTAAAAAAAATCCAATCTGTTTTTTGTGCCCAGCACAGAGACAGCCTTAGTTAAAATAGTAAATTATTTTAGAGCCAACACAGATGCGAAACAGCTCTCTGTCCTCTTAGATTTAAGTGCTGCATTTGACACTGTTGACCATGATGTCCTTCTGGACATACTGGAGAGGTGGTTTGGCCTCTCCGGTCCAGTTCTACATTGGTTTAGGATATTTAATCGGTCAAGAGTTTTTTTTGTCACCCTTGTTGAACATAACCCTTGTTGAACATAAAAAATACAGATCATATGTTGGGCTCCACAAGGTTTGATTTTGGGTCCAGTACTGTTCAGTTTATATGTTGCCCCTTTGCAGCATTATCAGAAAGCACAGCATTGCTTTTCACTGCTACGCAGATGATACACAACTGTACATTTCTGTGTCACCAGAAGATTTTAGCTCCACGGATAAATTCTTAGACTGTAGCAGTGATTTAAATACTTATATAAATCAAGACAAGACTGAGGAACTTATTGTGGGAGGCAAAGCACAGACAGAGAATCTAAATAGCTTTTTACCACCTGAGGAACATTACTAAGGTGCGGCCATTTCTCTCTCAGGCTGACAGAGGGACTCATCCATGCTTTTATTACAAGCAGGCTGGACTACTTTAATGCTCTCCTGTCTGGTCTACCCAAGAAAGCCATTGGTCAACCACAAGCCTGCAGAATTCTGCAGCACGGGTGCTGACCAAGACCAGAGAGCACACATTACATCGGTTTTAAGGTCTCTGCACTGGCTGCCTGTGAGTTTTAGAATACATTTTATGATTATACTATTGGTTTTTAAATCAATCCACGACTGTGCACCTCAATACATGTCAGACATGCTTTTAAGTTATGTACCCAGTATGTCCCTCAGGTCCTCTAGCACTGGCATTTTAACTATCCCAAAGGCCTGTGACGAAGAGGCATGGAGAGACAGCTTTTAGTTATAATGCCCCCAGCCTCTGGAAAAGCCTGCCAGAGAACCTGAGGGGGGCATATTTAAAAGAGATCTGAAACACATCTTTTTTTGTTGTTGAATTTTTACCCCTTTTTCTCCCCAATTTCGTGGTATCCAATTAGTAGCTACTATCTTGTCTCATCGCTACAACACCCGTACGGGCTCGGGAGAGACGAAGGTTGAAAGTCATGCGTCCTCCGATTCACAACCCAACCAAGCCGCACTGCTTCTTAACACAGCGCCATCCAACCCGGAAGCCAGCCGCACCAATGGGTCGGAGGAAACACAGTGCACCTGGCAACCTTGGTTAGCGCGCACTGCGCCCAGCCCGCCACAGGAGTCGCTGGTAAGCGATGAGACAAGGATTTCCCTACCGGCCAAACCCTGCCTAACCCAGGCGACGCTATGCCAATTGTGCGTCGCCCCACGGACCTCCCGGTCGCGGCCGGTTATGACAGAGCCTGGGCGCGAACCCAGAGTCTCTGGTGGCACAGCTGGTGCTGCAGTACAGCGCCCTTAACCACGAAACACATCTTTTTAGCTTTGCTTTTCATTAGAATGCTTTTTGGTTGAGAGTAGGGAATTCCAGTCATTCCAATAAATGTTACACCCCTTGAATAGGATTTGGAAATATGGAAGTATAGATTAACCAAATAATTTTACCTGAACATAACCCCAAAACGAAGGATTTATTAGCCAGCACTACTCTGTTGTTTATGATCTTATTATCATGGAGGACTGATTGGGTTAATTGATTCGAGTTCCAAAAAATTCTGTGGTCATGGAATGGCATGCTTTGAGCACTACTGAAAAGTGCTATTTACATGTGAAAAATCTATGCAATATGCTGCATTTGCTATAGGCCAATTGTTAACCTTTTTGTTGGTGACACTTTGATTTCTTGATAATATTCAGCTCTTTAAAGGGCAAATCCACAGATGAAACAATAACAAAATGGTCGCCCCGCCTCTGTTTTGGTAAAAAGCTGAGAGATGGGCCTGGAGAAATGTAACCGCTCTCAGATTAATAGACAGAGCTATGGATGCAAGGACTCACCATCCATGATATCACATTTACTGTTTAACCATGTTTTTGAAATTTTGTCTTAAAGTAATGATGGACTGTCATTTCTCTTTTGCTTATTTGAGCTGTTCTTGCCATAATATTGACTTATCAAATAGGGCTATCTTCTGCTTACCACCCCAACCTTGTCACAACACAACTGATTGGATCAAACGCATTAAGAAGGAAAGAAATTTCACACATTAATTTAAGAAGGCACACCTGTTAATTGAAATGCATTCCAGGTGACTACCTCATGAAGCTGGTTGAGGGAATGCCACGAGTGTGCAAAGCTGTCATCAAGGTAAAGTGTGGCTACTTTGAAGAATCTAAAATACAAATAATATTTTGATTTGATTAACACTTTTTTTTGTTACTTCATGATTCCATATGTATTATTTCATAGTTTTGATGTCTTCACTATTATTCTATAAAGAAGAAGATATTAAAAACAAAGAAAAACCCTTGAATGAGTGTGTTCAAACTTTTGACTGGTACTGTATATATAGTCCAAAAATGTAGCAACTACAGAGTAGTTTAAGTAACAGGCCTATTAGGCCTATGGATTTGTTTTTTATCAGTATGCATTAGATTGAGCTTTAAAAACTCCACCTTTATTCCATACGCTGGGATTCGCACTATGCAGAGCGCATAGTGTCCACTGGTTTCAAAAACAATGATTGATAGCAGTTTAAACTTCTTCAATTCAACCATTATTGGGTTCAAATACACATTTAGATTTGTGAACTGCCATCCACAGCAACCACAATCCTTAAGGCGCAAACAACGAAATGAGAGAGCAGCAGTGTGACTCACATCAATGCTCTATGTAGATATCAATAATAAGTGATATTCGTATCGCTGTAGACTACACCACTGTTGTCATCCTTACCTCCAAGCGTGTATAAAAATGGGATAGTCTTTGGATGCCGACAGCAGAATCACCTTTGGAAGACATAGCTACGACTGTAGCCTACAAAAGCATATTCCTGCTCTTTTGTCGCAATCCATCAAACCCATTGTGTGTGTCATTATAGTGGTCTCTGACTTGTAATCAGACTCGCTCAGTTGGAAAAATCTTAAACTTACGCCTTTTTTCAATGCTGATTTGAATGTCATTGAGTAAACAGAGGACTGTCAAAATTTTTTCCCCGCGATCAAGTTTTTCAAAAGTATCTTTAATCTGATAAAAATATTTTTGCTGGTAATGTAACAGATTACAGTGACTTTTTTTTGTAATCCCTTACATGCAAAAAAATTAAGATTTAATTTGAACATATTACTCCAGTGCTAGTCTCTCTACACTGGCTTCCTGTTAAGGCTAGGGCTGATTTCAAGGTTTTACTGCTAACCTACAAAGCATTACATGCTCCTACCTATCTCTGCGATTTGGTCCTGCCGTACATACCTACACGTACGCTACGGTCACAAAATGCAGGCCTCCTTACTATCCCTAGCATTTCTAAGCAAACAGCTGGAGGCAGGGCTTTCTCCTATAGAACTCCATTTTTAAGGAATGGTCTGCCTATCCATGTGAGACGCAGACTCGGTCTCGACCTTTAGGTCTTTATTGAAGACCCATCTCTTCAGTAGGTCCTACGCGGGGTGTGAAGGTGAACGAAAATGCACTGGGTCGACAAACTACCCTTGCTGTCTCTGCCTGGCCGGATCCCTTCTCCCTACTGGGATTCTCTGCCTCTAACCTTATTACTGGGGCTGAGTCACTGGCTTACTGGTGCTCTTCCACGCCGTCCCTAGGAAGGGTGCGTTACTTGAGCGGATTGAGTAACTGACATGATCCTGCTGTCAGGGTTGGCGCCCCCCTTGGGTTCGTGCCGTGGGGGAAATCTTCATGAGATATCCTCAGCCTTGTCTCAGGGTAGTAAGTTGGTGGTTTGAAGATATCCCTCTAGTGGTGTCGGGGCTGTGCTTTGGCAAAGTGGGTAGGGTTATATCCTGCCTGGTTGGCCCTGTCTTAGGACGGGGCCACAGTGTCTCCCGATCCCTCCTTTCTCAGCACCCAGTATTTATGCTGCAATAATTTATGTCGGGGGCTAAGGGTAGGGTCTGTTATATCTGGAATATTTATCCTGTCTTATCCGGTGTCCTGTTTGAATTTAAGTATGCTCCCTCTAATTCTCCCTCCCCTCCCATAGGACCTGATCCATGGTGAGGAGGAATAATGGTCTGGGGCTGTTTGTCATGGGTCAGGCTAGCCCCCTTAGTTCCAGTGAAGGGAAATCGTAATGATACAGCATACAATGACATTCTATATGATTCTGTGCTTCCAACTTTGTGGCAACAGTTTGGGGGAGGTCCTTTCCTGTTTCCGCAAGACAATATCCCTTTGCACAAAGCGAGGTTGATACAGAAATAGTTTGTCGAGATCGGTGTGGAAGAACCATATAGGGCAACGCACAATTGGTCCAGTATCGTCTGGGTTAGGGTTTGGCCGGCATTGTAAATACAAATTTGTTCTTAACTCAGTTGCCTAGCTAAATAAAGGTAAAAAAAAAAATTTTTAAACTTCACTGGCCTGCATAGAGCCCTGCAACAACTTCATATTAATGCCCATGATTTTGGAATGGGATGTTCAACGAACAGATGTCCACATACTTTTAGTCATGTAGTATATCAATGCATTGGATGAATTCAGACCCATTGACGTTTTCCACTTACATTACAGCCTTATTCTAAAATGTATCAAATTGCTTTTTTCCCCTCATCAATCTGCACACAATACCCCATAATGACAAAGCAAAAACAGGTTTTTACAAATGTTTGCTAATTAATATTTAAAAAAACTGAAATATCACCTTTACATAAGTATTCAGACCCTTTACTCAGTACTTTGTTGAAGCACCTTTGGCAGCGATTACTGCATCGATTCTTCTTGGGTATGACACTACTAGCTTGGCACACCTGCATTTGTGAAGTTTCTCCCATTCTTCTCTGCAGATCCTCTCAAGCTCTGTCAGGTTGGATGGCGAGCGTCGCTGCACAGCTATCTTACGGTCTCTCCAGAGATGTTTGACCGGGTTCAAGTCCGGGCTCTGGCTGGGCCACTCAAGGACATTCAGAGACTTGTTCCGAAGCCACTCCTGCCTTGTCTTGGCTGTGTGTTTAGAGTCATTGTCCTGTTGGAAGGTGAATATTCACCCCAGTCTGAGGTTCTGAGTGCTCTGGAGCAGGTTTTCATCAAGGATCTCTCTGTACTTTGCTCAGTTCATCTTTCCCTTGATCTTGACTAGTCTCCCAGTCCCTGCCACTGAAAAACATCCCCACTGCATGATGCTGCCACCACCATGCTTCACCGTAGGGATTGTGCCAGTTTTCCTCCAGATGTGAGTTCAATCTTGGTTTGATCAGACCTGAGCATCTTGTTTCTCATCATCTGAGAGTCTTTAGGTGCCTTTGGCAAACTGCAAGCAGGGCTGCCATGTGCCTTCTACTGAGGAGTGGCTTCCATCTGGACAATCTACCATAAAGGCCTTCTGGAAGGTTCTCCAATCTCCACAGAGGACCTCTGGAGTGCTGTCAGAGTGACCATTGGGTTCTTGGTCATCTCCCTGACCAAGGCCCTTTTCCCCATATTGCTCAGTTTGGCCGGGCGGACAGCTCTAGGAAGAGTATTGGTGGTTCTAAACTAATTCAATTTCACAACTGATAGAGGCCACTGTGTTCTCCACTGTGTCCACTGTGTTCTTCAATGTTTCAGAGATAAAAAATAAATTAAAAAGTTTTGTATTTTTCGGGTATTTTGTGTAGATTTGAGAAAAAGTCAAGGGGGCTGAATACTTTCAGAATGCACTGTATCTATACTTTAATATATTTTGATTGAATTTACGAGGCATTGCAAGACAAGACATTGCGAGATACAGATTATCAAGATTTAGCCTATGCACACGGTCTGTCTGTCTGCCCGTCCTTTCGCTCCATCGCTGGCTTTTTTCTTTGCTATGAAATATGCAAGTGTGTGTTCAGTCTTCAGTCTGTTGCGTGTAGAATAGCTTAGCCTACTCATTGATAGCTTCTACTTTGGCTAACTTGTGAGACATTGCAAGCCAAGGACCAGGTCAACAAGTGCAGGACCCAGCTGAAGAACTCTGTTCAGGAGCTGAGAGAGAGCCTTACCACAGTGATGATGAGGAGAGAGCTAATGCAGGTAAAGGAGGAGATGGCAAAGGAGCCGCCTGTCATCAAGAGGGTGCTGCAGCATTGTAGAGACTCCTAGAGAGGAGCTACAGTAAAAATGTCTTAAAATCTGTTTTTGCTTTGCCATTATGGGGTATTGTGTGTAGATTGAGGTATGTGGAAAAAGCAAAGGGGTATGAATACTTTCCGAATGCATTGTATATGTGAACAGTAACCCGAGGAAGATTTTCTGTAGTATAAATGTACGTGTTCTAAACTTCCATAATAAGCACAATGTCTTAAATAAAAGCCAAAATGCTCCCGGTTGGCGCAGTGGTCTAAGGCACTGCATCTCAGTGCTAGCTGTGCCACCAGAGACTCTGGGTTCGAGCCCTGGCTCTGTCGCAGCCGGCCGCGACCAGGAGGTCCATGGGGCGACGCACAATTGGCCTAGCGTCGTCCGGGTTAGGCCAGTAGGGATATCCTTGTCTCATCTCGCACTAGCGACTCCTGTGGCGGGCCGGGCGCAGTGCACGCTAACCAGGTCGCTAGGTGTACGGTGTTTCCTCCGACACATTGGTGTGGCTGGCTTCCGGGTTGGATGCGCGCTGTGTTAAGACGCAGTGCGGCTTGGTTGCGTTGTGTTTCGGAGGAAGCTTGGCTCTCAACCTTCGTCTCTCCCGAGCCCGTACGGGAGTTGTAGCAATGAGAAAAGACAGTAACTACTAACAATGTCCACCAAAATAAGACAAATGTATGCTTGCCAGGGTTGCAATCTCAGCCCTGTGCTTTTTAATATTTACATCAACGACTTGACCACTATACTAGAAAAATACTCAGCCCCTGTTGTTACTCTCCACATATCAGAGGTTAAATGCGTGCTCTATGCAGATGACCTGTGCCTGCTGTCACCCACAGCATATGGCCTACAGCAGAGCTTGGACCTGCTAGAGCAGTCCTGCTAAACCTGGGCCCTGGCAGTAAACCCCAAAAAGCCCAAAATAAATGATTTTCCAGAGAAGATCCAGATCTCAGGGAATTAAGACAAATTCTCAATTGGTACAAAATACTGTACTGCAAATAGGAAATACCTATTCAAATTTGGCTAAAACCAATTTAATGTGTCATTAAACCAATTGCACTTCATTGCAGAGAGGTATAGGGTCCACTTGCAAAACAAGATTTCGTCCAATGGTTCAAACACCCCATTGAAATCCTGCATGCAGAGTTCTGTA
Source organism: Oncorhynchus tshawytscha (assembly GCF_018296145.1). Lineage (NCBI taxonomy): Eukaryota > Metazoa > Chordata > Actinopteri > Salmoniformes > Salmonidae > Oncorhynchus > Oncorhynchus tshawytscha. The sequence goes on along the minus strand of NC_056433.1, from coordinate 40,300,056 downwards.
ATATTCTCCTACATGTCCAGGAGGAAAACTACAAACAATTTATGCATGGCAGAATTAGCCCAATTATCCACTAATAATGAAAATGTAAAAAAGAGCAATTACAGTACATTTTGGAAACATCTCAAATACAGTTACCCCCTCTCATATCATAACCAAGCCCTGCAATGGCTGAGAAAAAAAAGGAATCCCCTCATCCAGCTGGTCCTGGGGAGTTCATAAACAATGTATGGAGTAAAAAGTACATTATTTTCTTTAAGAATGTAGTGAAGTAAAAGCAAAAGTTGTCTAAAATATAAATAGGAAAGTAAAGTACAGGTACCCCCAAAAACGACTGAAGTAGTACTTTAAAGTAGTTTTACTTAAGTACTTTACACCACTGACTGAGACTGCAATAAAAGTAGAGCCCATATTAACCATCATCATCATCATTATGGTAGTCACAATTAGCGTCAGGAAATGTCAAATTCATTCACAACCATTGTCATCCGCCTACAGGCTAATGTTCTATAGCCACAATTTGCTCTAATTGGCTAACTTTGACTCCATCTGCTCCAAAGCAAAGTCTGGATAGACGGCTAAGCTAACGCTAAGCGCTAACCCAAAGGCAGTGGGTAAAATTTACCTTCATTAATACTGAACCAACTGACATTTTGGAACAGAATGAGAATAACAAGAGGAAAATCGATGCTGCGCTGCCAATAGCACACGACTGCTCTCAGAAAACAGCCTTGAGAAATTGCTGAGAGAGTAAGAAATCTACAAGACAACGAACCCAATCGATCTCACAGGGCAAAAACATTAATTTCTCAAAGCCAGATGGACTGGGATTTTAAATGTCTCGCACTCTATCCATTTCCATCTCGGTCTGTCTCCCTCTTTTTACATTTCCCTCTCCGTCTCTCTCTTGCTTTCTATTCCCCTCTCTCCATTTCCCTGTCTGCCTCTCTATTTCCATCTGTCTTTCTACCAATCTCTCTATCTCCCTCTCTGTCTCTCTCGTCACCTATTAGAGGGCAGGAAATAACTTCCACAAAGCTAAGGGATGGCCTGTGGGGCTTGGAGACTAATACACAAAATTAAGTAGGGATGAACAGAGTCACACAAGAGCTCTCAGACTGGAGGAGAGAGAGGTCCACTGCTGTAACCTAAGCAGTACTGAGAGTATTGGATGTGAAGGACTCCCACAGTAGACAGCCATAGTATTCCCCCAGGACACCACACACACACAGGGGACCTTTGCCTGGGACTCTCGGTCTTGGTGGTAAATAAAAACGAAATCCAACCCAGACGGAGGAAGAATGGATTTTTCCCAACATGTCCCTCAAGCCTCCTGTGTCCTCCTCCCTGAGAGCTCTGCTGGAGGTAGAACTCACATCCCTAAGTGCTTCTGATCTCTTATTTCCTAAACACTCCCTCTCTTAATACCTACTCTGACACTCTATCCTACACTCCACACTCTCCATGACCCTTCTCCCATCACATGAAAGCTGAACAGAATCTGAAACTTTATACAGTACAGTTGGTATACTGTTTGTGTATGTTTTTGCTGTGTGTGTGTCTGTGTGTTCTGGGTGAGGTGTTTACCTCCTGTTAGACACCCACTTCGCAGAGCAATATAGTTTCCCTTGACGCATGGGCCAATTCATTTACAAGTGAATAGGAAGTCTTGTTCTATTCTGTTCAGTGATGTAAACAGACAGACGTAAGACATTTAGCATACAGGTGGATTCGGTAGAGAGCCATGCTGCTCTGTGGCAGAGCGGAGCAGGGGGTGTGGTGGCTGTCAGATCATGTTAACCATGGGCGTGACAGCACAGAGAAGCATCACAGCAGCCGGTGTCAGGGCACATTTTTCAACAGCGTGAAGAGCCAAAAACAGCTCTGCCAAGCAGTGTTGAGCTCTACGGTTACACACTACACAGCGCAGGATGCAATGCACACAGACAGATCTTTAGCATGGTCACATGTTCTACTGTATACTCAAACAGGTAAGGTGTGCAAACCCAAACACTTGGACTAAACGCAAATCTTTCTAAACAACATATTTTACAGGAATTAATTGGCATTTGGTCTTATTCAAATATTTCTAAACAATATATTTCTTCATCCCTTCGGGATTCCGGTGGAGGGGAGGATGCATTTGACATATACATATTTGAACAGGGTCTCTGGGTTTGTGTGAGTCTATCTGTTTCTCTGGATTGCAGGGACAACAGCAGAAGTAGCAGGTGCTGTATCTCTGTTAGAGTACCTTATCTGTGCTGCTATCTGTGCAGAGTGAGGGGGTATAGTTTATCTTCCTTTAGCCCTCTGATGACATCTACAGTGGTTCCTCCTTTATAAGTTGCGAGCCTACACCACGGGACTTCCCCTCTTTCCACAGGGATTCTCTGCCTCTGACCCTATTACAGGGTCTGAGTCACTGGCTTACTGGTGCTCTTTCGTGCCGTCCCTAGGAGGGGTGCATCACTTGAGTGGGTTGAGTCACTGATGTGATCTTCCTGTCTGGGTTGGCGCCCCCCCCGTGGCGGAGATCTTTGTGGGCTATACTCGGCTTTGTCTCAGGATGGTAAGTTGGTGGTTGAAGATATCCCTCTAGTGGTGTGGGGGCTATGCATTGGCAAAGTGGGTGGGGTTATATCCTTCTTGTTTGGCCCTGTCCGGGGGTATCATCGGATAGGGCCTAAGTGTCTCCTGACCCCTCCTGTCTCAGCCTCCAGTATTTATGCTGCAGTAGTTTGTGTCAGGGGGCTAGGGTCAGTTTGTTATATCTGGAGTACTTCTCCTGTCTTATCCGGTGTCCTGTGTGAATTTAAATATGCTCTCTCTAATTCTCTCCTTCTCTCTTTCTTTCTCTCTCTCGGAGGACCTGAGCCCCAGGACCTTACCTGGCATGATGACTCCTTGCTGTCCCCAGTCCACCTGGCCGTGCAGCTGCTCTAGTTTCAACTGTTCTGCCTGCTTCTATGGAATCCTGACCTGTTCACCGGACGTGCTACCTGTCCCAGACCTATTATTTGACCATGCTGGTCATTTATGAACATTTGAACATTTTGGCCATGTTCTGTTATAATCTCTACCCGGCACAGCCAGAAGAGGACTGGCCACTCCTCATAGCCTGGTTCCTCTCTAGGTTTCTTCCTAGGTTTTGGCCTTTCTAGGGAGTTTTTCCTAGCCAACATGCTTCAACACCTGCATTGCTTGCTGTTTGGGGTTTTAGGCTGGGTTTCTGTACATCAATTTGAGATATCAGCTGATGTACGAGGGGCTATATAAATAAATTTGATTTGATTTTGATTTGACTTAGAGGTACCCAGCGGCACGGCTTCATTGCTCCAGACCACCACAAGAGGGAGTTAGAGCACTCATTATGCATTTGGGTCCCAAGGTTTTTATTTGACCAATCATAATGAGTGGTTCCAATGACGGATTTGACGCGAGCCACCCCTCCCGGGTGACAAAACATTACGGGGAAGCAAATGTAAGTAGTTATAACGTCATAACGAGTCAAGCAAAAAAATAACAATTGAGAGGAATATGAAAGTTAATGTAGAGACAAACAATTGTGCATATTTTTTTAATTGACGAAAATCACTATTTTGCAAGTTTTTTTTCTGTCATAACCAATACCAGGTGTATCAAACTCCATTCTGTGAATGATGCTGTGTCTGCATGTATGTATTACAATTATACACTTCAACATATCTATGGTTCGAATTCAGGCTGTATCACATCCGACCATGATTGGGAGTGCCATAGGGCTGTGCACAATTGGCCCAGCGGGTTTGGCCGGAGTAGGCCTTCAATGGCCGGGGTAGGCTAGTGCTGAAAATATAGCTAGCTTGTTATGCAAGTGTTGCACACCAAGAGATGGAGAAAACCTACACCAGTCGAGCAATTCATTTCAACAAAAATCTTCATTTTAATTTGAGATTACAAACAACAAGAGGGCTTAATTGGAGTCTATTTCTTCGGAGCCTTAGACCTATAAAAATTAACTTAACCTGTCTTAGGAAGGGGGTTGGTATTTTCACCTATGGATGAAAAGTGTGCCCAAATTAAACTGCCTGCTACTCAGGCCCATAAGCCCATATGCATATACTTTGTAGATGTGGATGGAAAACACTCTAAAGTTTCCAAAACTGTTAAAATAATGTCAGTGAGTATAACAGAACTGATATGGCAGGCGAAAACCCAAGGAAAATCCAACCAGGAAGGACTATTATTTTGAAAGGCTGTTTTTCCATTGAAAGCCTATCCACCATACAAAGACTTAGGACCCAGTTCACGATATCTATGGCTTCCTCAACATGTGACGAGTCTTTAGGCATTGTTTCAGGCTTTTACTCTGAAAAATGAGGGAGATACACCGCGTTCAATGAGAGGACAGTGAACAATTCCAGACATGAACCAAGCACGTGATCGGGAGCGCGCATTTCCTGTTTACCTTTTCCATTGACAAAGCTTTTGTCCGGTTGAAATATTATTTATGATTTATGACAAAAACAACCTGAGGATTGATTTTAAACATTGTTTGACATGTTTCTACTGTCTTTTATTGTACTTTTTTGACTTTTCGTATTGGTGTTGAGAGTGCGCATTGTGCCTTTGGATTTCTGAACTAAACGCACCAACAAAACGGAGGTATTTGGACATAAAGATGAACTTCATCGAACAAAACAAACATTTGTGGTCTAACATGGAGACCTGGGAGTGCCACCAGATGAAGATCATCAAAAGTAAGTGATTAATTTGAATGCTGTCTCTGACTTTTGTGACACTCTCCTTGGTTGGAAAATGGCTGTATGGGTTTCTATGGCTAGGAGCTGACCTAACATAATCGCAAAGTGTGCTTTTGCCGTAAAGCTTTTTTGAAATCTGACACTGCGGTTGCATTACGGAGAAGTTTATCTGTATTCGTATGTTTAACACTTGTATCTTTTATCAATGTTTATGATGAGTTTTTCTGTTATTTGTTGTGGCTCTCTGCACTTCCACCAGATGTTTGTTTGAGACAATGCATTTCTGAACATAACACACCCATTTCAAATGAGGTTTTTGGACATAGAGATTAACTTTATCGAACAAAACACACATTTATTGTGTAACATGAAGTCCTGTGAGTGCCATCTGATGAAGATCATCAAAGGTTAGTGATTAATTTAATCGCTATTTCTGACTTTGTGAGCCCTAGCCTTGGCTGGAAAATGGCTGTATGGTTTTCTGTGACTGGGTGCTGACCTAACATAATCGTTTGGTGAGCTTTTGCCGTAAAGCCTATTTGAAATCGGACACTGTGGCTGGATTTACAAGAAGTTTATCTTTAAAATGGTGGATCATGTTTGAGGAATTTTAATTATGGGATTTCCGTTGTTTTGAATTTGGCACCCTGCAATTTCACTGGCTGTTGTCGAGGTGGGCCGTTAACTGGCTGAGGTAGACTATGAGGCTTTATTAGGCCTACTTACAATTGCAACTGGTCAAAAATGTTGCATCCTACATAAAACAATTATTTAAAGAAAAAAGTCTGCATGTTCGATCTAAGCAATGTAAATAATAATATTTATATATTAATAAATTCCAAACTCTAAAAGTAATTGGAAAGGTAGGTACAAATTATGTGTGACACAATAAAGAACGTAAACAATATGTAAACAAGATGCTGCATTTTAATTTACAGTAGTGATGGACAACTGAAGGCATTTTGAAAACAGGATTTCAAACACTTGCTTTTCACAACTGTAGCCCATCATGCAAATGTTTCCTATTAGCAGGACAATAGACTTTTTATAACCCGGCTACTGTTGTGAAAATCCTCCAACTTGCAATGTATTCGATACTTAAGTACTCTAAAGTGTTACATTTCTAACTCAAAACAGCAGTACAGTATTTATTCAGCAACATCTTTATGCTTTTGTTAATAAAATAAAATAACGAGAAAAAAGATTTTCAAATACGGATGTTTACATAAACTACATTTTAGTCGCACTTCCACCCAGCTCCACAACCACAGGTAAAACCTTGATGAGAAGATCAATGTATTTGTTGCATTGTTGTATCGTCAATTTCTCTAGCCAAAACATCTTGATGGCCTTGACCAGTTCATCTTTGCTTGTCGGCTTGGCAGAGCTACGGATGCATGTTTTCAGTTGATGCCAAACAAATTTGATCGGGTTTAAATCAGGAGACCTACGTACATGTAGAGATAAAAAATATATATTTAGGTATTTGTAGGTATTTTATTTAACCTTTATTTTACTACATGAAGGCCTACTTACTCTGCTGGCGTCTTGACCCAGTTTATGCCCTCATTTGCAACGCAAACCTGGGCGGCAGTGTATTTTGGGTCATTGTCTGCATTTGGAAAAGAAAAAAATACATTTAGCTTAACAGCCAAAATCAGGTACAATAATAGAAATATACATGTAAATAGGCATAAACGCAACAAAATATTGCTATAATCCTGCCTTGAAAGAAACAATGTGTAGCCAGAAACACCTCTCTGACATAGGGTCCAGCATATCTCTTGATGATTTATTCCTCAAAGAAATTTTGAGCCATATACCTGAAAAAGGAGGCAAGAGTGAATTACAGTCCGTGAGGTATAGGCTACAATATTTACGGTACCTTTTGCTTTGCAAATAGCCAAACTTACCATCAAAAATCAAATATGGGCCTGGTCCCTGGCGAGAAATTGACCCCCCACACATGGAGTTTGAGCGGATGCTTGGAACTCGGCTTGTTTGGTCTTCCTTTTTTTCTGTAGCAATTTTGAGCAAATTGCTCAAGGGCCACGGGTTGATTCGTCTGTGAAGATGACATTATTGAATGTCTAGCCAGCTTTGATCCATGCCTGGGCCTGCAGGAAGCAAAGTTCTTTGTTTGTCAGACAAATCATTGGGTCGAAACTACAGAACAGTACAAAAGAAGCGAACACACATGGTTAATGTTCTGATCATAAAAAATATATATATATATATATGTGTGTATATGTGTGTAAAACATTTCTTACCGAGCCTTTCCGCAAATCCATGCAAGTTTCTTCAGCTGTCTTCTTACTGTAATTAGAGTGATGTCGATGTCGTGTCATTATGCCAACAGATTACATATTGCCTTTGCCGATCGCTCGTCATCTTCATTCATGAGTGAGTCGATGGCTTGAATAGTCTCGCTGGAAATGAAATACAATGTGAAAATGTGCAGTATACAGTAAAGACCAGCAGTCAATTTATTTAAGCATTATTTTTAGCATTATTAGGCCTACATTAAAGTATTGTAGCCTACTGTACCTGTTCATTTTCCTGGGCTTTCAAGTTAGGCGTAAAACAGGCATCTGATGATAGTGTTTGCGAACGGCACAGTCCTTGACCAAAATCCCCAAGTCTACCAGTATTTTTTGTCTCCTGTAGATTTTCTGTTCCTCCTGAAAGCCCTTAATTTGCTCAATTGAATAGAGATACTGGTCATGGTGCTACAGTATAATGAAAGTGAGGACAAGCAGCAATCTTCTGTATACTTACAGCCTATTGTAAAGTGGCTGAAAGTAACACCTTTCCTCACTCCACCCAAAACTCCACCCTTAACACAGTTAACATTCAAAAACGAGTTGTTAATAAAAAATAAAAAATCACAGTACCTTTCTGCTCATCTGCTTAATGTGCATTGGTCCAGAGCCAGGTGGTATTGGTGGAAAGTCACTCCTCATTAGCGGAGAGTCAGGCAGTATTGGCGGAGAGTCAGGTGGAGAATGACGCGTTGAAAAGGGCAACTCCACCTCCGACAGGCAGAGTCAACATACATCGCAGGTTCGTCAGGTCGTCGGTTCACCCTGACATTTCCATTCCTCTTCTGACAACAGAACTTGACCACAAATGCACACCAGGCACAGCAAGGGCCGCCCTGACCGTTATTATGTAGTTCTGCTATTCCAAGGATGTGTAACCAAACAGAGATACCATGAGTGGGCACAGAATACAAACTGGGATGGATCCCGAGGCAAATGTGGCTTACCAGTGAACCTCTGGGTGTTCATCATTAATACTGTGTCTCAGAAGTTTCTGTCCATGACTGATGCAACCCGAAAATAGCATTAAAGACAGAGTTAATGAGTACTTGAGGTCACCGAGAAAGTCTGTACATGGCCTGCTAACCCTTTTGTAAGGAATTAGGCACTTTCCCATGTTTACTACAGTATTTACTGTATGCTATGTTTACTTGTCAGACTGCACAAGTAAATAAAATTTAAAAAAAAAATATTGCCTAATAAACAAATGCAGGTGGCTTGTATCTTCTAAATGCTTTATGATCCATATGTAAAAGCATATACTGTACAGTCCTGTTTTTCTTCATCAGCTTTTGTTAATGATATAATGATAAAAATACTCTTTCAAAATGCTGATGTTTATTTAGTTATGGATCCATAACAAATAACTTGTTCAAATATGCCATGATACTCTTGAGAAATTTGTTGATTGAATATAAGCAAGTGATGTCTACTTTTTTTCCTTTTTCTCACTCACTCTAGGTTAAAGGAAAATGAAATCTCCAAAATATCGTTACTTTTTAAACAAAGTGATTATTATTATTAATACATTTAGAATGATATAAAAGCCCCTGAGGATCTGTGAGAATATCTAAAGGAAAATGCCCATTTAGATATTAATTTCCAATCCTCTAAATGTAATTATTGGCAGAGAGTCACGTCATTGAAAAAAACATTTGTTCAATATACTGTAGGCTTACCATAGGCGAAATTAGTCTCACTAGTGTTGAGTAATGTTTAATGAAGGCAAAATGTTTAGAATCCTCCAATCCTGTAGCCTACTCCCAACCGTTACGTCGTACTGGCTTTATTTATAAATTAGTGAGAATGTCTCACCCCATGTTCCTTTTTCTCACTCACTCTAGGTTAAAGGAAAATGAACAGGGATTTGAACCCTGTGAACCCACTTATCCCGCATTTTGTAGTACACATCACATTTATGTTGTGAAAACATCATAACTATGAAATAACACATATGGAATCAGTTCTTACAAATTCTTATTTACAAGGACAGCCTACTCCTTCCTCCCCGTTGGGGTTCTCCGCACCACACAGGGATTCTTTAGTTAAATATCCCAGTACTGTACTGCCTACCGTCACGTTGTACAGCGACATATTTTCCGTTCCATTCTAACAGATACCCAGAGGGTTTTTCCTGGAATAGAAACACCATAATATTAATCAAATTAATTTAGCAAGTACCAGTCAAAAGTTTGGACACACCTATTCATTCCTGGATTTTTCTTTATTTATACTATTTTCTACATTGTAGAATAATAGTGAAGACATTACAACTATGAAATAACATATATGGAATCAGTTCTTACAAATTCTTATTTACAAGGACAGCCTACTCATTCCTCCCCAATGGGGATTTGAACCCTGGTCTCCCACTTGCAAAGCATTCTGTAGTACAGACATGGCCTGCTCTCCCTTATGTTAGGAATTAGGCACTTTCCCATGTTTACTACAGTATGTATTGTAGACTGCACAGTAGCCTAATAAACAAATAAACACATTTCGGTAATAAAATAATGATAAAAAAATACTCTTTCAAAATGCAGATGTTGATTTGGTTATGGATCATAACGAATTACTATGGGAGAAAATATCACTGATTTACAGAAATATTGGAACAAAGTTGTCTAATGAAGGCAAACAATTTAGAATCCTCCGATCCTGTAGTCTACTCCCGACCGTCACGTTGTACAGCGCCATAGAAACCCTGAGGGTTTCATTTTTCTATGAATAGAAACCCCATAATATTAATCAAATTAATTAAGCCAAATTTCTTAAAATCAATCCCATATACTATGTTATTACAAAAAAGGTTTTAAATTCTCTGGTAATGCCAATACGGAAAACTATCAAATGCTTCTCAAAGATGCAGTGGTCAAACTTTTAAAGGAGGAACCACTGTACCTAATCTACCTTCAGCCACACACACGGAGAGAGAGAGAATGAGAGATGGAGAGGTATAGACACCACTTTCTCTTTTCCTTCTCTTACTCTTTCCCCCTGCTTCATTCATCTCCCCACACCACCTGCTCTCACTCTTTTTTTCTGCTAACTCTCTCTCTGCTTTTCTTTTCCCACAGCACCCAACTCATTCTTTCTGTGTGATTGCATATAGGCAGATAGGCAGTGCTACACAGCTCTGGGGATAAGAGAAGAGAGATGCCCTTGATTTCACCTTCTGTATCTTTTCTCTCTCTGCCCTCAATCTCTCTTTCCTCTATGGTCTTCATCTCTCACTTCCAGTCTTCTCTCAGTGCCGAATATTTCTTAATTCCATCCCTTTCCTGATTGAGCTTGTTCTCTTTCTTCCTTCCCTTTCTTCCTTCTCTCTATCCACTAATATTCTTCCTTTCACTCTCCTCCTAAATGTGTCGAGTCCCTTCATTCATCCCTCACTCTCTCCACTGTGCTACAAATCAGTTGTCAGTGCTGGTGCTGCGGTCCCTGGATGTGTACATCGCTCCCTGACAGCTGACAACACCCATTTTAATGCACGGGAACTGGGAGGGAGGATATTCTGTATAAGGAGTCAAGGTATGGGTGTATAATGATGCTGGGTGAGGCTGCAGGTGCAGGTGGATAAAGAGCTCATTTTAATCATAATGTGGTCACGGTGGACTGAGGTCCCTGAATTACCATACAACTTCAATTAAAACGCAGACTCAAATAGTCACCTATCCCTTTTAATAGTCGGGCATCAGCACACATTTCAGCAAATAAACGCCGGTTTCAAATAAATGCCGGGTGTAAATGAATTGTTTACGAGGTTAGCATGAATTCTTTACAAGCTTTAATGTTTGATTTGTTACATTAAGGACTCAAACATTATGGCAATAATTTGTTTTTATTGCCAGTAAGAAACTGCTAGCCATTGGCTGCAAACAGCGGAGAACTGCTAGTTAACTTGCAAACACAAAAACAGTCAACAACTTCGGGTACAGACCTCCAGAAATCGGCTGATCCCCTTCTAGTGGTGCAAGTAAGAACTGCTGAAAAAATGCATATTCAAAGAGGAGAATAATTATTATGTCAAGGACCTTTTTAGAAATAGAGGCATACTAAGATAAACGAAACGTGTCACAGTGTGTTAATGATAACACATTAGAACAGGAAAATAAGAAATAAAAAATGAAATGTTGGAAGTAAATGCTGGAATTAAATAATGAACTATGCTAATGAGCAAAAGCTGTGTGCATTATGCTGTGTGCATAATTAAGGAAATAGATGTCTGGCTCAAATTGAAACCTGTCTCTAATAAGCGCCTGTTGTGTTCAGCGATTTAAGCAATTGAGAGTGTCGTGTCTGTGACTACCATTAAATGTGAAGACTGTTATTTTATCAAATTAATTCTCTGTGTAATTATGTGATTAAACGAATCGGGTAAACTTTAATTAGGAAGTTGGGAAAAAGTTGGGAAAATGTTTATAAAGTCTCTATTTCCCAAATCAACTCCTCAGATATTTTCATATCTTATCGATTAGTCATTCTCATTAATGTATTATTATTACCTCATCAGTTCTCATTACTGAATGTCGCAAACCCTTGCATATCTGCACAAACCCTAGCCTAAATCATGAATCAGCGATGTATGAATTGGCTTAATTATTTATTTACCAACTAACTAAATTATCACAGAAATACATAACAAACAAACAGTAGATACTGGTTACTAACACAATGCATTGATAAGTCCCTAGTGGGCTAAACTGGTATGATTGGTTTGGTAGACAATGGAAAGGTGTGGGGACAGGAAAAGATCGGGAGAGACTAAATGGATTCACTACACACAATTGATAAATACATGAATTGAAATGCTAATCCTTTGCACATGAATGGCCGCTCATTCAAGAATAATTGCAATGTATATATTTACGCCTGTATGTCGATGTTGTCTTCTTTGTGGAATCGCCGGTCCATCTGTCGGGGAGTCAGTTCAGCAGAGAGTCTCTGGTTAACTTCCCCAGAAGTCATGTCTTTCGTAGTTGTAGCTTTCTCAGCGGCTCTGGATAGTGTCTGTTGTAATAGATACGTCAGGCGTACAGATGGTTGTTGCATAGAATAGATGCGGTTGTCGATATTCTCGTACTAGACTAATGTAATTTCCAGCTGCAGACTAGTAATTATACATCTAGGATTTGCACTTATTCCGTAGTGATCGAATCTAGAGTTTAACTATTTCCAGCCGTGTAGTCAAAACTACAGCTGTATGGTCTGTGGCCATTTCAACATGTCGCGTCAGCTCCATATTTTCTGGTCTAATGATCTATAGCCATTCCAATGTGGGGACTCTGTCCCGGCGTTCTCTGACTTAATATACATTTTGTAGGAAATGGGTTTTATACTCTGTGGAAGAAGGGTCGGTTCTATGATGCCTAATGTAATGTCTGGGCTCACGGGGGTGTGGCCCTGACAAGTTAAACTTCATATGAAAATCCATACTCTCATTTAGAAGGTTAACATCACATTACATCTTTTCACAAATAGTTTCATGTTTAATCACATACATTTCACAATATTTAAATGTAAACCTGACAGTTGGGAAATGTAAACTTTAAGAGATACAGTTGTGTGTGTTTCCTGTCCTCCATGATATCACCAATTGAAACACACTCATCATGACTGTCCCTTAAGTGTCCACGGACCACTCCCACATTCTCAAAAAAAGAAATACTGTTGAATTATTCCAGCTTTTGATGTCCAAGGGTCTCTCTTGTGTTCCACAGTTTACATTCCATTCTCGAACACTGTAGAGCATAGAGGCAGTGTATTTTATGACCGCCATAAAACAGACAACTTCACGCTCTCCCCCTCTATGAGAGAGAGCGCGCGCTGTAGAGCGAACCCACTGTAACCTGATCCTTCAGATCGTCACAGGAGAGTTATGACAAGAGCGATACTAAAATCTATCTACATATGTTTGGTAGTGAGCAAGTTTCCGGTTTCAAAGTTTAATCGCCAAGAGCACAGGATACAACGGGTGTAAAACAGTACAGTGAAATTCATACCTTTTTTTCCCCAACAATGCGTTGATAATAATAATTATCACATAGATAATAATAGAAATGAGAATAAAGAACACACAAGAACTACGATGCGAGTTATAGAAACATGAGAATGTAACCAAGTATTCATTTGACTTATTTAACTGTTATTTAACTAGGCAAGTCAGTTAAGAACAAATTCAACAATACATAAAGAGAGACCTAAGACAACAACATAGCACGGCAGTAACACTTGATAACACAGCATGGTAGCAACACAATATGGCAGCAGCACAAAACATGGTACAAACATTTTTGGGCACAGACAACAGCACAAAGGGCAAGAAGGTAGAGACAACAATACAGCATGCAAAACAGCCACAACTGTCAGTAAGAGTGTCCATGATTGAGTCTATGAATGAAGAGATTAAGATAAAACTGTCCAGTTTGAGTGTTTTTTACAGCTCTTTCCTACCGCTAGCTGCAGCGAACTGAAAAGACAAGCGGCCCAGGGATGTGTGTGCTTTGGGGACCTTTAACAGAATGTGACTGACAGAACGGGTGTTGTATGTGGAGGATGAGTGATGCAGTAGATATCTAAGATAGAGGGAAGTGAGGCCTAAGAGGGTTTTATAAATAACCATCAACCAGTGGGTCTTGCGACGGGTATACAGAGATGACCAGTTTACAGAGGAGTATAGTGCAGTGATGTGTCCTATAAGGAGCATTGGTAGAAAATTTGATGGCCGAATGGTAAATAACATCTAGCCGCTCGTGAACACCCTTACCTGCCGATCTATAAATTATGTCTCCATAATCTAGCATGTGCAGGATGGTCAGAATCAGAGTTAGTTTGGCAGCTGTGGTGAAAGAGAAGCGATTATGATAGAGGAAACTAAGTCTAGATTTAACCTTAGCCTGCAGCTTTGATGAGAGACGGAAAGTGTATCGTTTAGCCATACTCCCAAGTACTTGTATGAGGTTACTACCTCAAGCTTTAAACCCTCAGAGGTAGTAATGAGATATGTATGTATGGAGCATAATGTATTTACAGTTTTATTCACGTTTTCAAGTACTGGTGACAAATAATGCATTCCGTTTATTGCATAGATTGTAATGGACACCTATGACGTGTGTATAATACTTCTTTGAAGGGTGTACTGATTATAATGAGCTAATAATAAGCTATATGCCAGCTATGTGTGGCGTCATGTTTGTTGACATTATACAATGCATTCTGCATGTCACGTAAACATCTGTCAGACCAAAGGTATTATAATGAGGTGATCTTATCTTTCGGGTAAACTTCCGGAAGTGAATGAAAGGAAGTAAATGATCATAGACGACACACCCCCTTCAACATGCAAACTGCAAATAGACCAAACTCATCTTCTCTCCTCTTATTATATTTGGTCGACAAAATACAAACTACCCTTGTTGGATAACCTTTGATTTCTATAAAGAGTTTTACTCAATTATTTAGATCAATGTTGAGCTCACCCGTGATCTGATGAATTATAAATATTTATTGTTATTAGCTAATTCATTTTGTGGGTTCTGTCAGCCGATAGTTATCAAAATATGACCGCTTGTGTTACGTCAATCTTTCCTCACATTCAGGACATAACTTTGTAAGCTAGCTCAAATGCTGACTTTTGCGTCAATCGAAACTGGACGTTCTAAATAAGTGTTTTAATCACACCATTTTGAGCGTATGCTGCAGGGACCCTGGTAGAATGATCACAACCTTTTGTTGGTACAGTTGAAGTCGGAACTTTACATACACCTTAGCCAAATACATTTAAGCTCAGTTTTTCATAGTTCCTGACATTTGACATCCTAGTAAAAATGTCCTTTCTTAGGTCAGTTAGGATCAACACTTTATTTTGTGAAAAGTCAGAATAATATAGTAGAGAGAATGATTTATTTCAGCTTTTATTTTTTTCATCACATTCCCAGTAGGTCAGAAGTTTACATACACTCAATTAGTATTTGGTAGCATTGCCTTTAAATTGTTTAACTTGAGTCAAACGTTTTGGGTAGCCTTCCACAAGCTTCCCACAATAAGTTTTGGCCCATTCGTCCTGACAGAGCTGGTGTAACTGAGTCAGGTTGGTAGGCCTCTGCTCGCACACACTTTTTCAGTTCTGCCCACAAATGTTCTATAGGATTGAAGACAGGGCTTGGTGATGGCCATTCCAATACCTTGACTTTGATGTCCTTAAGCAATTTTGCCACAACTTTGGAAGTATGCTTGGGAACAATGTCCATTTGGAAGACCCATTTGCGACCAAGCTTTAACTTCGTGACTGATATCTTGAGATGTTACTTGTCACACCCTCACCATAGTTTGCTTTGTATGTTCTATGTTTTGTTTGGTCAGGGTGTGATCTGAGTGGGCATTCTATGTTGGATGTCTTGTTTGTCTGTTTCTGTGTTTGGGCCTGATATGGTTCTCAATCAGAGGCAGGTGTTAGTCATTGTCCCTGATTGGGAGCCATATTTAGGTAGCCTGTTTTGTGTTGGGTTTTGTGGGTGATCGTTCCTGTCTTTGTGTTTATTACACCAGATAGGGCTGGTTTAGTTTTTTCACGGTTCTTGTTTTTCTATATTGTTCTATTTTCATCCTTATTAAAGATGTATCTAAATAACCACGCTGCGTTTTGGTCCGCCTCTCCTTCAACAGAAGAAAATCGTGACATTACTTCAATATATCCATATAATTTTACTCCCTCATGATGCCATCTATTTTCTGAAGTGCACCAGTCCCTCCTGCAGCAAAGCACCCCCACAACATGATGCTGCCATCCCCGTGCTTCACGGTTGGGATGGTGTTCTTCGGCTTGCAAGCTCCCCCTTTTTCCTCCAAACATAACGATGGTCATAATGGCCAAACAGTTCTATTTTAGTTTCATCAGACCAGAAGACCATTTCTCCAAAAAGTACAATCTTTGTCCCCATGTGCAGATGCAAACCATAGTCTGGCTTTTTTATGGCAGTTTTGGAGCAGTGGCTTCTTCCTTGCTGAGCAGCCTTTCAGGTTATGTTGATATAGGACTCGTTTCACTGTGGATATAGATACTTTTGTACCTGTTTCCTCCAGCATCTTCACCAGGTCCTTTGCTGTTGTTCTGGGATTGATTTGCACTTTTCACACAGGTACGTTCATCTCTAGGAGACAGAACGCGTCTCCTTCCTGAGCGGTATGACGACTGCGTGGTCCCATGGTGTTTATACTAGCGTAAAATTGTTTGTACAGATGAACGTGGTACCTTCAGGCGTTTGGAAATTGCTCCCAATGAAGAACGAGACTTGTGGAGGTCTAAAATTTGTTTCCGAGGTCTTGGCAGATTTCTTTTCATTTTCCCATGATGTGAAGCAAAGAGTCACTGAATTTGAAGGTAGGCCTTGAAATACATGTACACACTGTGTGAATCAGGCCTTCATTGTCAAATTGCTGCAAATAAACCACTACTAAAGGACACCAATAATAAGAAGAGACTTGCTTGGGCCAAAAAACACGAGCAATGGACATTAGACTGGTGGAAATTTGTCCTTTGGTCTGGAGTCCAAATTGGAGATTTTTGGTTCAATTCATATAACATTTTATTTGTCATATGCGCCGAATACAACACCTTACACTGAAATGCTTACTTACAAGCCCTTAACCAACAATGCCAGTTTTAAGAAAAATACACGTTAAGTGAAAAATAGAGAGTAAAAAATAAGAAATAAAAGTAACAAATAATTTAAAAGCAGCAGTAAAACAACAATAGCGAAGCTTTTTACAGAGGGTACCGGTAGAGTCAATGTGCGAGGGCACTGGTTAGTCAAAGTAATTTAGGTAATATGTACATGTAGGTAGAGTTAAAGTGACTATGCGTAAATAATAAACAAAGAATATCCGCAACGTGTCTTTGTGAGACGCGGTGTGGGTGAACGGAGGATCTCCATATTTGTATTTCCCACTGTAAAGCATGGAGGAGGAGGTGTTATCTTGTGGGGGTGATTTTCTGGTGACACTGTCTGTGATTTATTTAGAATTCAAGGCCCACTTCACCAGCATGGCTACCACAGCATTCTGCAATGATACGCCATCCCATCTGGTTTGGGCTTAGTGGGACTATCATTTGTTTTTCAACAGGACAATGACCCAGCACACCTCCAGGCTGGGTAAGGGATATTTTATGAAGAAGGAGAGTGATGGAGTGCTGCAGCAGATGACCTGGCCTCCACAATCCCCCGACCTCAACCAAATTGAGATGGTTTGGGATGAGTCGGACCGCAGAGTGAAGGAAAAGCAGCCAACAAGTGCTCAGTATATGTGGGAACTCCTTCAAGACTGTTGGAAAAGTATTCCAAGGGAAGCTGGTTGAGAGAATGCAAAGCTGGCAAAGGGTGGCTATTTGAAGAATCTCAAATACAAAATACATTTTCATTTGTTTAACACCTTTTGGGTTACTACATGATTCCATATGTGTTATTTCATAGTTTTGATGTCTTCACTATTATTCTACAATGTAGAAAATAGTAAAAAATAAAGTAAAACCCTTGAATGAGTAGGTGTTCTAAAAAACCTTTGACCGGTAGTGTATATAAAAACACTCCGGACCCCGAAATTGTTCATCCTAATATTTATATATTTCTTAAATCCATTGTTTAACTTTTAAATTTGTGGGTATTGTTGTGAATTGTTAGATATTACTTAGGAACACAAGCATTTCACTACACCCGCAATAACATCTGCTAAATACGTGTATGCGACCAATAACATTTAATTTCATGCTGTATGCATCAAAACAGTGTCCTCTCTCTACCCATGAGCTAGTCATCTTGCATGCTCTCTATTTAGATAGCTCACCTACATACAACCATTCCACCTTTCTCCAAAATGTGCACACACACATTAGTCCTTCCCACTCTTGTGTTAATGTAAACCTCATCGGCATCAATGGTTCTATTCCTTTAAGAGACCCCCTTTATCCTCTTCATCCCCCACTCACGTACTCGACCTCTCTTTATCTCCTTACCCCCCTGCCTTGATTTACAACATGACGCCACCTGCACTCACTCTCTCAATCCCCTCTCCTTCCCTTGCTCTGCGGCTTACTCACTGTCTTTCTCAGGTAAAACAGACTCACACAGACCATTACCCAGAATTCCTGCGGTGGAGAGGGGTGTGTGTGTGTTGTGTGTGTGGTGGGGGATGAAAAGTACATCTTACGGGAAACAAATCTTAAGCCCTTCCCATAACCGTCCATCTCTCTGTCACATCTCTTTCGCTCTTTTTACTACATCCACCATTTTTCTCTCTTTACCACTTCTTTCTCTATTTTGTCATATAGTTGCAGAACAAGCTGTGTTAATTTATGTATTGTTATATCATTACAGTAACTCTGTTACTGTTATTGTTTGGAGGCTAATTGCACACACACACAAAGACATGCACACACACTGTTGTGTGGAGTCGAAAGGCACATACTGCAACTCTCTGCAGCTGGAGATCTCAAACTAACCTGCAGACAGTTCAGCCATTTTAACCTCTGCTGCAGTCTGCAGTACAAAGACTTAACACTCCACTGCTTTTACTGCAGAGCTCAGTATTATGCAGTATAGCTGTATCTCTGCCCTTCACCTATAGGACCGAAATGGAGCTACAACACAGAAGGCAGGCTTATATTACAAGGAGAGATAAAGCTAGGCTACACTCACCCTTCCAATGTGCGTGTGTTTGTGTGTGATAGCCAACTCAGCTTAGCAGGAGCTCAACAGTGCTTGCTACGTTGTATTTCGGCATGTAGCTTAGTGGTTAGAGCGTTGGGCCGAATAACCAAACGTTTGCTGGAATGAATCCCCGAGCTGACAGGGTAAAAATCTATCATTCTGACCTTGAGCAAGGCTTTCAACCCACTGTTGCCCAGGCGCCGAAGACGTGGATGTCGATTAAGGCAGCCCACCGCATCGCTCTGATTCAGAGGGGTTGGGTTAAATGCGGAAGACACATTTCAGTTGAAGGCATTCAACTGTACAACTGACTAGGTATTCCCTTTCAAAGTATTTTGTTTCTGTGAGTTTTGTGGTGTTTGTTACACTGGCCGATGTGTTAACTCCTGCACCCTGGTACTGTGGAGTGGCTTGGGACCTGGATATGAGGAGTGTGTGTGTGTGTCTGTGTGTTGGTCCAACACGTAACCCCTGGAGAGAGTTGTATGACAGGGTGAACCCGTAGTAGTCCCCGTGCCAGACAGTGTGGAGTCACAACATGGGGGGGAATTAAATTATTATATCCTCTCTATAGCAGACTGGACTATTAAATCACACGCATCATAACATTTGCACAAAAATGTGGAGGAGGGAGCTGAGGGAAGAGGAGAAGGGGGAGAGATGGATGAAGATGAGGGGGAGGTGAAAGAATGGAATAAGAGGAGAAAAGGAGTGTGTGTAAAAGGTGTGAGGGGACCTAAGTTGGACACTAATATAGCTAAAGTGAATACAAGAACAACTCCAAGGCAACAACTCCACACAAAGCACTGATACATGCCATGCTCAAATATTTAAATTAAGGGACTTTAAGTATTGATCCTGTGAACTAATAAACTGTGGAAGGACCACCAGGGGGCAGGCTGGTCCCACGGATAGTAGCCCGGCATGTGAGTAAAGGTGATCAGAGGCAGTTAAGCACAGCTGACGGTACTAATCACCTATTTTCTTCACCCTACAAGAGAAAGGAGGGAACCGGCAATGAGGGAGACTGGAGGGGAAAAAAAGAGTGATTGATTCTCCAAAGGAGAGGATTTACCTGACGAAAGGGAGAAAAAGAGGACAAACTACCTCTTGGGAATGGCAACCATGCATCTGCACCACCACCCGAAAGGAGCTCACCACGAACAGACAGCTAAGGCGGTGACACACCCGTGATTTATGTTATAGTTAAAAGTTACTCACTTTGTGTTCCTTATCCCTATAAAGAAGAAGATTGGTGTTATCGTTGAGATCATCCTTGATTGTGTGGGAGTAAGGAGAGAAAATACACCTCAATAGAGAACTTTGTTCAATGTAAGAATAACCTGCTCCCGACTCGTTTATTCCACACTCCACCTCACATTGGTGGAGAATGCGGGCATTAGGTGGACGAGTTACACGAGGATAAGAAGGAAAGCGAAAATCTACCTGTAGACACAGAGGAACCATGCAAGAAAGATGGATAACGCTCTGTTACAACAGTTGATCACGGCACAGCAGACAACCATAGAACTCATGCAACAACAGCTGAGCAGGCGAGAAGAACCGAGAGTGAAGCCGAGAGCGGCTGCTCACGCCATCTTACCTCGCCTCTCAAAGGAGGATGATATTGAGGCTTTCATCATGAAAGGACGGCCACCTTGGAACAGTGGCCCCCAACAGAATGGGCGAGCGCGTTAGCCTCTCTCTTGACCTGGATAGCCCAGGAAGCCTACTATGACCTAGACCCCCGCGAAGCTGCTGACTATTGTCGACTGAAAACCGAGATTCTGTCGCAGTACCAGCTGACCGCCCGAGATCAAGCCGTAAAGTTCCAATAATGGACCTATATGGCCGTCCAACCCGTGAGGGCCCAGATCTTCGCACTCATACGACTAATGAAACAGTGGCTGGAAACCGGAAATGGAGTAGGACATGTTGTAGACTCTCGTAGTGGACAAGATTTTGAAGGAATTACCCATGGACTTAAAAAGGTTTGTGGGGAAAACAAACCCCTCGTCAGCAAACGATATAGCCCATGTCGTGGAAACGTACCTGTCTACATGGGTGTTGTTAAAAGGGGACAAGGAGGACCAGGAGGACTCTGGCAAAACCGTTCCCCGATTAAGCCCGGCACGTCCACCACTGAAACGACCGAACCCGCTCTGGATGTGGGAGAAGTCATCACCCACACAACAGGTTCGGTGCTATAAATATCAGTCTCCGGACCGTTACGTCCCACAATATCCCAGAAAGGATGAGTCCATGGCCACCGAGTCATTGCCCTTCCCCACGCACCCCTATCCAAGAGGGCAGGATTGCTCCTGTTGGTTAGCAGAAATATCCCCAGAGATTCCGGTTCATATAGAAGGACGAGACATGGTAGCCATTCTTGACTCAGGAAGTATGGTTACATTAGAGGAGCAGATGGTGACCACAGCAACACTGTGTCCTGTATCCACGGAGACACCCACTAATACCCACCATGAGCCTGTCCATTCTCACCCCGAAAGGAAGGTATACAGTCAGGGTGGGGAAAGTACCCCAGCTGATGGTGCCATTGTTGATCGGGAGAGACTGTCCACTATATAAGGAGCATCGGCAGATAACTTTACGCACCGAACAAAGGGGATCAGGTCTCTCTATCACACACCAAGGCTCGGCCCACCACAGGGGGGCAAGAAAGCAGACAAAAGAAAAAAAACAAGTCCAAGCCCGAAGTAGTAGCCCTACAAGGAAACGTAGTTCGGCCTCATCCTCTGGAGGAGAGGAAGAAATACAGACCCAATGCCTCTGACAGCTATTCCAGGAAACCTCAGATGAAGACTCCTGCAAGGGGTTGTACACGATGGAGGAAGGAAGGAGCGACCCAGAGGCTACGGGATATATTTGAAGCCCTGTCAGAGGAGGGAACACCCACGACAGGGATGGAGAACAACCTCCACACCGAGGTCGACTTGCCCCAATAATTAAAGGGACAGTTCGGCACTGCTCAGCATATATAGACCCAGACCTAAGGGAAGCCATGAGGAAGGTGAAGGTAATCTATGAGAGAAATATTGACGGATCCGGTGAGCCCTCTCTTCCCTACTATGCAGTCAGGCAGGGCCTCTTGTATTGGGTTGTGCTACGAAGGGGGGAAAGCAGGAACTACTAATGGTGCCCAGACCATACAGGGATACTGTCCGACAGCTAGCCCAAGAGGCCATACCTCTTCGCAACATGTCATCAAAGGGAATCACCAAGGAATTGTTCATGCTGTTCTCCCGGGTGGGCCTTCCCAAGACAATCCTTACTGACTAGGGAACCCAGTTTATGTCCCGGTTGATGAAGGACCTGTGTCCGTTATACCAGGTTCAACAGATACGCACAAGCATATTCCATCCACAGACAGACGTTTTTTGCGAACACCTGAATAAGATGACTAAAAGCATGTTGGGAAGAGTGGTGTCCAGAGAAGACAAAAACTGGGACATGCTTCTGCCCTACTTAATGTTTGCCCTGCAAGAAGTATCACAGGCATCCACAAGATTTTCCCCGTTCTAATTGCTATATGGCAGACAATGTCAAGGGATCATTGACTTAGCCAAGGAGACCTGGGAGGTCATATGACTCAACCCTGCCCATTCCGGTCAATGATAGAACATGTTAACCTGATGCGGGACTGATTGTCGGCAGACGCGCCCAAAATAAAGGAGCAACAGACTCAAGGCCGGGCCTACGACAAGTTGGCGACACCCAGAGAGTTCACTGTGGAAGAGAAAGTGATGGTACGTGTGTCCACGGCCCAACACCGCTTTCTGGCACAGTGGAGTGAGCCCTACGAGGTAACGGAGAGGGTCTCTCCGGTCAATTAGCGCATCAAGCAACCTGACAGGAGGAAGAACGTCCAACTCTATCATATCAACCTGTTGAATAAGGGGGGCAAGAAAGCAAGAAAGTACCATGGAACAGAGGAGGGTGGAGGACAAGGAAAAATAGGAGGCCCCGCTACAAGTGCACCGTGGCAGAACTCCCCTGCCCGAGAAGTTGAGACAGCTAGACAAGCAGATTATGCAAATCGGCAGGGTATTCTCTCCCTTCCTAGGACAAACAGATGTCCTGTTTCACCATATCCACACCGAACCAGGCAAGAAGGTGCATATCCGGGCTTAACAGATTCCTGAGGCACACAGAGTCATCGCTAAGAAAGAGGTAAGGGAGATGCTTAGGGTGATTGAACCATCTATGAGTGAGTGGTCCAGTCCAATAGTCCTGGTCCCCAAACCCAATGGTAGTATGAGGCTCTACAACGACTTTAGGGGCATAAACACAATCTCTACGTTCGACGCGTATCCCATGCCCCTCGTGGATGCACTCTTGGACCACTTGGGAAAGGCCAAGTTCATCACCACCCTGGATCTGAAGAAGGGATATTGGCAAGTGCCGGTGGCTCTGGAGGACCGCCCAAAGACTGCCTTTCGCCACACCGTATGTGATGATACCGTTCAGACTGCATGGTGCGGCAGCGACTTTCCAACACCTTGTGGATGCCATTCTACGACCCCGTCAAGAGTATGCAGCGGCGTACATAGACGATGTGGTCATCCACAGCGAGGACTGGGATAGCAACCTCCTGCGACTGCGGGCAATGCTCGTGAGCTTGGAGGCTACAGGGCTGACAGCGAATCCCCAAAAATGCTGCCTGGGTCTGTCTGAAGGGATATACCGTGGGGAACAAAAAAACATGTCCACATGCAGAGAAGACTAGGGCAATTCGGAAATGGCCTCGGCCCCAGAAGAAGCAGGATGTCTGAGCTTTCTTGGGAATAATGGGATATTATCACCATTTCATCCCTGGATATGCAACCATTGCCACCACCCTCACAAATCTCATCAAGAAAAACCTGCCAAACCGTGTAGCCTGTGCTCTGAAAGATAGCCTGTGCTCTGATCCCGTCTTGCAGGCTCCCAACTTCTCCCAAGAGTTCATTGTGCCGGTAGACGCCTCAGATACGGGGCTCGGGCTGTCCTAGCTCAGGTTGAAGGCGAAGCAGAGAGGCCTATTCTCTTCATAAGTAGGAAGCTCAGTGATCGGGAACAGAGATATGCTACCGTAGAGAAAGAGGCCCTAGCCATTAAGTGGGCCCTCAATTATCTCCGGTACTACCTATTTGGGCGTAGGTTCGCCCTCATTACTGACCATGCTCCCCTCATGTAGATGGCCGGTAAGAGAAAAAATAACAACAGAATTGCCAGATGGTTTCTTGCATTACAACCATTCACTTTCCATGTCATCCACAGGGCCGGATCAAGGAACGGGAATGCGGACGCACTGTCCCGACGCGACCAAGGCGGCACGTCTAGCCCCCGGCCCTCCGGTCCGGTCCTGAGAAGGGAGCTATGTGGAAGGACCACCAGGGGGCAGGCTGGTCCCACAGATAGTAGCCCAGCCCGGCATGTGAGTAAAGGTGATCAGAGGCAGTTAAGGACAGCTGACGGTACTAATCACCTATTTTCTTCACCCCTACGAATAGAAAAGAGGGAACCGGCAGTGAGGGAGACTGGAGGAAAAAAAAGAGTGATTGATTCTCCAAAGGAGAGAATTTACCTGACGAAAGGGAGAAGATGAGGACAAACTACCTCTTGGGAATGGCAACCATGGATCCGCACCACCACCCGGTGACACACCCGTGATTTATGTTATAGTTAAAAGTTACTCACTTTGTGTTCCTTATCCCTGTAAAGAAGAAGATTGGTGTTATCCTTGAGATCATCCTTGATTCTGTGGGAGTGTTTGAGAAGAGAAAATACCTCAATAGAGAACTTAGTTCAATGTAAGAAAACCTGCTCCAGACTCGTTTATTCCATCTTTCTGCTTTAGAGCAACCTAAAAATTCTTGGTCCACTCACAAAACATTATTACCCCCCTCCCATCTAGCTTGGGTACCAATGTGTTGTGTTAACGTACAGAGCCAGCCCAGTCCAGTATAGTGTATATATACTGTGCCACATTTTGTTGTGTTACAGCTTGAATTTAAAATGGATTCCATTTTTTGTCACTGGCCTTCACACAATGTCAAAGTGGAATGATGTTATTCGAAATTGTTACAATGAATAAAAAATGAAAAGCTGAACGGTTTTGAGTCAATAAGTATTCAACCTCTTTTTAATAGCAAACCTAAATGAGTTCAGGAGTAAATGTTTTTCAACAAGTCACATAAGTTGCATGGACTCACTCTGTGTGCAATAATAGTTTTTAATATGATTTTTGAATGACTACTTCATTTATGTACTCCACACATATAATTATCTGTAAGGTCCCACAGTCTAGCAGTGAAATTCAAACAGAGATTCAACCACAAAGACAAAGAACATTTTCCAATGCCTCACTAAGGGTACCCCTTTGAGCATGGTGAAGTTATTAATAATTACAGTTTGGATGGTGTATCAATACACCCAGTCACTACAAAGATGCAGGCGTCTTTCCTCACTCAATTGCCGGAGAGGAAGGAAACCACTCAGGGATTTCACCATGAGGCCAATGGTGAAACAGTTACAGAGTTTAATGGCTGTGATAGGAGAAAACTGAGGATGGATCAACAACGTTGTAGTTACTTCACAATACTAACCTAAATAACAGAGTGAAAAGAAGGAAGCCTGTACATAATAAAAATATTACAAAACATGCATCCTGTTCGCAACAAGGCACTAAAGTAAAACTGCAGAAATTGTGGCAAAGAAATTCACTTTATTTCCTGAATACAAAACGTTACCACTCTTCATATTTTCGAATATGGTCCGACCAATCTGATTCCACGCTCCAAGACTGCTTCCATCACGTGGACTGGGATATGTTCCGCATTGCTGCGAACAACAACATTGACGAATAAGCTGATTCGGTGTGCGAGTTCATTAGAACCTGCATTGAAGATGTCATTCCCATAGCAACAATTAAAACATTCCCAAACCAGAAACCGTGGATTGATGGCAGCATTCGCGTGAAACTGAAAGCGCGAACCACTGCTTTTAATCAGGGCAAGGTGACCGGAAACATGACCGAATACAAACAGTGTAACTATTCCCTCTGCAAGGCAATCAAACAAGCTAAGCGTCAGTATAGAGACAAAGTAGAGTCGCAATTCAACGGCTCAGACGCAAGAGGTATGTGGCAGGGTCTACAGTCAATCACGGATTACAAAAAGAAAACCAGCCCCGTCACGGACCAGGATGTCTTGCACCCAGACAGACTAAATAACTTTTTTGCCCGCTTTGAGGACAATACAGTGCCACTGACATGGCCCGCAACCAAAACATGCGGACTCTCCTTCACTGCAGCCGGCGTGAGTAAAACATTTAAACGTGTTAACCCTCGCAAGGCTGCAGGCCCAGACGGCATCCCCATCCTCAGAGCATGCACAGACCAGCTGGCTGGTGTGTTTACAGACATATTCAATCAATCCTTATCCCAGTCTGCTGTTCCCACATGCTTCAAGAGGGCCACCATTGTTCCTGTTCCCAAGAAAGCTAAGGAAACTAAGCTAAACGTCTACCGACCCATAGCACTCACTTCCGTAATCATGAAGTGCTTTGAGAGACTACTCAAGGACCATATCACCTCCACCCTACCTGACACCCTAGACCCACTCCAATTTGCTTACCGCCCAAATAGGTCCACAGACGATGCAATCTCAACCACACTGCCCTAACCCATCTGGACAAGAGGAATACCTATGTGAGAATGCTGTTCATCGACTACAGCTCAGCATTTAACACCATAGTATCCGCCAAACTCGTCATCAAGCTCGAGACCCTGGATCTCGACCCCGCCCTGTGCAACTGGGTACTGGACTTCCTGACCGGCCGCCCCCCAGGTGGTGAGGGTAGGTAACAACATCTCCACCCCGCTGATCCTCAACACTGGGGCCCCACAAGGGTGAGTTCTGAGCCCTCTCCTGTACTCCCTGTTCACCCATGACTGCGTGGCCACGCACGCCTCCAACTCAATCATCAAGTTTGCGGACGACACTACAGTGGTAGGCTTGATTACCAACAACGACGAGACTGCCTACAGCGAGGAGGTGAGGGCCCTCAGAGTGTGGTGTCAGGAAAATAACCTCACACTCAACGTCAACAAAACTAAGGAGATGATTGTGGACTTCAGGAAACAGCAGAGGGAGCACCCCCCTATCAACATCGATGGGACAGTAGTGGAGAGGGTAGTAAGTTTTAAGTTCCTCGGGGTACACATCACAGACAAACTGAATTGGTCCACCCACACAGACAGCATCGTGAAGAAGGCGCAGCAGCGCCTCTTCAACCTCAGGAAGCTGAAGAAATTCGGCTTGTCACCAAAATCACTCACAAACTTCTACAGATGCACAATCGAGAGCATCCTGTCGGGCTGTATCACCGCCTGTTACGGCAACTGCTCCGCCCACAACCGTAAGGCTCTCCAGAGGGTAGTGAGGTCTGCACAACGCATCACCGGGGACAAACTACCTGCCCTCCAGGACACCTACACCACCCGATGTCACAGGAAGGCCAAAAAGATTATCAAGGACAACGACCACCCGAGCCACTACCTGTTCACCCCGCTGTCATCCAGAAGGCGAGGTCAGTACAGGTGCATCAAAGCTGGGACCGAGAGACTGAAAAACAGCTTCTATCTCAAGGCCATCAGACTGTTAAACAGCCACCACTAACATTGAGTGGCTGCTGCCAACACACTGACTCAACTCCAGCCACTTTAATAATGGGAATTGATGGAAATTGATGTAAAATATATCACTAGCCACTTTAAACAATGCTACTTAATATAATGTTTACATACCCTACATTATCCATCTCATATGTATATTTATATACTGTACTCTATCATCTACTGCATCTTTATTTAATACGTGTATCACTAGCCACTTTAAACTATGCCACTTTGCTGACATACCCTACACTACTCATCTCATATGTATATACTGTACTCGATACCATCTACTGCATCTTGCCTATGCCGTTCTGTACCATCACTCATTCATATCTTTATGTACATATTCTTTATCCCTTTACACTTGTGTGTATAAGGTAGTAGTTTTGGAATTGTTAGGTTAGATTACTCGTTGGTTATTACTGCATTGTCAGAACAAGAAGCACAAGCATTTCGCTACACTCACATTAACATCTGCTAACCATGTGTATGTGACAAATACATTTGATTTGAGGATGGTGGAGGCTGCCTCATGTTATGGGTATACTTGTCATCGTCAAGGACTAGGGAGTTTTTTAAATAAAAAGAAACAGAACAGAGCTACAACCAACTTGACAGAGCTTGAAGAATTTTTAAAATAATAATGTGCAAATATTGTACAATCCAGGTGTGCAAAGCTCTCAGAGACTTACCCAGAAATACTCACAGGTGTAATCACTACCAAAGGTGATTCTAACACGTATTGACTCAGGCATGTGAATACTTATGTAAATGAGATATTTTAGTAATTAATTGTGAAGAAATTTGCAAACATTTCTAAAAACATGTTTTCACATTGTCATTATGGGGTAGTGTGTGTAGGCCTGTGACAAAAAAAAACGTATATTTAATTCATTTTAAATTCACGCAGTAACATAACAAAATGTGGAAAAAGTCAAACGGTATGAATACTTTCTAAGGCACTATATCTAGCTACTTCTACCGCTCTAATCCAAGTTGTAAAAACCCCGCTGGTCAATGGGAAATCGATATGGCGCAGAAGCGTGGTATTGGCCTAATACTTACACGCCTTCTCTCTAAGTCCCTCTCTCTCCCCCCCATCTCTCCCTACACTCTCTAGAACTTGTTTTACCTAACAGCCTAACCAGGCCCCTCCACTGACAGGCAGAGGGGCATTATACTTCTCTTTTTCATTACACCACTGTTACATATCACATATATCTGGATATCTCATTTCCTCACAAAGACAGGCCATTGTGTGAGGCAGGGCTACAGTAAGTGAATCGGTGGACAGCTGGTTAGAATGGCTATACTGGGGGCTTACTGAGTCTGCGGATGAGGGAGTGTGTGTGTGTGGAGGGTTTGATTTGTACAGTGTGGATCTTTGGAGCTGCAAGGATGAAAAATGACACCGTCTCACTGTGGCCTGTTCCTCTAATAAGGCCATTTACACACACACACGCACACACACACACACACACACACACACACGACTGGAATGGGTTTATCCTGATGAGGAATAATCAGTGGTGGAAGTGCTAAAGAAAGGAGTGTATGAGGATAGAGTGTCTGAGTGTGAGCGTGCGGTTGCCTGCATGCATGTGTGTTTGACACTGGTGTGTGTGTGTTTGTACTTACACTCCTCTTTTAGGTCGAGCTATGTAAAACATGGCGTGTGTATGGTACTCACGCTCCTCCTCCTTAGGATCTAGCTGAGTGACGCTGATAGAGAGGCGGTCCACGCGCTCCTGGAGGGAGTTGACCCGGAAGGAGAAGGAGTGGGCCTCGTTGAACAGCTCCCCAAAAAGATCCTCTGCGTACTTACCTGTAGAACACACACAGACAGAGAACAGACACTTAATACACACACTTAAGTATAATACAGTAATACAAAAATCAAGCATAAAATCAAGCATAATAAAATAATAAACATGCTTACCTATAACAGAAAAATGCGGGTACGGAGTGTGTTGTTTAGGTGTGAGTGTGAGCATGTGTGTGTGTGTATATGTGTGCAACAATGTGTTTTCTGAGTGTCCGTGAGTGTGTGTATTATTAAGGTGTGTATGTGTGCAGACATTGTGTGAGACTCACTGAGGCTGCTGAGCTGTCGGATGACGTTAGCTAGGGACACATTGGTCACACACTCCAGCTCGTTCTTAATGCCCCGCGGCAGCACCGTGTGGCACAGGTGCCTGGGCTCGATACTCCTCTTCACCAACGGCATCCTGGGAAACCTGGACCTCGGCTACCACACCTGGAGAAAGACGGAGGGAGGGAGAGGGGGGGTTAAAGTTATTACATCGCTGGATACCTCTACCACTACCACACCTAAAACTCAATAGTTGAGTTATATTAAACCTTTAATAATGTACAATTATACAATTACTACTGTACATTTAGGTCTATTACTGTACTGTTGCAATTATGTAGTAATTATGGTACAGACTGCTACAAGGCTTCCAACACAGCATGAACTACCCTACACAGAAATAATAACATTTGATTTGATTTGATTTGAGCTGGCCGCCTGGTCAAACTGAGCAATCGGGGGAGAAGGGCCTTGGTCAGGTAGGTGACCAAGAACCCAATGGTTACTCTGACAGAGCTCCAAAGTTCCTCTGTGGAGATTGGAGAACCATCCAGAAGGAAAACCATCTCTGCAGCACTCAGGCCTTTATGGTAGAGCATCCAGACGGAAGGAACTCCTCAGTAAAAGGTAGTTGACAGCCTACTTAGTTTGCCAAAAGGCACCTAAAGGACTCTCCAGCCATTACAAACAAGATTCTCTGGTCTGATGAAACCAAGATTGAACTCTTTGGCCTGAATGCCAAGCGTCACATCTGGAGGAATCCTGGCACCATCCCTACGTTGAACCATTGTGCTGACAATATCATGTTGTGGGGATATTTTTCAGAGACAGGGACTGGGAGACTAGTCAGGATCGGGGGAAAATTAACGGAGCAAAGTACAGAGAGATCTTTGATGAAAATGTGCTCCAGAGTGCTCAGTACCTCAAACTGGGGCGAAGGTTCACCTTCCAACAGGACAATGCAGGAGTGGTTTTGGTACAAGTCTCTAAATGTCATTGAGTGGCCTAGCCAGAGCCCAGACTTGAACACAATCAAACATCTCTGGAGAGATCTGAAAATAGCTGTGCAGCGACGCTCCCCATCCAACCTGACAGAGCTTTGGGGAGTTTCTCCCATTCTTCTCTGCAGATCCTCTCAAGCTCTGTCAGGTTCAAATCAAAGTTTATTTGATTTGGACCTGACAGCGTTTGAGAGGATCTGCAGAGAAGAATGGGAGAAACTCCCCAAATACAGGTATGCCAAGCTTGTAGCATCATACCCAAGAAGACCCAAGATTGTAATCACTGCAAAGGTGCTTCAACAAAGTACAGTAAAGAGTAAAGAGTCCAAAATACTTATGTAAATGTGATAAATGTGATGTTTTTGCTTAGTCATTATGGGGTATTGTGTGTAGATGGATGAGAAGAAAAAAAATCATACATTTTAGAATAAGGCTGTAACGTAACAAAATGTGGAAAAAGTCAAGGGGTCTGAATACTTTCCGAATGCCCTGTACTTGTAGAAAGCAGAAAGCTTTTCTTACTCAGCATTTTCCCCACTGAAACTGTTTCTCTTCAATCGTGAATCTCCATTTAACGAAATGGGTAAAGAATGCTTCAGAATCTGAGGGAGGGATATGGAGAGAGAGGAGAGGACTGGAGAAGAAAGAGGAAATAAATAAATAGAAGGGAACTTTTACAGCAAGTGAAGGTAAAGAAGGAGGAAAGAAAGAATAGGCTCCATTTACAGTAAATGAACCAAGAGGGACATTTAGGCTGAACAGCAGACTAAATGACAGGCTCTTTCTCTGTGAGACAATGGTAGTCTATCATGTCCAACCAGCCATCCTCTCCCTCCCTGACATTAATTAATCATAATGACATTAATGAATCAGCACTGTAATCAAGGCAGACATGTTTGATGGAGTGGAAGCAGACAAGGTGCAATAGGGTGACTGATAAACCAGCTACTACAGGAACTGTCATTAGTACCAACTACTATTCTGTCTTAATTCATCGCTGATGTATTTCATTTCTATAGGACTCTATAATGATGTTACAGTCATGGAGCAATTAACATGAAAGTAGTCCATAAGAGGCATTACTAGCACTAGCAACTAAGGACACACTTCTTTATGGGCTAGTAGGAAGCCTGTTAAATGGTTTGTTGATGTGAGTCATGTTACAATCTTCTTAATTGAACTCAACTGCCTCCATATAGGGTAATGATCAGCCCTCGTATTTATCTTAGCGCTCTTTAAGATTTATTGGATGTACATCAAACTGTACTGTGACACATTCTTAAAAAAACATAAAACATTATGAGAGCACCATAGTAGCCCAACCCCCACCCAACTACTAGGCTACACCTCCTACCCTCGTCTCATCCATCTCTTTCTCTCCCTCCCCGCCTGCCTCCCTCTCGATTTCTTATGCATGCACGCATGCAAGCTCACACACTTCCAGTTGGGCCTCCAGTGACCCTGCATGTAGTGACCTTTTTCGGGACCCTGTTTTTTTATTTATTTTTCTATTTAACCTTTATTTAACTAGGCAAGTCAGTTAATAACAAATTCTTATTTACAATAGTGGCCTACCAAAAGGCAAAAGGCCTTCTGCTGGGACGGGGGCTGGGATTAAAAATAAAACACACATCACGACAAGAGACACAGCGACACTACATAAAGAGAGACCTAAGATGACAACATAGCATGACAGCAACACATGTAAACACAGCATGGTAGCAACACAACGTGACAACTACATGGCAGCAGCACAAAACATGGTACAAACATTATTGAGCACAGACAACAGCACAAAGCGCAAGAAGGTAGAGACAACAATACATCACTCCTGTGTTCCAACGGCACGTTGTGTTAGCTAATCCACGTTTATCATTTTAAAAGGCTAATTGATCATTAGAAAACCCTTTTGCAATTATGTTAGCACAGCTAAAAACTGTTGACCTGATTAAAGAAGCAACAAGCTAACACGACATGCCATTGGAACACAGGAGTGATGGTTGCTGATAATGGGCCTCTCTATGCCCATTGTATGTAGATATTCCATTTAAAAAAATCAGCCGTTTCCAGCTACAATAGTAATTTACAACATTAACAATGTCTACACTGTATTTCTGTTCAATTTTATGTTATTTTAATGGACAAATGAGATTCATTCCAATCTGCCAGAATGTTGTCTTCTCTCTTTTCTCCCTGTTGAATAAGGATGTGTGAGAATGGCGTTTCCCTCAATTCACTTTAGTTCATTTTGAGATGGTACTCTGAGCACTCATTTTCCTGGAAATCAACTCATTCATTTCTTACTTATCCCTCTCTTATTGACCGAGGGATGTCCTTCAGGGACATCCTTCAGACAAAACGGAGGAGCATTTATCTCCTTCAGTTGCCCTGGACCTTGACAACCCTGATTGGATTCCTTCAGTAAGCCACCAGCACATAGGAACAGAGATGAGAGAATGAGAATAATAAAGATTGATCTCTCCACAAAGAATCATTACAACTGCAAACACCATTTCCAATGTCCTCTTATTCCTCTTTTTCTTGCTCCTCTTCAAATCAGTAGTCTCTTTCCCTACTGCTCCAACCTCCCAACCCCCACCTCAGCTCACCCCATTTCATCCATCTCCACACTGCTTGGGTGGTGCATCCTACCTGTCACTCATCACCAAGGCAACAGACCATTGGGATGCTGGTCACTACCCCAGGAGAAGAAAAAAAAGAGGGAAAAAAAGAGAAGATGGACGAGTCAGAAGTGTGCATGGAGAGAAGAGATAGGGGGCATAAGAAAGCACAAGATCGAGAGCAGGAGAGAGAGAGAGAGAGAGAGAGAGAGGAGAGGGAAAGAGCGAGCGATCGAGAGAAAGAGCAAGAGAAAGCACAAGATCGAGAGCAGGAGAAAAAAAAGTGAGAGAGGGAGACAGAGAGATCAAAAAGTCTATTGTGCGACATAAAGGGACTTAGTGGAGGGAGTGTGTGCAGCACGTGTCTGTACAGTGCAGGGTCCTCCTCTCTCTCCGCTCATTGCTCTCTGAACAATATGGTAAAGAGAGGAGCTAATGAATACTAATGGAAATTAATTTACTCACATGGCAGCACAATAGAGCACAGGGCCACACAAGTGGTCAGGTCAAGGGCCCTTATAC
The DNA here is from genome assembly GCF_018296145.1 of Oncorhynchus tshawytscha. Classification (NCBI taxonomy): domain Eukaryota; kingdom Metazoa; phylum Chordata; class Actinopteri; order Salmoniformes; family Salmonidae; genus Oncorhynchus; species Oncorhynchus tshawytscha. The sequence goes on along the minus strand of NC_056433.1, from coordinate 40,266,375 downwards.
AGGGCAGACACAGAAAACAGACACGCACCCCTCATTTAAAAAAATGTTTATTTTATTTTACAAATCGATACTTGGAGTCACAGTATTGGCATAAAAAATATTGCGGTACTCTACTGTATCAATGTTTTTCCCTCATCCCTAATGTTTCTACCCACTTCATGTCTCTAGCCCCCACTCTCCCCTCATTGCACCCTCTTTTGGTTGTTTAACTTACTCACAGATGAGTTAACCGTGTGTGATATAAACCACCCAGCAAAAATGACCCCATTGTGTATTTGGTGGGCAAGGTAGGAATTGCTGACACCATTCAAACCGAGAGTTCGGAACTTTAAAGCCAATTATCACACGTTATTGTTATGCAAACGTTACTACGAGTGTTTAAGTGTTCTGTTGTGTAATGTCAACATAAATGTATCTTAAACTGCCAATGAGTACGTTGACATGAACAGTAATAATTCAGTAGGCAGATTATGCAATAGTCCTGTAAACATCTTACTCTGCTTATGTTAATCGGTGTAAGGTCAAAATCGAAGTAAGCATCATTTTGGAACAACTGAATGTATGCGTATCAGAAATAGTTTTCACACACAAACTTTACATGTCTGAACTCAGAATCACATGTTTGCTGTGGTACTACATTTATTTTGATGGGCAATTTTCTCCATTTATCAAAGTGCCATCAAGTAGCCTGATTTAAGATGTGTCCATGTAAACAGGATTATTAGGGAAATCATTATTCTTGCAAAGTATGTACACATTTTAATCAAACTGTTATATTAATCTGACTATCCACAACAAATCACATTATTGTGTGCATGTAACTGTACTCAATGATGAAGTCTGTAAAAAGATAAATGCATGTTACATAAGATGAACGTTTAAGTTAGTGACAACTTTGTTGTCATTCTGATGCAATGTTATGGGCAGCTGATCCAAAAAGATGGTCTTATTTCAGGGAAAGTGAGGGCTCCCAAACTGGGCCACACTGGGACAATGCCTTGCGGGCGCTTTGTGGGAAGCCTACGTGTGTCCAACAATTTTGCCCGCATTGGGCCCACATCATGCCAATTTGGACATGTTTGCTGGAGAGCTGCAGGCTCCGACATAGATCAAATGCGCTTACGAGTGGTCTCAAATAAATAGTCTGCAGGCTATATGTATGGGCAAAGAAGCACGACACAGTTGTCTTTCCATGGAAATGAACTTGCTAAATATGATAGGCTCTGACATTGACTGGAAATAAATATTGAGAACACATTTGTCTGCCTGCAAATCGTCTCACTCCTATCAAAGTTATGCAAAACGTAGCTCAAGTAAGTGTCTACTCTCCTATTCTATTTCGGCCCAACGCTACTCTCTTTGAAACGACATCCACCCTATTGGCTGATATAGCCCAATAATATGATAGCCTAATACACCATACAGCATTTGAAAAGTATGTGGACACCTGCTCGTCGAACATCTCATTCCAAAATCATGGGAAATAACATGGAGTTGGTCCCCCGTTTACAGCCTCCACTCTTCTGGGAAGGCCTTCTACTAGATGTTGGTACATTGCTGTGGGGTCTTCCCTTCAGCCACAAGAGCATTAGTGAGGTCGGGCACTGATGTTGGGCCACTAGGCATGGCTCGCAGTCGGCTTTCCAATTCATCCCAAAGGTGTTAGATGGGGTTTAGGTCAGGGCTTTGTGCAGGCCAGTCAAGTTCTTCCACACCGATCTCGACAAACCATTCTGTATGGACCTCGCTTTGTGCACAGGGGCATTGTCATGCTGAAACAAGAAGGGGCCTTCCCTAAACTGTTACCACAAAGTTGGAAGTACAACATTTTCTAGTAATGTCATTATATGGTGTAATGTTAAGATTTCTCTTCACTGGAAATAAGGGGCCTAGCTCAAACCATGAAAAGCAGCCCCAGACCACTATTCCTCCTCCAGCAAACTTTACAGTTGGCACTATGCATTGGGCAGGTAGTGTTCTCCTGGCATCCACCAAACCCAGATTAGTCCGTCGAACTGACAGATGGTGAAGTGAGTTTCATCCCTCCAGAGAACGCGTTTCCACTGCTCCAGAGTCCAATGGTGGCGAGCTTTACACCACTCCAGCCGGCATTGGCATTGCACATGGTGATCCTAGACTTGTGTGCGGCTGCTCGGCCATGGAAATCCATTTCATGAAGCTCCCGACGAAAACCTGGTGTGCTGACGTTGCTTCCAGAGGCAGTTGGGAACTAGGTAGTGAGTGTTGCAACCGAGGACTGACAAAAAAATTGTTTCCCTTGCGCAAAGAATGTTGCTTCCATCAATGTAATTGTCTGCAGTATTTCCAATCCCCCATATATTTTTTGGGTAAATATATATATCCATACACGCTTGCATACATATACACATATATACATACACAAACCTATATAGACATACATACTTTTTTAAAGAATATACCTTTATACCTATTATTTTTCCCCGCAAACCCTACCACCCTTCCCCCAATTGGAGTAAACTAATAAACACTTTGGCTTTTACCTTCAATTTATACATCTTATACACATTTTACAGACACAGTCTATTTTACAATAGTTATTTTTTGTTTGTTTTTAGTCCTTCCTCTATTTCTGATGTCCATCCAGTTTGATTTCTATTTGTAACTGTGCTATTTCACAAAAGTGATGAATCTATATACATTTTACAGACCCCACACGTTTTACATTGTTTATCTTGTTATTAGTCCCACCCTTCAGCTCCATTCAACCCCTCCCATCTATCTCTCAACATCATCCATTTCGGATTTCTATTTGCCATATATTTTTCAACTGTGCTGTGATGCTTCACAAAATAATTGAACCTTTCTATTCTCATAGCTTCTACAGATTGTAAATTAAAAATACACATTTTTGCTAAAATAATTATTATATTATTGATTGATTGACTATGGCTTTTCAAATCACCCAGTATTGCTATCTGCAGCGTCAGTTCTAGGCAAATGTTGCAATTCTTCAGCCATTCCTGGACCTGTGACCAAAAACGAGCTACATATGGACAATACCAAAATAAATTATCTAAAGACTCTGCCTCCTCACAGCAGAATCTGCAGAGCTGGGAAGATTGTATCCCCCATATATATAACATTCTGTTAGTTGCAAGAAATTTGTATAGTAATTTAAATTGAAAAAAAAAAACCTAAGTTTTGAATCTGGCGTTGTTTTTGCGTATTAATTCATAAACCATGTGCCATGGAATGGGTACATCGAAAATATCTTCCCAACTATTTTGCAATTTATATGGCAAAGCTGTCAGTTTTTTGGTCCTTAAATGAAATTGGTATATGTTTTTATTTATCACACTTTTCTTTAACCATTTATGTTCTTTAATACAGGGCCGACATACAAGTTCCTTACTTTTTTCCCCTTCTACTTGCCTCTTCCATTTTTGTGGTAATGCTGCAATTAATTGGTTGTAATTTTGGGTAGGAGCAGACATTTCCATATGTCTGTGTTAGCAGCATGTGTGACATAACTCCACCAGTCCTATTTATGATATCATTCACTAAAATTATACCTTTTTTAAACATTTCTTCGAAAAATAGTTTTTAAAAAACCAATTAGTATATTTGAATTTAACCACAATATTTGTTGAATTATTTGTTCTGTCTTTTCAGGTGGATTAAACTGAAAATGCAACCAACCTTCTAAGGTTTGTTTAAAAAATAAAGATATTTTGGAGAATATTTCCTTTTCAAACAACCGAAAGTGGTCAGGTGTAATCTGAATAAAGGGAAAAAGGCCCTTCTTGAACGAGATGAGACATTCGTACCAATTTACTAGAGAACCAGATTGGATTTAAGTATAACTTTTGTATGACTGATGCCTTTAGTGAGAGGTCTAATGCTTTAAAATTGAATAATTTCTGCCCTCTGAATTCATATTCGTTATATAAATTGGCTTGCCGTTCCAAATAAAATTGAATATTTTTTGTTCATTTAATTTAAAAAGCAGGTCACTAGGTGTAGGCAAAACCACAAGCAAAATAGGTCAACTGTGATATGACTAAAGAGTTAATCAGGGTGATTTTTCCACAAATAGACAGGTATTTTCCTTTCCATGGTAGCAAGATATAATCTATTTTTGCTAACTTTCTATAAACATTTATTGGAGTGACATCAATTCTTTCTTTTGGGATTTGTATACCGAGTATGTCCACACAGAGAGGATAGCAAAAGTATCTAGATCCTCTATGAGGCCGTGGGGAGATTAATTGTGGTTTTAAAAGAAAACATGAATCATCAGCGTACAATGACACCTTAGTTTTTAAGCCACAGATTTCTAATCCCTTAATGTTATTTTTTTATCTAATCTTAACAGCTAACATTTCGATGGCAATAATAAATGGATATGCCGATAGTGGACAACCTTGTTTTACTCCTCTAGATAGTTTAAACCCTTCTGAGATGTAGCCATTATTTACCATTTTACACCTAGGGTTACTAAACATAACTTTAACCAATTTTATAAGAGATTCCCCAAAATTAAAATATTCTAGGCATTTACAGTGGGGCAAAAACGTATTTAGTAAGCCACCAATTGTGCAAGTTCTCCCACTTAAAAAGATGAGAGAGGCCTGTAATTTTTATCATAGGTACACTTCAACTATGATAGACAAAATAAGAAAAAAAATCCAGAAAATCACATTGTAGGATTTTTAATGAATTTATTTGCAAATTATGGTGGAAAATAAGTATTTGGTCAATAACAAAAGTTTATCTCAATAGTTTGTTATATACCCTTTGTTGGCAATGACAGAGGTCAAACATTTTCTGTAAGTCTTCACAAGGTTTTCACACACTGTTGCTGGTATTTTGGCCCATTCCTCCATGCAGATCTCCTCTAGAGCAGTGATGTTTTGGGGCTGTTGCTGGGCAACACGGACTTTAAAAAAATATGTCATCAATCTACACACAATACCACATAATGACAAAGCAAAAACTGGTTTTTAAAATGTTTTCCAATGTATTAAAAATAAAAAATGTAAATTATCACATTTACATAAGTATTCAGACCCTTTACTCAGTACTTTGTTGAAGCACCTTTGGTAGAGATTACAGCCTTGCGTACGACAATACACGTTTGGCACACCCGTATTTGGGGAGTTTCTCCCATTCTTCTCTGCAGATCCTCTCAAGCTCTGTCAGGTTGGATGGGAAGCGTCGCTGCACAGCTACATTCAGGTCTCTCTAGATATGTTAGATCGGGTTCAAGTCCGGGCTCTGGCTGGGCCACTCAAGGACATTCAGAGACTTGTCCCGAAGCCTCTCCTGCATTGTCTTGGCTGTGTGCTTAGGGTCATTATCCTGTTGGAAGGTAAACCTTAGCCCCAGTCTGTGGTCCTAAGCGCTCTGGAGCAGGTTTTCATCAATGATCTCTATGTACTTTGCTCCGTTCATCATTACCTCGATCCTGACTAGTCTCCCAGTCCATGCCACTGAAAAACATCCCGACAGCATTGGTATGGTGCCAGGTTTCCTCCAGACGTGATGCTAGGCATTCAGGTCAAAGAGTTCCACCTTGGTTTCATCAGAACAGAGAATCTTATTTTTCTCTAGGCCTGAGTTCTTTAGGTGCCTTTTGGTAGACTCCAAGCAAGAATTCATGCTTTTTACTGAGGAGTGGCTTCCGTCTGGCCACTCTACCATAAAGGCCTGATTGGTGGTGCTGCAGAGATGGTTGTCCTTCTGGAAGGTTCTGCCATCTCCACAGAGGAACTCTAGAGCTCTGTTAGAGTGACCATCGGGTTCTTGGTCACCTCCTTGACCAAGGCCCTTCTCCCCTGATTGCTCAGTTTGGCCGGGCAGCCAGCTCTAGGAAGAGTCTTGGTGGTTCCAAACCTCTTCCATTTAAGAAATATGGTGTTCCTTCAATGACCTTCAATGCTGCAGAAATGTTTTGGTACCCTTCCCCAGATCTGTGGCTCAACACAATCCTCTCTCTGAGCTCTACTGACAATTCCATCGACTTCATGGCTTGGTTTGTGCTCTGAAATGTATTGTCAACTGTTGGACCTTATATAGACAGGTGTGTGCCTTTCCAAATCTTGTCCAATCAATTGAATTTAGCACAGGTGGACTCCAATCAAGTTGTAGAAACATCAAGGATGATCAATGGAAACAGGAAGCACCTGAGCTCAATTTTGAGTCTCATAGCAATGGGTCTGAATACTTTTGTAAATAAGGTATCTGGTTTATATATGTTAGAATTTTTTTTTTTTTAAACCTTTTTTCACTTTGTCATTATGGGATATTGTGTGTAGATTTATAAGGGAAAACATTTATTTAATCAATTTTATAATGAGGCTGTAACGTAACAAAATGTGTTAAAAGTCTGAATACTTTCTGAATACCTTCTGAATAATTTCCAAGTCTGAATACTTTCCAAATCTGTAAGGTTCTTCAGTCAGATTCAACCACAAAGACCAGTGAGGTGTTTGTTCCAATGCCTCACAATAAAGGGCAACTATTGGTAGATGGACAAAAACAAATAAAGCATACATTGAATATCACTTTGAGCATGGTGAAGTTATTAATTAGGCTTTGGATGGTATCAATACACCCAGTCACTACAAAGATACAAGTGTTCTTCCTAACTCAGTTGCCGGAAAGGAAGGAAACCACTCAGGGATTTCCCACGAAGACAATGGTGACTTTAAAACAGTTACAGGGTTTAATGACTGTGATAGGAGAAAACTGATGATGAATCAACAACAATGTTGTTACTCCACAATTACTAACCTAAATGAAAGAGTGAAAAGATGAAGCCTTTACAGAACACAAATATTCTAAAACATGCATCATGTTCACAATAAGGCACTAAAATAAATAAAAGACATTAACTTCATGTCCTGAATACAAATCCTTCAGTTTGGGACAAATCTAACACATCCCTGAGTAATACTCTTAATATTGTTAAACATGGTGGTGGCTGCATGAGGGAGTGAGGGAGATATGAGTCTCCAGCTTCAGTGATTTTTGCAGTTCGTTCCAGTCATTGGCAGCAGAGAACAGGGAGGAAAGGCAGCCAAAGGAGGAATTAGCTTTGGGCGTGACCAGTGAAATATACCTGCTGGAGCGTGTGATACGAGTGGGTGCTGCTATGGTGACCAGTGAGCTGAGATAAGGCAGGGCTTTACCTAGCAAAGACTTATAGATGATCTGCAGCCAGTGGGTTTGGCAACGAATATGAAGCGAGGGCCAGCCAACGAGAGCATACAGGTTGCAGTGGTGGGTAGTACATGGGGCTTTGGTGACAAAACGGATGACACTGTGATATACTGCATCCAATTTGCTAACTAGAGTGTTGGAGGCTGTTTTGTAAATGACATCGCCGAAGTCAAGGATCTGTAGGATAGTCAGTTTTACGAGGGTATGTTTGGCAGCATGAGTGAAGGATGCTTTGTTGCAAAATAGGATGCCAATTCCAGATTTAATTTTGGATTGGAGACGCTTAATGTGAGCCTGGAAGGAGAGTTTACAGTCTAACCAGACACCTAGGTATTTGTAGTTGTCCACATATTCTAAGTCAGAACCGTCCAGAGTAGTGATGCTGGACGGGTGGGCAGGTGTGGGCAGCGATCGGTTGAAGAGCATGCATTTAGTTTTACTTGCATTTAAGAGCAGTTGGAGGCCACGGAAGGAGAGTTGTATGGCAATGAAGCTCATCTGGAGGTTGGTTAACACAGTGTCCAAAGAAGGGCGAAAGGTATACAGAATGTTGTCGTCTGCGTAGAGGTGGATCAGAGAATCACCAGCAGCAAAAGCGACATCATTAGTGTATACAGAGAAAAGAGTCGGCCCGAGGATTGAACCCTGTGGCACCCCCATAGAGACTGCCAGAGGTTCGGACAACGGGCCCTCCGATTTCACACACTGAACTCTGTCTGAGAAGTAGTTAGTGAACCAGGAGAGGCAGTAATTTGAGAAACCAAGGCTGTTGAGTCTGCCGACAAAAATGTGGTGATTGACAGAATTGAAAGCCTTGGCCAGGTCGATGAATACAGCTGCACAGTATTGTCTCTTATCGATGGGTCGGTGATCTGTTTGTTAACTTGGCTTTCGAAGACTTTAGAAAGGCAGGGTAGGATAGATATAGTTCTGTAGCAGTCTGGGTCTAGAGTGCCTCCCCCTTTGAAGAAGGGGGTGACCACGGCAGCTTTCCAATCTTTGGGGATCTCAGACGATAGGAAAGAGAGGTTGAACAGGCTAGTAAGAGGGGTTGCAACAATTTCAGCGGATCATTTCAGAAAGAGAGGGTCCAGATTATGCAGCTCTTTCAGAACATCAGGAGAAGCTGGGGGAGGCTTGGGCAAGTTGCTGTGGGGGGTGCAGGGCTGTTGACAGGGGTCGGGGTAGCCAGGTGGAAAGCATGGCCAGCCTTAGAAATATTATTATTGAAGTTCTCAATTATCGTGGATTTATCGGTGGTGACACTGTTTCCTAGCCTCAGTGCAGTGGGCAGATGGGAGGAGCAGCTCTTATTCTCCATGGACTTTAAAGTGTCCCAGAACTTTTTGGAGTTTGTGCTACAGGATGCAAATTTCTCTTTGAAAAAGCTAGCCTTTGCTTTCCTAACTGCCTGTGTATATTGGTTCCTAACTTCCCTGAAAGGTTGCATATCGCGGGGGCTATTCGATGCTAATGCAGTACGCCACAGGATGTTTTTGTGCTGGTCAAGGGCAGTCAGGTCTGGAGTGAACCAAGGGCTATATCTGTTCCTGGTTCATTTTTTTGAATGGGGCATGCTTATTTAAGATGGTGAGGAAAGCACTTTTAAAGAAAAACCAGGCATCCTCTACTTAGGGAATGTCCTTCAATATCCTTCCAGGATACCAGGGCCAGGTCGATTAGAAAGGCCTGCTCGCTGAAGTGTTTTAGGGAGCGTTTGACAGAGATGAGGGGTGGTCGTTTGACCGCAGACCCATTACGGACGCAGGCAATGAGGCAGTGAGCGCTGAGATCCTGGTTGAAGACAGCAGAGGTGTATTTTAAAAGGCCACTCTAAAAGGTGCAGTTTAGTCACACAACACAATGCCACAGATGTCTCAAGTTGAAGGAGCGTGCAATTGGCATGCTGACTGCAGCAATGTCCACCAGAGCTGTTGCCAGAGAATCTAATGTTTTTCTCTACCATAAGTCGCCTCCAATGTCGTTTTAGAGAATTTGGCAGTACGTCCAACCCGCCTCACAACCGCAGAACATGGTGTCGTGTGGTCGAGCAGTTTGCTGATGTCAAAGTTGCAAACAGAGTGTCCCATAGTGTTGGTAGGGTTATGGTATGGGCTGGCATAAGATACGAACAACGAAAACAATTGCATTTTATCGATGGCTATTTTAATGCACAGAGATACCATGACGAGGTCCTGAGGCCCATTGTCGTGGCATTCATCAGCCTCCATGTTCCAGCATGAAACAGCCCCATGTCGCAAGGATCCGGAAGCTGAAAATGTTGCAGTTCTTCCATAGTCTGCAAACTCACCAGACATGTCACCAATTGAGCATGTTTGGGATGCTCTGGATCAGCAGCTTTCCAATTCCTGACAATATCCAGCAACTTTGCACAGTCATTGAAGAGGAGTGGGACAACATTCCACAGGCTACAATCTACAACCTGAAAAGGAAATGTGTCGTGTTGCATGAGGCAAATTGTGGTCACAGCAGATACTGACTGGTTTTCTGATCCACTCCCCTACTAAAAAAAAAAACCATATCTGTGACCAACAGATGAATATCTGTATTCCCAGATCCAAAGATTAGGGCCTAATTCATTTATTTTAATTGACAAAATTATTTATATGAACTTTGAAATTGTTGCATGTTGAGTTTTTATTTTGTTTGGCATAATAAAACTAGTTTATATTACAGTTTCAATAAATTCATCTTAAATGGCACTTTGCTTTTTCATTGACTGAATATACACTGCTCAAAAAAATAAGGGGAACACTTAAACAACACAATGTAACTCCAAGTCAATCACACTTCTGTGAAATCAAACTGTCCACTTAGGAAGCAACACTGATTGACAATACATTTCACATGCTGTTGTGCAAATGGAATAGAAAACAGGTGGAAATTATAGGCAATTAGCAAGACACCCCCCTTCCTGGCTGATGTTTTGGTCACTTTTGAATGCTGGCGGTGCTTTCACTCTAGTGGTAGCATGAGACGGAGTCTACAACCCACACAAGTGGCTCCGGTAGTGCAGCTCATCCAGGATGGCACATCAATGCGAGCTGTGGCAAGAAGGTTTGCTGTGTCTGTCAGCGTAGTGTCCAGGGCATGGAGGTGCTACCAGAAGACAGGCCAGTACATCAGGAGACGTGGAGGAGGCCGTAGAAGGGCAACAACCCAGCAGCAGGACCGCTACCTCCGCCTTGGAGCAGGAGGAGCACTGCACGAGCCCTGCAAAATGACCTCCAGCAGGCCACAAATGTGCACGTGTCTGCTCAAACGGTCAGAAACAGACTCCATGAGGGTGGTATGAGGGCCTGACATCCACAGATGGGCTTATGAAGTGGCAAATTCGCCACTGGTGCCCTGTGCTCTTCACAGATGAAAGCAGGTTCACACTGAGCACATGTGACAGACGTGACAGTCTGGAGACACCGTGGAGAACGTTCTTCTGCCTGCAACATCCTCCAGCATGACCGGGTCAGTCATGGTGTGGGTGGCATTTCTTTGGGGGGCCGCACAGCCCTCCATGTGCTCGCCAGAGGTAGCCTGACTGCCATTAGGTACCGAGATGAGATCCTCAGACCCCTTGTGAGACCATATGCTGGTGCGGTTGGCCCTGGGTTCCTCCTAATGCAAGACAATGCTAGACCTCATGTGGCTGGAGTGTGTCAGCAGTTCCTGCAAGAGGTAGGCATTGATGCTATGGACTGGCCCGCCCGTTCCCTAGACCTGAATCCAATTGAGCACATCTGGGACATCATGTCTCGCTCCATCCACCACAGACTGTCCAGGAGTTGTCCAGGAGTTGGAGGATGCTTTAGTCCAGGTCTGGTAGGAGATCCCTCAGGAGACCATCCGCCACCTCATCAGGAGCATGCCCAGGCGTTGTAGGGAGGTCATACAGGCACGTGGAGGCCACACACACTACTGAGCCTCATTTTGACTTGTTTTAAGGACATTACATCAAAGTTGGATCAGCCTGTAGTGTGGTTTTCCACTTTAATTTTGAGTGTGACTCCAAATCCAGACCTCCATGGGTTGATAAATTTGATTTCCATTGATAATTTTTGTGTGATTTTGTTGTCAGCACATTCAACTATGTAAAGAAAAAAGTATTTAATAAGAATATTTCATTCATTCAGATCTAGGATGTGTTATTTTAGTGTTCCCTTTATTTTTTTGAGCAGTGTATATTAGGATTTGTTATCTGTTAAAGTTATGATAAATCAGGCATTGTTATGATCTGTTGTCACATATATAAATACACAAATGTTTTCCCATTCAGGTACCCATGAGAGTACTGGAACAGAAATGTTAAAATGCCCATCCCTACTCCAAATAGCATTTCAGAGTTTTTAAATACAATTTCAGACGATGGGCCACATCAGAATCTCTGGTATTTTAAGCAATTTTTTTAGGCAATTTTTCGTGCATTATGATCTTCACTTGGGTGGCAAAATTGCTGGGACTGGGCCTGCAAACTGAGCTGTGTCACATACACCTAAAAATAACATTGTGGGACTGTGGTTGGGTTGGGGACCAGTTCTTGTGGGAGCAGGTGGGAGTTGAAGTCAGTGGGAGCGGGTGTGCATGGTATGGTATGAAAAGCAGTGGGCGCAGGATGAAGAAATCTGTCCTGAGTAGTCCTCTAATCCGTAGCTCAGCTCCTTGGAGTGGCCTGTTCAGTACCCATAGTGTGGGTTGGGAGAGGGGGGTAGAAAGGGGAAATAGAGCACAAAGCTGTGGATTTACAGACTAGCTAGGGATTGAGGTTCGCGCTGTCTGCTAAATTGAAAATTAATAAAAATTCTACACAATTCTAAACTGAACATTTCTACTCATGGTATCTGGATGTAAAATTAAATGAATTTAATCATCAAACCTCTCAATAGACCACCATGCAAGAACAGAACAAAGAATAGAAGAGGATTCAGTATGAATAACCAACACATCAGCGAACAGAATAGTATTCAGTATACCAACAGAGCAGTGCTGAGGAACCACATGGAACACATATCCACACCCAGACCCAGCAACCCCCACAGGCTCACAGACACACAAACACACTTCATAAGCCTAAAATATAGAACAGAATTCAGACTAATCAAACTCAACAAATCCCCCAATTTCAACAATGAACATGCCTTTGAGTTTGAGTAAAGTCACTGTTTTCAACCCTTCTCCTGTCCCACACAATAGAGTAGCCTAGCTACTGCCAGCAACACAGACACCCCAAAGATTAAACATATGTGTTGGATTTCTGATGCTAAAAACAGCAGGCCAATCATAACACAAAAAGCACCCCGGTAACCAATCCCAAAGACCTCTAGAACAGCAGCAGCCAATCACAGGAGGGAGAGTTCAAAATGGAAAACAGTCCTACAGCTGGTTTAGATTAGTAAGAGATGCTCAGCGGAGGTCCCCCACAGCTTGAGCAGAAAAGACAAGAAAATGAAAAGAAAACAATTTTTTTGTGTTTCCTTTGGTTCTTTTAAGATGAGAGCTGTTTCATGTGGCAACTCAGGGGACCTGTTTGGAAAAATACGCTTCTGGTGGTGCGTGTCTCCTTTTTTGTTATTCTAATGAAGAATATCTAAATCTCTGAGATGATATTTGCCTAATTTTCTCTCTCATTAGAACCTCTGCTCTTGAAACCATTTTTTTCTTCTTCAGAACATGATGTTCTTCAGAACATGATCAGTTTTTCTCTCATCAACAACACCTAAGAAAGTGCTTTAGCTGGGCTATCTGTCTGCCTCCCTGGCTTTGCCTTCCAGATTGATTCAAAGTTATCAATGTTTCTTTCAACATTCTCAAGACGGATGTGTCAAGTGACATATGCACAGAGTTCCTAATATTGAGTTGTATCCACTTTTGCTCTCAGAACTGCCTCATTTTCCAAACACAGAATTGTCTGTCAGACTGCCAGATGTTGAAGCGTGATTCATCACTTCAGAGAATGTGTTTCCACTGCTCCAGAGTCCAATGGCGGCAAACTTTACACCACTTCAGCCGACGCTTAGCATTGCGCAATGTGATCTTAGGCTTGTGTGTGCGGCTGCTCGGCCATGTAAACCCATTTCATGAAGCTCCAGACTAACAGTTTTCGTGCTGAAGTTGCTTCCAGAGGCAGTTTAGAACAAGGCAGTGAGTATTGCAACCAAGGACAGATGATTTCTACGCTCAATACCCTTAAGCACTCGTTAATCCCATTCTGTGAGCTTCTGTGGCCTACTATTTCGAGGCTGAGCCGTTGTTGCTCCTGGACATTTTCACTTCACAAAAACAGCACTTACAGTAGACGGGGGCAGCTCTAGCAGGGCAGTCATTTGACGAACTGACGTGTTGAAAGGTGGCATCCTATGACAGTGCCATGTTGAAAGTCACTGAGCTCTTCAGTAAGGCCATTCTAATGCCAATGCCTGTCTATGGAGCTTGCATGGCTGTGTATTCGATGTTATGCACCTGTCAGCAACGAATGTGGCTGAAATAGCTGAATCCACTCATTTGAAGGGGTGTCCACATACACAACCGTTCAAAAGCAGTGTCACGCCCTGGTCTAAGTATTTTGTGTTTTTCTTCATGTATTGGGTCAGGCCAGGGTGTGGCATTGGGGTTTTTGTATTATGGTGTGTTTTGTCTTGGGGTTTTGGTGTGTATGCATTGGGATTGTAGCTGGTGGGGTTATCTAGCAAAGTCTATGGCTGTCTGGAGTGGTTCTCAATCAGAGGCAGGTGTTTATCGTTGTCTCTGATTGGGAACCATATTTAGGCAGCCATATTCTTTGAGTTTGTTGTGGGTGATTGTCCTTAGTGTCCTTGTTCCTGTCTATGTGTTAGGTTACACAAGTATAGGCTGTTTCGGTTTTTGTTACGTTTATTGTTTTTGTAGTGTTTGTTATTGATTCGTGTTTTCCGTTCGTTATTAAACATGGATCGCAATCTACACGCTGCATTTTGGTCCGACTCTCCTTCACACCTAGAAAACCGTAACAAGCAGCTTCATTAAATAGTACCCACAAAACGCCAGTCTCAACGTCAACGACGCTGGCCTTCTAGACAGAGTTGCAAAGAAAAAGCCATATCTAAAAACTGGCCAACAAAAAGAAAATATTAAGATGGGCAAAAGAACACAGACACTGGACAGAGATACAGATGAATTCGGAAGTTTACATACACTTTAGCCAACTACATTTAATCTCAGTTTTTCACAATTCCTGACATTTAATCCTGGTAAAATTCCCTGTTTTAGGTCAGTTAGGATAACCACTTCATTTTAAGAATGTGAAATGTCAGAATAATAGTAGAAAGAATGATTTATTTAATATTTTATTTATTTCATAACATTCTCAGTGGGCCAGAAGTTTACATACACTTAATTCGTATTTGGTAGCAGTCTTTAAATTGTTAACTTGGGTCAAACGCATCGGGTAGCTTTCCACACGCTTCCCACAATAAGTTGGGTGAATTTTGGCCCATTCCTCTTGACAGCGCTGGAGTAACTGAGTCAGGTTAGTAGGCCTCCTTGCTCGCACACGCTTTCAGTTCTACCCACAAATGTTCTATAAGATCGAGGTCAGGGCTTTGTGATGGCCACTCCAATACCTTGACTTTGTTGTCCTTAACTTCTCTAGGGTAGGGGGCGGCATTTGGAATTGTGGATGAAAAGCATGCCCAAATTAAACTGCCTTCTACTCAGGCCCAGAAGATAGGATATGCATATACAGTGGGGCAAAAAAGTATTTAGTCAGCCACCAATTGTGCAAGTTCTCCCACTTAAAAAGATGAGAGAGGCCTGTAATTTTCATCATAGATAGACTTCAACTATGACAGACAAAATGAGAAAAAAGTGGTGTTCATATGCCACAGTTCATTACTGCAGGCATGACTGTGCCTCAGGGCCAAAAGGGCACAGCATGGAGGCGTCGATGTGTTCTGTGTCGCATGAAATGCACCACTTGTTCAGTTTGCCTCTGCTTTACATCAGATAAAGACTGCTATGGGACATGGCACAGGCCGCAAAATATTATGACGAGGACTTCCAAGGGGTATACTGTTTTTTTGAAATATTTATTTTCTAATATAAAAAAAAAGAGAAATTGTGTGTGTGTGTTAGAATTGCTTTTTGATATGTTGTATATAGTTATTTGCACTGCTGTATATAGTTATAGGTCATTTCACCAATTCGGCCACTTGGGTACATTTGGGCAACTTGTGTGGGACACCTGGGTGACTTCATGCTAAATGTCATGTAGCTCACCCATTCCTGAAGTTATCAGTCTGAAACTTTGCACAACTACAGTTGCCCTCTTGTGTTATCCATCAACATTATCTCCAGCATCCTATCTGACTGTGTGGCTATTCTAGTATATGTGAAAGATGATACTACAACAATAAAAAACAGAAAACGTATGCTCTTTCTTTCTCTTTTCTTCCACCAGATCTACTGTGTTATATTCTCCTACATTCAATTAACATTTACACAAACTTCAGAATGTTTCCATTCAAATGATACCAAGAATATGCATATCCTTGCCTCTGGGGCTGAGCTACAGGCAGTTAGATTTGGGTATGTCTTCAGGCGGAAATTGAGAACATAGGGATGCATTCATAACAGGTTAACAAGAAATGTGTGGAGTGTTTGAAAAACGAGTTTAAATGACTCCAATTTAAGTGTATGTAAACTTCCGACTTCAACTGTATGTGTATGTATATACAGTGGGGCAAAAAAGTATTTAGTCAGCCACCAATTGTGCAAGTTCTCCCACTTAAAAAGATGAGAGGCCTGTAATTTTCATCATAGGTACACTTCAACTATGACAGACAAAATGAGAAAACATTCCAGAAAATCACATTGTAGGATTTTTTTATGAATTTCTTTGCAAATTATGGTGGAAAATAAGTATTTGGTCACCTACAAACAAGCAAGATTTCTGGCTCTCACAGACCTGTAACTTCTTCTTTAAGAGGCTCCTCTGTCCTCCACTCGTTACCTGTATTAATGGCACCTGTTTGAACTTGTTATCAGTATAAAAGACACCTTTCCACAACCTCAAACAGTCACACTCCAAACTCCACTATGGCCAAGACCAAAGAGCTGTCAAAGGACACCAGAAACAAAATTGTAGACTTGCACCAGGCTGGGAAGACTGAATCTGCAATAGGTAAGCAGCTTGGTTTGAAGAAATCAACTGTGGGAGCAATTATTAGGAAATGGAAGACATACAAGACCATTGATAATCTCCCTCGATCTGGGGCTCCACGCAAGATCTCACCCCGCAGGGTCAAAATGATCACAAGAACAGTGAGCAAAAATCCCAGAACCACTTGGGGGGACGTAGTGAATGACCTGCAGAGAGCTGGGACCAAAGTAACAAAGCCTACCATCAGTAACACACTACACCGCCAGGGACTCAAATCCTGCAGTGCCAGACGTGTCCCCCTGCTTAAGCAAGTACATGTCCAGGCCCGTCTGAAGTTTGCTAGAGAGCATTTGGATGATCCATGTCATATGGTCAGATGAAACCAAAATATGCCTTTTTGGTAAAAACTCAACTCGTCGTGTTTGGAGGACAAAGAATGCTGAGTTGCATCCAAAGAACACCATACCTACTGTGAAGCATGGGGGTGGAAACATCATGCTTTGGGGCTGTTTTTCTGCAAAGGGACCAGGACGACTGATCCGTGTAAAGGAAAGAATGAATGGGGCCATGTATCGTGAGATTTTGAGTGTGTAGAAAAGGCACATGGAGTTGGTGGAATAATCCTTTAATTCATTGCCATTTACTCAGCTGGGCCAGGGGCGCTTTAATTAGGTCAGGTGGAAATTTCCGACAGATCTCATCTCCATAAAAGGAGGAAATTGCCATCGCCTGATCTCGACGCTTTCTCTTCCTTAACTCCATCTGATCCAGAAGTTCTGTGCGTCCATGAATCCAC
Organism: Oncorhynchus tshawytscha; assembly: GCF_018296145.1. Classification (NCBI taxonomy): domain Eukaryota; kingdom Metazoa; phylum Chordata; class Actinopteri; order Salmoniformes; family Salmonidae; genus Oncorhynchus; species Oncorhynchus tshawytscha. Next base: position 40,249,225 of record NC_056433.1, on the reverse strand, counting down.
GTAAGTCCACCGACTCTGTTACCTTTCATCTGAACTATCTGTTGCGATCCGGAGATGGGCCATCAGTTATTGTTTATAGTTATTACCGCGGAGCGCGGCTTGGAGCGCACGCTTCAAACATATGTGAATTGTAATGTGAATTGTCAATGATCACGGCCCTACGGATCCTCATAGGCCAATTATGCAATCGATATGGTTCATATGTATTGAAATTAATTATATGTACACATGAAGACAATTGAAAGAGTGAAATGAGAAACATCTTTGTTTGCTAACTGATCGACTTTGATAATGGGGATTATAGATTGAATAACCATTCACTGTTTGTATTCTTTCATGATTTATGATAAATAGTTACGAGCCTAAATGACTCACGGATGATTACTATTGAAATCCTTACTTCCGGCGCCGACAGAGATGGCCGCCTCGCTTCGCGTTCCTAGGAAACTATGCAGTTTTTTGTTTTTTTTACGTGTTATTTCTTACACTAGTACCCCAGGTCATCTTAGGTTTCATTACATACAGCCGAGAAGAACTACTGAATATAAGATCAGCGTCAACTCACCATCAGTACGACCAAGAATATGTTTTTCGCGATGCGGATCCTGTGTTCTGCCTTACAACCAGTGTAAGCGAGTGGATCACATGCAGCGACCAAAAAAAAAAACGACTCAGAAAAAGAGGGAAACGAAGCGGTCTTCTGGTCAGACTCCGGGCACATCATGCACCACTCCCTAGCATTCTTCTTGCCAATGTCCAGTCTCTTGACAACAAGGTTGATGAAATCCGAGCAAGGGTAGCATTCCAGAGGGACATCAGAGACTGTAACGTTCTCTGCTTCACGGAAACATGGCTAACTGGAGAGACGCAATCTGAAGCGGTGCAGCCAGCGGGTTTCTCCACGCATCGCGCCGACAGAAACAAACATCTTTCTGGTAAGAAGAGGGGCGGGGGCGTATGCCTTATGGCCAACGTGACATGGTGTGATGAAAGAAACATACAGGAACTCAAATCCTTCTGTTCACCTGATTTAGAATTCCTCACAATCAAATGTAGACCGCATTATCTACCAAGAGAATTCTCTTCGATTATAATCACAGCCGTATATATCCCCCCAAGCAGACACATCGATGGCTCTGAACGAACTTTATTTAACTCTCTGCAAACTGGAAACGATTTATCCGGAGGCTGCATTCATTGTAGCTGGGGATTTTAACAAGGCTAATCTGAAAACAAGACTCCCTAAATTTTATCAGCATATCGATTGCGCAACCAGGGGTGGAAAGACCCTGGATCATTGTTACTCTAACTTCCGCAACGCATATAAGGCCCTGCCCCGCCCCCCTTTCGGAAAAGCTGACCACGACTCCATTTTGTTGATCCCTGCCTACAGACAGAAACTAAAACAAGAAGCTCCCACGCTGAGGTCTGTCCATCGCTGGTCCGACCAAGCTGACTCCACACTCCAAGACTGCTTCCATCACGTGGACTGGGAGATGTTTCGTATTGCGTCAGACAACAACATTGACGAATACGCTGATACGGTGTGCGAGTTCATTAGAACCTGCGTTGAAGATGTCGTTCCCATAGCAACGATTAAAACATTCCCTAACCAGAAACCGTGGATTGATGGCAGCATTCGTGTGAAACTGAAGGCACGAACCACTGCTTTTAATCAGGGCAAGGTGTCTGGTAACATGACTGAATACAAACAGTGCAGCTATTCCCTCCGCAAGGCTATCAAACAAGCTAAGCGCCAGTACAGAGACAAAGTAGAATTTCAATTCAACGGCTCAGACACAAGAGGCATGTGGCAGGGTCTACAGTCAATCACGGACTACAGGAAGAAACCCCAGCCCAGTCACGGACCAGGATGTCTTGCTCCCAGGCAGACTAAATAACTTTTTTGCCCGCTTTGAGGACAATACAGTGCCACTGACACGGCCTGCAACGGAAACATGCGGTCTCTCCTTCACTGCAGCCGAAGTGAGTAAGACATTTAAACGTGTTAACCCTCGCAAGGCTGCAGGCCCAGACGGCATCCCCAGCCGCGCCCTCAGAGCATGCACAGACCAGCTGGCCGGTGTGTTTACGGACATATTCAATCAATCCCTATACCAGTCTGCTGTTCCCACATGCTTCAAGAGGGCCACCATTGTTCCTGTTCCCAAGAAAGCTAAGGTAACTGAGCTAAACGACTACCGCCCCGTAGCACTCACATCCGTCATCATGAAGTGCTTTGAGAGACTAGTCAAGGACCACATCACCTCCACCCTACCTGACACCCTTGACCCACTCCAATTTGCTTACCGCCCAAATAGGTCCACAGACGATGCAATCTCAACCACACTGCACACTGCCCTAACCCATCTGGACAAGAGGAATACCTATGTGAGAATGCTGTTCATCGACTACAGCTCGGCATTCAACACCATAGTACCCTCCAAGCTCGTCATCAAGCTCGAGACCCTGGGTCTCGACCCCGCCCTGTGCAACTGGGTACTGGACTTCCTGACGGGCCGCCCCCAGGTGGTGAGGGTAGGCAACAACATCTCCTCCCCGCTGATCCTCAACACTGGGGCCCCACAAGGGTGCGTTCTGAGCCCTCTTCTGTACTCCCTGTTCACCCACGACTGCGTGGCCATGCACGCCTCCAACTCAATCATCAAGTTTGCGGACGACACAACAGTGGTAGGCTTGATTACCAACAACGACGGCCTACAGGGAGGAGGTGAGGGCCCTCGGAGTGTGGTGTCAGGAAAATAACCTCACACTCAACGTCAACAAAACTAAGGAGATGATTGTGGACTTCAGGAAACAGCAGAGGGAACACCCCCATCCACATCGATGGAACAGTAGTGGAGAGGGTAGCAAGTTTTAAGTTCCTCGGCATACACATCACAGACAAACTGAATTGGTCCACTCACACAGACAGCATCGTGAGGAAGGCGCAGCAGCGCCTCTTCAACCTCAGGAGGCTGAAGAAATTCGGCTTGTCACCAAAAGCACTCACAAACTTCTACAGATGCACAATCGAGAGCATCCTGGCGGGCTGTATCACCGCCTGGTATGGCAACTGCACCGCCCTCAACCGTAAGGCTCTCCAGAGGGTAGTGAGGTCTGCACAACGCATCACCGGGGGCAAACTACCTGCCCTCCAGGACATCTACACCACCCGATGCTACAGGAAGGCCATAAAGATCATCAAGGACATCAACCACCCGAGCCACTGCCTGTTCACCCCGCTGTCATCCAGAAGGCGAGGTCAGTACAGGTGCATCAAAGCTGGGACCGAGAGACTGAAAAACAGCTTCTATCTCAAGGCCATCAGACTGTTAAACAGCCACCACTAACATTGAGTGGCTACTGCCAACACACTGTCAATGACACTGACTCTACTCCAGCCACTTTAATCATGGGAATTGATGGGAAATGATGTAAATATATCACTAGCCACTTTAAACAATGCTACCTTATATAATGTTACTTACCCTACATTATTCATCTCATATGCGTTGATACTGTACTCTATATCATCGACTGCATCCTTATGTAATACATGTATCACTAGCCACTTTAACTATGCCACTTGGTTTACATACTTATCTCATATGTATATACTGTACTCGATATCATCTACTGTATCTTGCCTATGCTGCTCTGTACCATCACTCATTCAAATATCCTTATGTACATATTCTTTATCCCCTTACACTGTGTTATAAGACAGTAGTTTTTTTGGAATTGTTAGTTAGATTACTTGTTCGTTATTACTGCATTGTCGGAACTAGAAGCACAAGCATTTCGCTACACTCGCATTAACATCTGCTAACCATGTGTATGTGACAAATAAAATTTGATTTGATTTGACTTCTTAATGAGCTGGACTGTTGAACTCCCTAAATTATGTTAATAATGAATGTTATGATTTGATCTTTGATTATGAATATGATTGGATGCATGTTATTTGTTTCCTTTGTGAAGCAGCACAGACTACTCAGAGAATATACCACTTTATGGTTAAAGGAATTCCTGCCTCAGTCTCATCCATTCCTCTGTCACCTGACACGTGACCACCTGTTCACCTTCACTGTCAGTCATCCTACCTGTCCAGCTCCCACACAGATTCCACTAATCTTTCAGAGTGAAAACCTCCTTCCATCAGCAAGGGCATTGAAGATGAAACGTGGCTGGGTCCTTCAGCATGACAAAGATCCCAACCAAACACACCGCCCGGGCAATGAAGGAGTGGCTTCGTAAGAAGCATTTCAAGGTCCTGGAGTGTCCTAGCCAGTCTCCAGATCTCAACCCCATAGAACATCTTTGGAGGGAGTTGAAAGTCCGTGTTGCCCAGTAACAGCCCCAAAACATCACTGCTCTAGAGGAGATCTGCATGGAGGAATGGGCCAAAATACCAGAAACAGTGTGTGAAAACCTTGTGAAGACTTACAGAAAACGTTTAACCTCTGTCATTGCCAACAAAGGGTATATAACAAAGTATTGAGATAAACTTTTGTTATTGACCAAATACTTATTTTCCACCATAATTTGCAAATAAATTCATAAAAAATCCTACAATGTGATTTTCTGGATTTTCAGAGTTGAAGTGTACCTATGATGAAAATTACAGGCCTCTCTCATCTTTTTAAGTGGGAGAACTTGCACAATTGGTGGCTGACTAAATACTTTTTTGCCCCACTGTATGTGCATATGTATACATATGTGCATGTACATAGATATATATATTTACCAAAAAAAGATATGGGTTATTGGAATGATGCAGACAATTACATTGATGGAAGTAACAATCTTTCCGTAATATTAAGCTGATCCAACCCTAAAAAAAGAGAAAATTATACCAGTAGACAGCATTTTTGCTCTGTTAGCCAAATTGAAAATTAAAGGTTTTTAAAATCTTTACACATTCGTGAATCATTGCATTAATCAAGTGTGCAACACTATATGCAATATGGTTTAGATGAGAAGCTCCTGTATATAGTTTGGATTGCTATCCTTATTTAGTTTTTCTATATACTTTGTTATTTAAGGCATCAGCATGCTTCAGTTTGACCGAACGAGTGTACTTGCATACTCTCTTTAAAGACCTTCGCATTAAAAAAAACAACAGCAATGGTACTGTTTGTCCATTTTGAGACTCCGTAGCCACTATACACCAAGTCAGAATTGATCTAAGATTCATTTTGACATTTTTGCAGAGGAGATCTTAAGCCGAGCAATTTTACATCTAACTACAATATTTGGTGCAGTATTTCTCTTGGAAAAATGTGCATGAAAATGAACCACCAAATACTTTATTGAAGTATCCCTATTGTTGACCAATCACAGACAAAATGGCGTGTGCCAGAACATGTTTTCATCTCTTCTCTCTCTTCTGAGCCTAGAAGCTCCTGGTTTGGCATCAGGCATTGATCTCAATGTGTCGAGGTGATGAGGTTCTGCTCTCTTTCTCTCTCCGTCCGTCTCTCTCTCCGACCCCCTAGTGTGCTTGAAGCTCTTCTCTCCTCTGTTCCCTCCTGGCCCTACCTCCTCCCTCTCTGCTTTGATAGTAGCTTGGCTCAGGGCAAGCCCCTGCACAGCTCAGCAGCAGGGAAGATTTGTTCAGAACAGTACAACAGGAGCCTGAGGTCTGTTCTCTCAAGGTCAAAACTCACAGCTTTGTTCACTTTCATCTTGAGGACCGCTTTAAATCAGAACAGAGAAGCACAAACACACACAATGTGTCTATGATGTGCTAAAAAGAGAAACTGAATCCATCTTTGTCTCCTCTCCATCGTTTTTGGGACAGGGGCCATATTATATTATTCCCATCGATCTCTATTGAATAATTTGGATGAGGGGAGACAAGCAGAACAGAGTCAGTGCCAGAGCTTCATTTGGCCAGGGTGTCTGTTTCACGCCAAGGTGTTTTGCTTTCATAAGAACTTTGCTGGCTTACACAGCACTTCTGTTCTCTAAGCGAGGATCACTGAGGAACAAGTACAACTACACTGTCTGAGGCTCTGAGCATCATACTGCATGTGTGTTGTCGTGTCTTATCAAATCAATTCTCTGTAATTATTATTACGTGATTAAACTAATCACGTAAATGTAATTAACTAGGAAGTTGGGGAACCAAGGAAAATATTCCGATTACATTAATTTTATTATTTTATTAATTTTATTTTTTAAATATCTGATCAATTAGTCTTCTAATTAATGATTTATTATTTTCCTCATGTTAGTCTCATTCCAAACGTCATAAATTGATGGTTATCTGCACGAACCCAGTCTTTACTATGAATCATCCATTCATCAATTTTTTCAATCATTTATTTATTAACGAACTAAATAATCACAGAAATGCACATAAACAAACAAAGTAGATATGGTTACAAGGAAACGATAGGGGATGTGCACTAGTGGGCTAAACCGGTATTACGGCTTGGTGGACAAAAGGGAAGTGGGTGTAGACTGAGAAAGGCAGGATTTACGCAAATGAGTCACTACACACTTGATAATTCCAACAATTGAAATGCTAATCCTTTGCACATGAACACTCACTCATTCGGGAATAATTGCAATCAATATACACTGCTCAAAAAAATAAAGGGAACACTTAAACAACACAATGTAACTCCAAGTCAATCACACTTCTGTGAAATCAAACTGTCCACTTAGGAAGCAACACTGATTCACAATACATTTCACATGCTGTTGTGCAAATGAAATAGACAACAGGTGGAAATTATAGGCAATTAGCAAGACACCCCCAATAAAGGAGTGGTTCTGCAGGTGGTGACCACAGACCACTTCTCAGTTCCTATGCTTCCTGGCTGATGTTTTGGTCACTTTTGAATGCTGGCGGTGCTTTCACTCTAGTGGTAGCATGAGACGGAGTCTACAACCCACACAAGTGGCTCAGGTAGTGCAGCTCATCCAGGATGGCACATCAATGCGAGCAGTGGCAAGAAGGTTTGCTGTGTCTGTCAGCGTAGTGTCCAGAGCATGGAGGCGCTACCAGGAGACAGGCCAGTACATCAGGAGAAGTGGAGGAGGCCGTAGGAGGGCAACAACCCAGCAGCAGGACCGCTACCTCCCCCTTTGTACAAGAAGGAGCAGGAGGAGCACTGCCAGAGCCCTGCAAAATGACCTCCAGCAGGTGGGGGTTGTGCTTACAGCCCAACACCGTGCAGGACGTTTGGCATTTGCCAGAGAACACCAAGATTGGCAAATTCGCCACTGGTGCCCTGTGCTCCTCACAGATGAAAGCAGGTTCACACTGAGCACATGTGACAGATGTGACAGAGTCTGGAGACACCGTGGAGAACGTTCTGCTGCCTGCAACATCCTCCAGCATGACCGGTTTGGCGGTGGGTCAGTCATGGTGTGGGGTGGCATTTCTTTGGGGGGCCGCACAGCCCTCCATGTGCTCGCCAGAGGTAGCCTGACTGCCATTAGGTACCGAGATGAGATCCTCAGACCCCTTGTGAGACCATATGCTGGTGCGGATGGCCCTGGGTTCCTCCCAATGCAAGACAATGCTAGAACTCATGTGGCTGGAGTGTGTCAGCAGTTCCTGCAAGAGGAAGGCATTGATGCTATGGACTGGCCCGCCCGTTCCCCAGACCTGAATCCAATTGAGCACATCTGGGACATCATGTCTCGCTCCATCCACCAAAGCCACGTTGCACCACAAACTGTCCAGGAGTTCAGGCCAGGTCTGGGAGGAGATCGCTCAGGAGACCATCCGCCACCTCATCAGGAGCATGCCCAGGCGTTGTAGGGAGGTCATACAGGCACGTGGAGGCCACACACACGACTGAGCCTCATTTTGACTTGTTTTAAGGACATTACATCAAAGTTGGATCAGCCTGTAGTGTGGTTTTCCACTTTAATTTTGAGTGTGACTCCAAATCCAGACCTCCATGGGTTGATAAATTTGATTTCCATTGATAATTTTTGTGTGATTTTGTTGTCAGCACATTCAACTATGTGAAGAAAAAAGTATTTAATAAGAATATTTCATTCATTCAGATCTAGGATGTGTTATTTTAGTGTTCCCTTTATTTTTTGAGCAGTGTATATATATTTACGCTCAGTGTGTCGTCGTGATCTCTGTTGGAATCGTCCATTCAGAAATGTTTTTATAGAATACGTGTTTCGGCGGTTGTCGGTCCTCACATTCACAGGTGCATAATTTCTAGCTGCAGACTAGTAATTAGCATTGAAGAGTAGCTCTTATTCTGTCAGATCGATAGTCTCAGAGTTTAACCACGTGGTATGGTTAAAAGATTCAGCAACCATTACAACCTTAGCTCCCTCGATGGTTGAGGTACGCATGGTCTCTACTCAAAACTTCACTCCCTCTGGATCGAGGTACTGGTCTACTGGGAAATTCCCAAGGTGGGGGTTATATCCAGAACCGTAGGAAAGGGCTGTCCTATGATGCCAGATCAATGTCTGTGCTCATTGGGTGGGCCTATGACTTAGTTAAACTCCAAAAGGGAATTGCAGTTTCCTTCATTAAACAGTTTAAAAACACATTACATAATTTCACAACTAGTTTCATCTTTACTCATTCATTTTTTACAACAATTAGATGCAAGCCTCACAACTGAGACTCTTGTATAAACAAGGTTATGGCAATGTAGCTGTATTGCCTCATGAGTTTCAAAAACATTAAACGAAATGGACCGGTAGTAGCTGGATTCTCCCCTGACCGTGTACACATTCTCCAAAACATGGACATTGTTCAGTTCTCAAGTTCTGTGATGTAGAAGAGGTTCCTTTGTTCTCCTGTGAAACTCTCTCTATGTATACTGCATGGCCATGAGGAGAGAGACTCCTATAGGAATTGCGTGCGTGCGCAGTTGGAGGTTGTGAGCTGCATGCTGCATCAATTATTGATGACGGACTATGACCTTCATTATTTATGACGTTAGGGTTTCTGTTCACTCAGCATATACAGTCTGTTCTTTAGACATATTCACCACTGGTGTTGGCACAACCACTCTGTTCATTAGATAGTGTATTTTCACTACTGGTGTTGGCACAACCAGACTTTGTTCATCAGACATATTCACCACTGATGTTGGCACAACCACTCTGTTCATTAGACATATTCAACACAGTTGTCATGATGCTGGCCTGGGGGTAGGTTTATGACAGTCATAAATACCCCTCCCACATTTTCCCTCTCTCTACCCTACTGATGTGACTATTGAAAATCCACTGGTTAACACAGAGATTCTGGGAACATCAGAAGGTGGGGGGAAATTAACCATATTTTGGTAATCCAACCAGTTGAACTGTGCGTTGGTACTTAATGAATATGATGTAGGTTCGGTTGTCATCTGAGACATTCTCATCAATGATAGGATGACATAAACTGTACAGTGGAAAGTCTACACATTATAGTTATCAGATTCACATGGAATTGCTGTGCAATTTAAATATTTGGGGATGAAATGTGATTTTAGCTTCTAAAATGTGAAAATGGGGTTTTCATGAGTGAATTAAGCCCGACTCAGTGGCCCGCCCATGTGAAGAGACATAGGTTATAAACTATGAAACACACACTCCTCTCCCTTCCTATATAAAGCCTTGACGACAATATAACTTCCTGTTCCCTGGGACATAAAGGTGACGGCCTTGACGTTAGAAGGGCAGGTGACACCTACAGAGCAAAGCCAATCTCAGCTACCTAACGAAATTAGCATTGAATTCCCACGTGAAGAGGATGATCGGCACTTCGAATATGATGAATTTCGACTATACCAGCCAGAAAATAGCATGAGCATATAAGCATGGCAACGGGGTATGAACTTTGAACTCTGATTCACTCCAGCCGCCAAGCGTGGACTGGGAAAGGACAGACTGAGTATACCGTCTACCACACAGGTATTTAGTAAATAAATAATTAAACCCAATTTTGTATTGCTGATTCAACCTGTTAGCCAGGGTTCGTGAAGATAACCAAGAATTTACAACTTTCAGATGACACTAAAATAAGGTGAAGATTAATATTGACTGCAATTGTGTAAAATATTACTAGGTCTTTAAGAGTCTATTCGGAAGATAACGGCTCTATAAATATTATTTCGTGGTGCCCCGACTTTCTAGTTAATTACATTTACATGATTAGCTCAATCAGGTAATATTAATTACAGAGAAAGTATTTTGTAGAATAGCATGTCATATCACTTAATCCGGCATAGCCAAAGACATGACACAGTATTACTGGACCAATAGGCCAGCCAGCTCTAGAGGTGTTGAGTAATAATGGACCAGCGGGCCAGCTCTAGAACTATTCCAGTATTACCTGTTGCCTGTCCAGCCAGTGTTATTGTGGCCTAGGAGCTGTGCCAACACAACATGGGCAGCACTGCAATCTGAGCACCTGTATGCTTCCATGCCAAGGCTCCTGTTGTGATCAACGCTGGGCAGAGGAACAGCAGGCGTAAGGAGATGGGGCAGAGTGCTAAATCGCGGCAGTGCTATATGGTCAATGTGCTATCGCCTATTACTCTTATTGTATGTGAGAAATGATCATGGGAGAGAAAGGGTAAGGGAAGCATCCTGTATGCCAGGAGCTGGGTTGATGCCTGTTCCAATTTCAGTCGTTTACCTTTAGTTTTGGTTGGCAAGAAGATAGCTGTTTCTGAGCGTCTAATCAGAGCATTTGTAAGAGCACTGACTTATGAATAATGCAAGGCGGTCTTGGCATTGTATCACAAATAGGCTTAATTATAATTAAGGTCTAATTTAGACCTGTCTCCTGAGACCGAAGAGCCTATCTAGGTATTCCATATGCATCCCTGTGGAGTAGAGAGACTCTGTAGCTGTGTCTGAGACAGCAGACCTAGCTAACTGACAGGGGCCATGTCCGAATACCCATACTAGCATTCTACATCCACTATACACCACGTTCAAAAGTTTGGGGTCACTTAGAAATGTACTTGTTTTTTAAAGAAAAGCACATTTTGTCCATTAAAATAACATCAAAATGATCAGAAATACAATGTAGACATTGTTAACGTTTTAAATGACCATTGCAGCTGGAAACAGCATATTTTGAATGGAACATAAACATAGGCGTACTATTAGGCCCATTATCAGCAACCATCATTCCTGTGTTCCAATGGCACGTTGTGTTAAGCTAATCCAAGTTTATCATTTTAAAAAGGCTAATTGATCATTAAAAAACGATTTTGCAATTATATTAGCACAGCTAAAAACTGTTGTGCTCATTTAAAGTAGCAATAAAACTGGCCTTCTTTAGACTAGTTGAGTATCTGGAGCATCAGCATTTGTGTATAGAGACAAAGTATAGAGATAGAGAGGAGTCGCAATTCAATGGCTCAAACACAAGACATATGTGGCAGGGTCTACAGTCAATCACAGATTACAAAAAGTAAACCAGCCCTGTCGCGGCATTGAGGACAATACAGCGCCGCCGCCGTGGCCCGCTAACAAAGACTGTGGGCTCTCCTTCTCCGTGGTCGACGTGAGTAAAACATTTAAATGTGTTAACCCTCGGAAGGCAGCCGGCCTACACGGCATCCCTAGCCATGTCCTCAGACCAGGCGCAGACTGCTGGAGTGTTTACGGGCATATTCAATCTCTCCCTATCCCAGTCTTCTGTCCCCACATGCTTCAAGATGGCCACCATTGTTCCTGTTCCCAAGAAAGCTAAGGTAACTGAACTAAATGACTAATCGCCCCGTAGCACTCACTTCTGTCATCATGAAGTGCTTTGAGAGACTAGTCAAGGATCATATCACCTCCATCCTATCTGTCACACTAGACCCACTCCAATTTGCTTACCGCCCCAATAGATCCACAGACGATGCAATCACCATCACACTGCACACTGACTTATCCCATCTGGACATGAGGAATACCTATAAGAATGCTGTTCATTGACTACAGCTCAGCATTCAACACCATAGTACCCTCCAAACTCATCACTAAGCTTCAGACCCTGGGACTCGACCCCACCCTGTGCAACTGGGTCCTGGACTTCCTGACGGGCCGCCCCCGGGTGTTGAAGGTAGGAAACAACATCCACCATCTGTAAAATGGTGGATGAAAGCTGTAAAATCTGTAAAATGACGCCGGAAGAATTGGCAGCAGTTTTACGGGCGCCCAACCAATTGTGCTATTGTGTTTTTTTCCGCGTCATTTAACTTATTTTGTACATAATGTTTCTGCAACCGTATCTTACGGCAAAAAAAGAGCTTCTGGATATCAGGACAGCGAATACTCATCTTGGATTAGACAAAGATTTTTTCTTCAACAAGCAGGACGCACAGGACATTCTCCAAACACCCGACAGGGCCAACATCCCCATTATTTGCAACAGGAAGAGACGCAGGTACAGAGGACACAGAGCGGGATGCCTTGTGAAGCCCACAGAAGGCGGTGGGAAAGCTGCTGTTACCGCCAATATTACTCGCCAACGTGCAATCATTGGACAATAAATTAGATGAGGTACGATCACGAATATCCTACCAACGGGACATCAAAAACTGTAATATCATATATTTCACGGAATCGTGGCTGAATGACGACATGGATATTCAGCTAGCGGGATATACGCTGCACCAGCAGGGTAGAACAGCAGGCCACACTACTTGCCAAGAGAGATTTCAGCTATACTTTTTGTGGCTGTTTTTTTACCACCACAGACAGATGCTGGCACTAAGACCGCACTCAGTCAGCTTTATAAGGAAATAAGCAAACAGGAAGTCACTCACCCAGAGGTGGCGCTCCTAGTGGACGGAGACTATAATGCAGGAAAACTTAAATCAGTTCTACCAAATTTCTATCAACATGTTAAATGTGCAACCAGAGGGGGAAAAAATTCTAGATCACCTGTACTCCACACACAAAGACGCGTATAAATCTCTCCCTCGCCATCCATTTGGTAAATCTGACCACAACTCTATATTTCTGATTCCTGCTTACAAGCTCAAATTAAATCAGGAAGCACCAGTGACTCGGTCTGACTGTTTGGTGACTGTTTTGCTATCACAGACTGGAATATGTTCCGGGATTCTTCCGATGGCATTGAGGAGTACACCACATCAGTCACCGGCTTTATCAATAAGTGCATTGAGGATGTCGTCCCCAAGGTGACATCCTCAGTCATAGACTGTTCTCTCTACTACCGCATGGCAAGTGGTACCGTAGTGCCAAGTCTAGGAGAAAAGGGCTTCCCAACAGTTTTTACCCCCAAGCCATAAGACTCCTGAACAGGTAATCAAATGGCTACCCGGACTATGTGCATTGTGTGGCCCCCCAACCCCTCTTTTATGCTGCTGCTACTCTCTGTTTATCATATATGCATAGTCACTTTAACTATACGTTCATGTACATACTACCTCAATTGGCCCGACCAACCAGTGCACCCGCACATTGGCTAACTGGGTTATCTGCATGGTGTCCCGCCACCAACCACCCGCCAACCCCCTCTTTTACACTACTGCTGCTCTCTGTACATCATATATAAAAGTCACTTTAACCACATCTACATACTACCTCAATGAGCCTGACTAACCGGTGCCTGTATGTAGCCTCGCTACTGTATATAGCCTCACTACTGTTGTTTTTATCTCTTTACTTACCTATTGTTCACCTAATACCTTCTTTTGCACTATTGGTTAGAGCCTGTAAGTAAGCATTTCACGTGACACATGACAAATAAACTTTGATTTGATTTGAACCTCAACACTGCGGCCCCACAAGAGTGCGTTCTCAGCCCCCTCCTGTACTCCCTGTTCACCCATGATTGCATTGACATGCACGCATCCAACTCAATCATCAAGTTTGCAGATGACACTACAGTGGTAGGCTTGATTACGAACAACGACAAGACAGCCTACAGGGAAGAGGTGAGGGCCCTCGGAGTGTGGTGTCAGGAAAATAACCTCTTACTCAATGTTAGCAAAACAAAAGAGATGATCATGGACTAGAAGAAACAACAAAGGGAGAACCCCCCCTATCCATATCGACGGGACAGCAGTGGAGAAGTTCAAAAGTTTTAAGTTCCTCTGTGTTCATATCACTGACAATCTGAAATGGTCCATGCACACAGACAGTGTGGTGAAGAAGGTTCAACAGCACCTCTTCAACCTCAGGAGGCTGAAAAAATGTGGCTTGTCACCGAATACTCTCACTAACTTTTACAGTTGCACAAATGAGAGCATTCGGTCGGGCTGTATCACCACCAAGTACGGCAACTGCACCGCCCACAACCGCAAGGCTCTTCAGAGGGTGGTCTGTACAACACATCACCGGGGGCAAACTACCTGCCCTCCAGGACACCTACAACAACCGATGTCACAGGTAGGCAAAAAAGATCATCAAGGACAATAACCACCCGAGCCCCTGCCTGTTCACCCCGCTTCCATCTAGAAGGCGAGGTCAGTACAGGTGCATCAGAGCTGGGACAGAGAGATTGAAAAACAGGCAATCAGATTGTTAAACAGCCACCACGAGCACAGAGAGGCAGCTGCCTACCTACAGACTTGATATAATTGCCCACTTTAATAAATAGAACACTAGTCACTTTAATAATGCTACTTTAAGAATGTTTACATATCTCGCATTACTCATCTCATATGCAAATACTGTATCCTTTACTATCAATTCTTTACTATCTATTGCATCTTAGCCGCTCTGTCACTGCTCATCCATATATTTTATACTTATATGTTCTTATCCCATTCCTTTACTAGATTATGTGTATTAGGTTTTGTTGTTTAATTGTCAGATATTACCCGTTAGATACTGCTGCACTGTCAGATCTAGAATCATAAGTATTTCGCTACACTCGCAATAACATCTGCTAACCATGTATGTGACCAATAAAATGTGATTTGACTTGAAAAAGTGTTCAACAAATCAAAATATATTTTATATTTGACATTCTACAAAGTAGCCACCCTTTGCCTTGATGACAACTTGGCACACTCTTGGCATTCTCTCAAGCAGCTTCATGAGGTAGTCACCTAGGATGCATTTCAATTAACAAGTGTGCCTTGGTAAAACTTGGAATTTCTTTCCTTCTTAACGTGTTTGAGTCAATCAGTTGAGTTGTGACAAGGTAGGGGTGGTATACAGAAGATAGCCCTATTTGGTAGTCCCTATTATGGCAAGAACGACAGTCCATCATTACTTTAAGACATGAAGGTCAGTCAATACGGAAAATGTCAAGAACTTTGAAAGTTTCTTCAAGTGCAGTCGCAAAAACCATCAAGCACTATGATGAAACTGTCTCTCATGAGGACCGCCACAGGAAAGGAAGACCCAGAGTTGCCTCTGCTGCAGAGGATAAGTTCATTAGTTACCAGCCTCAGAAATTGCAGTCCAAATAAATGCTTCAGAGGTCAAGTAATAGGCAGATCTCTACATCAACTGTTGAGATGAGACCTTAATGGTCAAATTGCTGCAAATAAACCACTACTAAAGGACACCCATAAAGAGAGACTTGCTCGGGCCAAGAAACATAAGCAATGGACATTAGACCAGTGGAAATCTGTCCTTTGGTTTGATGATTCCAAATTTGAGATGTTTGGTTTCAACTGCTGTGTCTGAGATGCAGATTAGGTGAACGGATAATCTCTGCATGTGTGGTTCCCACCGTGAAGCATGGAAGAGAAGGTGTGATGGTGTGGGGGTGCTTTGATGCATCCCAGGTGACTACCTAAAGAAGCTGGTTGAGAAAATGCTAAGAGTGTGCCAAGTTGTCATCAAGGCAAAGGGTGGCTACTTTGAAGAATCTCAAATATAAAATATAGACACTGTCAGTGATTTATTTAGAATTCAGGGCACAGTTAACCAGCATGGCTACCACAGCATTCTGCAGCAATACACCATTCAATCTGGTTTGTGCTTACTGGGACAATCACTTGTTTTTCAACAGGACAATGACCCAAAACACACCTCCAGGCTGTGTAAGGGCTTTTTGACCAAGAAGGAGAGGACCTGGCCTCTACAATCACCCTATCTCAACCCAATTGAGATGGTGTGGGATGAGTTGGACCGCAGAGTGAAGGAAAATCATCCAACAAGTGCTCAGCATATGTGGGAACTCCTTCAAGACGGTTGGAAAAGCATTTCTCATGAAGCTGGTTGAGAGAATGCCAAGAGTGTGCAAAGCTGTCATTAAGACAAAGGGTGGCTACTTAGAAGAATACATTTTTTAAAATATAATTTGATGAGTTTAACACTTTTTGGGTTACTACATGATTCCATATGTGTTATTTCATAGTTTTGATGTCTTCACTATTATTCTACAATATAGAAAATAGTAAAAATAAAGAAAAACCTTTGAATGAGTAAGTGACTGGTACTGTATATTGTACATTGGAGATACTTACCAAGACGACATTCGATGTTCCTGATTGGCCTAGTTACAGTTTTAACTTAAATTTGCTTGAAAATAATCTCTGGCTAGAAAGAATAATGTGCAAATATTGTACAATCCAGGTGTGTAACCACTGACAAAAGGTGATTCTAATATGTTTTGACACAGGTGTGAATACTTATGTAAATTAGATATCTGTGTTCATTTTCAATACATTTGCAAACATTTCCAAAAACAAGTTTTCACTTTGTCATAATGGGCTATTGTTTGTAGATGGGTGAGAGAAAGAAATATTTCAGAAGGCACTATGGACATATCTGTATATTTACCACATCTGTACATACTGTGTCTACCTCAATTACCTCGCACCCCTGCACATCGACTCGGCACTGGTACCATGTGTATGTAGTCAAGTTATCATTACTCATTCTATATTTATTTATCGTGTTATTATTTCTTTTTTTTCTCTCTGCATTGTTGGGAAGGGACTGTAAGCATTTCACTGTTAGTCTCGACCTGTTGTTCACAAAGCATGTGACAAATAACATTTTATTCTGATAATAGCACTACAATGGCCAATAAGCTGTAGGAAAAAAACAATAAGATCTTACAGTATTTGCCTCTAGTCAAATACATCCGAATCACTGATTAACCTAATTAAAAATCCACTTTAGAAAATGTTGTGCAATTGAGTGGAAACTGGCTCTAGTCTTGGGACTGACATGGAGAAGGATGAGAGGAAGTGGATGTGTGGCTAAAGTGGCCAAACGAGCCGTGACAGCTGCAGCTGGTGCTAACTTCTCATAGACGGCTTCTCTGCTCTGTGTGAAGAGGGAAACGGGTGTCCATTTTGTGCCCTCTCATTTAATTAATTAATGGTCTGATTCTGCACACACACACAACACTGGCAGTTGCCAGCGGTTACTGATGGTGTCCCCGCTGTGTGGTGCCCTGTGGCAATGCCAACGGGCATAAAATGTCAGGCAGTCAGAATAGAACACTGGGACAAGGTTGGCCTGAGTTTTATTATGGACTCCCCGAGTCCCCTTCTCCAATCGATCAAGAGTGATTCCTTTAACATTAGCCAAAGAGAAGGACCATTTTGAAATTGGATGGATGGAGAAAGACAGCACACACACCCACATGCATACACACACTCACAGCAGCACAGCCCACTGAGTCGTGGGTTGGAGTTCATTCTCTCCACAGAGGCTTTTCTTCTCTGTAAATGGAAGGTTCTCACACAGGGGTCAGATTGTGGGGCGTCATGTGACCTCTGTCTCATGACAATTGATGTCCCCCTGGTCCCTCCGTCTCCGTGAAGAGTACAGTAACACGGGTGGAGTGGAGTGCTAGAGGCGTCACTACAGGAGTCCCTACAGATCCGGGTTCGATCCCGGGCTGTATCACAACCGGCCGTGATCGGGAGTCCCATAGGGCGGCGCACAATTGGGCCAGCGTCGTACGGGTTAGGGGAGGGTTTGGCCGGGGGGGCTTTACTTGGCTCTTTGCGCTCTAGCAACTCCTTGTGGCGGGCCGGGCACCTGCAAGCTGATCTCGGTCGTCAGTTGAACAGTGTTTTCTCCGACACATTGGCTCCCGGGTTAAGTGTGCAGGTGTTGAGAAGCGTGGTTTGGCAGGTCATGTTTCGCAGGAAGCATGACACAGCCTTCGCCTCCCGAGCCAGTTGGGGAGTTACGGAGATGAGACAAGATCGAAATTGGGGAGAAAAAGGAGGTAAATTTAAAAAAAAAAAAATATATATATATATATATATAATAATCACACTGCTGTGCTTAATGCTGGACTGGACATTCTCAGCATTCATACTGTACATGTAGAGAGAGGATGATGGGGTAGGGAGGGAATGAGAGAGAAAGAGAGTAGGGTGGGGAAGAGAGATGTGGAGAGATAAGATAGAAAGTGTGAGAGTATAGAGAGAATGTGAGCGCTAGATAGTGTATGTGAGAGAGCTAGGGTGTGAGAGAAAGAAGATTCAGAAAGCATCTGCGTCACTATGACTATCTTGCGTTATCACTCTATACGATTGAGTCAGTGAAGGCGCTGGCCTTCCACTTATTCTGCTATTATATTGAACAATGATGAGGTCATCAATTTGTAATGCCGGCCACACTCTTCTGCCAGCCCTGGGAACCTGATGAGATTTTTAGCCGGCAGAGAACCGTTGGTTAAGGTAGCATGTGTCATTTAGTTAATCTAAAGTTAAGGGCGCTGTACTGCAGCGCCAGCTGTGCCATCAGAGTCCCTGGGTTCGCGCCCAGGCTCTGTCGTAACCGACCGCGACCGGGAGGTCCGTGGGGCGACGCACAATTGGCCTAGCGTCGTCCGGGCTTGGTCGGTAGGGGTGTCCTTGTCTCATCGTGCACTAGCGACTCCTGTGGCGGGCCGGGCGCGCTAACCAAGGTGGCCAGGTGCATGGTGTTTCCTCCGACACATTGGTGCGGCTGGCTTCCGGGTTGGATGTGCGCTGTGTTAAGAAGCAGTGCGGAGGATGCATGACTTTCAACCTTCGTCTCTCCCGAGCCCGTACGGGAGTTGTAGCGATGAGACAAGATAGTAGCTCCTACAACAATTGGATACCATGAAATTGGGGAGAAAAAGGGGTAAAATAAAAATATATATTTTTTAAAAAGGATTAAGGATGACTATGTGGGTGTGTCTGCCTGAGGGTCCCATCTCTCTCTCTCTTGCACTCCAGCAGGTGATGCTAGTGCTGCAATAAGAGACAGAGAGGATAAAGACATCTCTCACTCTTCTCTATGTACTCTCTCTATATCTCTGTGGTCTGTCAGAAGGCATTGTGTGGCTCTCTGCTCACCTCCAATCGTCAAGGTGGTACTGAGCTCCTTTTCTTTCTTTCTCTCCCTCCTTCCTCTCATTTCTTATCAGCGGGCATATTTCAAGCCCTGGGCATTCACTCAATTGTTTATATATATCTGTGTGTATCAGGGCCATTAAGGAGGAGGGTCCAGGTTATTTTCGCCAGTCCCATGCAATTTCTGTTATCTTTTCCCAGAGTTCTGTCCCTGATGCTTGTCACCGGCAAGCGTGAGCCAAGGATGTCTGAATCATCATTATACTGCTGTCACTGCCATATCGCTTCTTTTCTCTTGCTGTCATCTCCCCAACGCTGCTTTGTGAGCCTCAGACATGTAGCTTCAATGCTACGCGGTGTCGAGTTGACCTGATTTGAGGTATGGGAGTCTAAATATTGGCATGTTCGAGAAATAAAGGAAGTAAGAAGCGTTATGACGTTAAGCTTAAGTTTGTAAGTCTTTAGGTCAAAACATGGATTATTAGTTTTAATAAAAGGCTCTGCTGAAAACAAAAACTATTTTCCATGTTTACTTTTAGAGAGGAAAAGTAACTCCGTTATGGATGTTAAGAGTCTGAAATAGACGCACCTTAAAGAGGTCATGATCAAAACCTATCATAACACATAAAAAGTTAAGAAGGCAGAAGGCATATTACCGTAGGATTGCATTGCCTAAATAGCAAACTTCTGAAACTAAGATCTGACGCATCAATATCCATCACATCCGTTATGGTAAAAAAGGACACTGACAATGAAAAGAGAGAAACCAATGAAAGACCGTGTTAAACCTCGGTGAAAGTTAGCTTTACAGAGAAAGTTTCAAAATGATCCAATATAAGGTGCATGTTTCACAAAACCTTTTCCTAAAAAACATTATGGATGTTACATTGCCTATCCCAGTCACCCTCCCCATCTTTACAAGACCATGGAATACGCAAACAAAATCAAGACACTTGTCTGTATTGCCTCATTAACATCTCATCTTCATAAATAGCATTGAGGGACAAACAAGCTCTGTGAAAAATTGACTATTTTGAAATGGCCAAAATACATGCAATTTCATACTTAAACCTTTCAAATAAAGCATGAACTCCAATACATAGAATACCTTAAGAATAAGTGTGAACATGGTTTTACAAACTTTATTTGGGTATGCTCAGGTTGACCTTCCAATGGAATCGGCCGCATGTCTCATCTCTCTAAAGCAGAAATCTGGATATGGATGTGTTGTATCACTATGGACATTGTAATCTCTCTGATGGTTGTTTTTTGGCCCGTATAGTGTTGGGAGATGGCCAACTGCTGAAAGGCAAATGTCAATGTCAGTCTGATACCACGGTACTAACCATTCACGCAAAATGTTGTTCTGGTAGAGATTAATAGAAGGTGAATGGTGGAGAAAAAAAATCTAGGATGAATAGAGTCTGAGTCTTTTCCTGGCTGCTCTAACATGGTTAAAGTCTGACATTTTGATCAACTTATTTGGTCGAAACTCTCCTTTTTATCTCTTTCTTCTGAGTCTAGGCTAAAGGCTTCCAGGCGACAACCTGTTTGAATAATGTGCCATTATTTTTTGTTGTTGCTAAATGTAGTGTATTTTGTGCATTTGCATTAGAGTGACATTGGGGAAAATGTGTCATTTCCTCGGTCTTGACATTGAATTGTACTTTATAACTTAGCTAGTCATGCTGGCATTAGAACAAGCTTTGAAATGATGCCCACCTGACCCAGATTCTGATTTATAAAAAGGACAGTTTTTGGATTGATTAAACAACATCAGTAATTGTGTGATGGCGGGGATGCAGGCTGTGTTCCAAACAAAACAACTAAAAGTGTGCTTGCTCTAGTTCCTCAATGGCACAGCTAGGAGAGCATATTTTAGTCATAAAAGTCCATTGAAATTACTTAGGAACTGTGCACACTTGTGAGAGGTATGTGGCCACTTGGAGACACCAGTTGTTATAATGATGATAATGTCCAAATAGGCTGTTTTCAGAGAGAGAGCGAGAGAGACAGACCTACCTACCTCTATCTCTCCTCCTGAGGTTGAGACACACAAATGAGGGCCTTGGTCACCCTGAGCCAACATTTACATAACCACGGTGCTCTGACTCCTGACCTTATGGGAACAGGGGGAGGAGGAGCCATGTGGGTCACCCCAAAGGGAAAACCTCTGCCTGCACCTAGGGCCTGCTCTATGACACCTATCATACTGGCTTGCAAACTGGATATAAAGAAGCATTACATTGCACTGTGCTATTAACCTTACTTAGCTGTGAGAGAAACCGCCTGGCCTCACTGTAATACATCATATGAGTCGATCACACACACACACACACACACACACACACACACACACACACACACACACACACACACACACACACACACACACACACACACACACACACACCACTTGCCGGATGCTGCCATACCCGTGTGGCTCGGAGCAAAGAAGCACAAATACAACCATGGTTGGTATCTTGTCGCGGGATTCCCGAAGCGCTGCCCACAGAGGGAAAAGGTTGTGAATTTGGAAAGCTCACCTAATTAAAAGATCTGAATGGCATACTGCCTCTTACCCCTCCTCCCCCTTAGTTTTCTTCTGTTATTTTCTCACCACGCTCCCTCATGGAACAGCACTTGCTCCTGAAGGAAATAACCTAATGAGCCAAAGACGGCTAATAACGCTGAAATCCATCTGTCAGCTTCACAGCCCTCATATGCTTCAACACCTTTGCTTGTGAGTGTGTGCGTGTGTGTGTGTGTGTGTGTGGGGGGGTAACATGAGGTTGGTAGCACCTTAATTGGGGAGGACGGACTCCTGGTAATGGCTGGGGCGGAATGGTATGAAATACATCATGGTTTACATTAGGGCTGGGCGATATATCAGATGAATTCAATGAATCAAAAACATTTCAGTGCAATATTTCAAATGCCTGTATTGCAGAATGAAGTTTATGAAAAAAAAAATATATGAGCGTTTGTGTCTGCTTGTTATGTAGTTATGCAAGTTCCATCAATAAGGCTGCTCTGAATGGATCAACACTTTTCATTTATCCAGTAAACTCATAACTCGCATCCCTTTCTCTCACTCATCAGCATAGCAATTATTTATAAGGTAGTATCTATAATGTTAAATCATCACTCTAGCCAGTATTTACAGTGCATTCGGAAAGTATTCAGACCCCTGAACTTTTTCCACCGACAGAGATGGCCGCCTCGCTTCGTGTCCCTAGAAAATATGCAGTATTTTGTTTTTTTTACGTCTTATTTCTTACATTGGTACCCCAGGTAATTTTAGGTTTCATTACATACAGTCGGGAGAAACTACAGAATATAAGAGCAACGTCAACTCACCATCATTACAACCAGGAATATGACTTTCCCGAAGCGGATCCTGTGTTTTGCCTTCCACCCAGGACAACGGATCAACTTCGCGTAAAAGGGGCAAACAAAGCGGTCTTCTGGTCAGGCTCCGGACGGGCATATCGCGCACCACTCCCTAGCATACTACTCGCCAATGTTGATGAAGGTTGATGAAATCCGAGCAAGGGTAGCATTCCAGAGAGACATCAGAGACTGTAACATTGTCTGCTTAACGGAAACATGGCTCACTCGAGAGACGCTATCGGAGTCGGTGCAGCCAGCTGGTTTCTTCACGCATCGTGCCGACAGAAACAAGCATATTTCTGGTAAGAAGAGGGGCGGGGGGGGTATGCCTTATGATTAACGAGACATGGTGTGATCATAACAACATACAGGAACTCAAGTCCTTCTGTTCACCTGACTTAGAATTCCTCACAAATGTTGACCACATTATCTACCAAGGGAATTCTCTTAGATTATAATCACAGCCGTATAAATTCCCCCACAAGCAGACACATCGACGGCCCTGAACGAACTGTATTTGACTCTATGTAAACTGGAAACCACATATCCTGAGGCTGCATTCATTTTAGCTGGGGATTCTAACAATAATAATCTGAAAACAAGACTCCCTAAATTTTATCAGCATATCGATTGCGCAACCAGGGCTGGTAAAACCCTGGATCATTGTTATTCTAACTTCCGCAACGCATATAAGGCCCTCCTCCACCTTACTTTTGGAAAAGCTGACCACGACTCCATTTTGTTGCTTCCAGCCTACAGACAGAAACTAAAACAAGAAGCTCCCGCGCTCAGGTCTGTTCAACGCTGTTCCGACCAATCTGATTCCACGCTTCAAGACTGCTTTGATCACGTGGATTGGGATATGTTCCGCATTGCCCCCAACAACAACATTGACGAATACGCTGATTCGGTGAGTGTGTTCATTAGAAAGTGCGTTGGCGATGTCGTACCCATAGCAACTATTAAAACATTCCCAAACCAGGAACCGTGGATCAATGGCAGCATTCGCGGGAAACTGAAAGCACGAACCACTGCTTTTAACCAGGGCAAGGTGACCGGAAACATGACCGAATACAAACAGTGTAGCTATTCCCTCCGCAAGGCAATCAAACAAGCTAAGCGTCCGTATAGAGACAAAGTAGAGTTGCAATTCAACGGCTCAGACACAAGAGGTATGTGGCAGGGTCTACAGTCAATCACGGATTACAAAAAGAAAACCAGCCCCGTCGCGGACCAGGATGTCTTGCTCCCAGACAGACTAAATAACTTCTTTGCTCCCTTTGAGGACAATACAGTGCCACTGACACGGCCCGCTACCAGAACCTGCGGACTCCCCTTCACTGCAGCGGACGTGAGTAAAACATTTAAATGTGTTAACCCTCGCAAGGCTGCAGGCCCAGACGGCATCCCCAGCCGCATCCTCAGAGCATGCGCAGACCAGCTGGCTGGTGTGTTTACGGACATATTCAATCAATCCTTATCCCAGTCTGCAGGTCCCACATGCTTCAAGAGGGCCACCATTGTTCCTGTTCCCAAGAAAGCTAAGGTAACTGAGCTAAACGACTACCGCCCCGTAGCACTACCTTCCGTCATCATGAAGTGCTTTGAGAGACTAGTCAAGGACCATATCACCTCCGCCCTACCTGACACCCTAGAACCACTCCTATTTGCTCACCGTCCCAATAGGTCCTCAGATGACACAACCACACTGCCCTAACCAATCCAGACAAGAGGAATACCTATGTGAGAATGCTGTTCATCGACTACAGCTCAGCATTTAACATAGTACCTTCCAAACGCGTCCTCAAGCTCGAGACTCTGGGTCTCGACCCCACCCTGTGCAACTGGGTACTGGACTTCCTGACGAGTTGCCCGCAGGTGGTGAGGGTAGGTAACAACATCTCCACCCCACTGATCTTCAACACTGGGGCCCCACAAGGGTGCGTTCTGAGCCCTCTCCTGTACTCCCTGTTCACCCACAAATGCGTGGCCATGCACGCCTACAACTCAATCATCAAGTTTGCGGACGACACTACAGTGGTAGGCTTGATTACCGACAACGACGACACGGCCTACAGGGAGGAGGTAAGGGCCCTCGGAGTGTGGGGTCAGGAAAATAACTTCACACTCAATGTCAATAAAACAAAGGAGATGATCGTGGACTTCAGGAAACAGCAGAGGGAACACCCCCCTATCCACATTGACGGGACAGTAGTGGAGAGGGTAGTAAGTTTGAAGTTCCTCGGCGTACACATCACGGACAAACTGAATATGTCCACCCACACAGACAGCGTTGTGAAGAAGGCGCAGCCGCGCCTCTTCAACCTCAGGAGGCTGTATGAATTCGGCTTGTCACCAAAAGCACTCACAAACTTCTACAGATGCACAATCGAGGGCATCCTGTTCGGCTGTATCACTGCCTGGTACGGCAACTGCTCCGACCACAACCGTAAGGCTCTCCAGAGCGTAGTGAATGTCTGCACAACGCATCACTGTGGGCAAACTACCTGCACTCCAGGACCCCTAAACCACCCGATGTCACAGGAAGGCCATAAAGATCATCAAGGACAACAACCACCCGAGCCACTGCCTGTTCACCCCGTTATCATCCAGAAGGCGAGGTCAGTACAGGTGCATCAAAGCAGGGACCGAGAGACTGAAAAACAACTTCTATCTCAAGGCCATCAGACTGTTAAACAGCCACCACTAACATTGAGTAGCTGCTGCCAACATACTGACTCAACTCCAGCTCACTTTAATAATGGAAATTGATGGAAATTGATGTAAAAACTGTATCACTAACCACTTTAAACAATGCCACGTAATATAATGTTTACATACCCTACATTACTCATCTCATATGTATATACTGTACTCTATATCATCTACTGCATCTTGCCATCTTTATGTAATACATGTATCACTAGCCACTTAAACTATGACACTTTTATGTTTACATACCCTACATTAGGGGGCGGCAGGGTAGCCTAGTGGTTAGAGCGGTGGACTAGCAACCAAGTTCAAACCCCCGAGCTGACAAGGTACAAATCTGTCGTTCTGCCCCTGAACAGGCAGTTAACCCACTGTTCCTAGGCCGTCATTGAAAATAGGAATTTGTTCTTAACTGACTTGCCTAGTTAAATAAAGGTAAAATAAAAATGTTTTAAAAAATTACTCATATGTATATACTGTACTCGATACCATCTACTGCATCTTGCCTATGCCGTTCTGTACCATCACTCATTCATATATCTTTATGTACATATTCTTTATCCCTTTACACTGTGGTAGTAGTTATGGAATTGTTAGGTTAGATTACTCGTTGGTTATTACTGCATTGTCGGAACTAGAAGCACAAGCATTTCGCTACACTCGCATTAACATCTGCTAACCATGTGTATGTGACAAAGCTCTAGGTAGAGTCTTGGTGGTTCCAATGATGGAGGTCACTGTGTTCTTGGGGACCTTCAATGCTGCAGAATGTTTTTTGTACAAGAGTTACTTGTCTAACAGAACAGAGGGTGTTCTTTAATGGAAGCCTATCAAATATAATCTAGTTAGAATCAGGAATTCCCCAGGGTAGCTGTTTAGGCCCCTTGCTTTTTTCAATTTTTACTAACGACATGCCACTGACTTTCAGTAAATCCAGAATTTCTATGTACACTATACACAACAGCTGACTGAAATGACTGCAACACTCAACAAAGAGCTGCAGTTCGTTTCAGACTGGGTGGCAAGGAATAAGTTAGCCGTATATATTTCTAAAACTAAAAGCATTGTATTTTGAACAAAACACTAAACCATAAACCTCAACTAAATCTAATAAATTATGTGGAAATTGAGCAAGTTGAGATGACTAAACTGCTTGGAGTAACACTAGAGATTTCGGTTTGAGAAGGCCTTTATAAAAAAAAATCTACACCTTTTTGGAGTTAGAACTCGCCGAGTCAGGAGTGTCTGTCTGCGTGCAAGACCTGCTATGCAAGCGCAGGTGCGCACTATTGAAGGCTAAGAGCAGAGAAGCATTAGCAGATTGGAAAACCTGATGCGCCAAGGGAAAACTTACGTTCTACACAATGTCTACTGGTCGTTGCACACCTGTGCTGAAATACATAATGCTGGTTTTTAGAGGTATCTGTTCTGTGCCTGCTCTTTACTCAATGCCATCCTGGATTAAATACGCTGAATGATAAATGGGTGAGTGAATTATCTTCACCTTATGCCCTACAATTTGAAAACACTCCGAGACAATCATGTCAAAACCACCAGGAACTTTGTCTCTCTCTGCAATTGCATTTGTACCACTCTCCAACACCACTGGACCTACACTTGATGGCATAATTCCTGCTGGCTCCGCCAAGTCCTCATACATTGGGCAACTGAGATATATTGTTATGCTTTAATTGTTGATCTCTAGCAATGTGCAACCAAACACTGGGCCGGTAGATACCATGCAATCTCTACCGACTCCCTATGACTTTAAAAACAGAGCAGTTTTGGCCTCTTGTATGTTAATGTCAGAAGTCTATTTCCAAAAATAGACATGATTAGAATATGGGCCAAAACGACAAATGCAGACATAATGGTTTTATCAGAAATTTGGCTAAAGAAATCTGTGTCAAATAACTCGATTTCTATTGATGGGTACACGTTTTGTTGGGCTGATCGGATGAGTAAAGGAAGAGGGGTTGCAATGTATGTTAAATTCGAGTTTAACACCTCTGAAATTCTCTCGATTACCAAAGCCAAACATTTTTAATTGCTTGCTTGGTTAAAGTGAACGTATATAAGGACACCCACATCACTGTAGTCGGCTGCTACAGACCGCCCTCGGCATCGGGAGACACCCTAAACTCTCTTTCTGATGATGTCCTGCACAAGTTAAATGACTCTGAATTCATTCTTTTAGGAGATCTGAACTGGGACATGCTTACATCTGTATTGGACTCTTTTAAAGAACTGTGTGACTCTCTGAATCTCGATCAATTAATTAATGTGCCGACAAGACCGAATCCCAGAGCACCAAATAAATCAACTCCATTGGACATTATTCTAACGAATACCCCTCACAAATACACATTGACTGGGATATTCTGTAATGATGCCAGTGATCACTGTGCAATTGCTTGTGTTAGAAATACAAAAATAACCAAAGCCAAACCCTGTTATATTTTAGACAGTTTGATGAGCAAGCATTCTTACATGATATGTACCATAATATTGACAGAGTAAGCCTGATTCCTGATGTTGACACTGCCTAAGACTATTTTTATATTAAAATTGTGTCCATTTGTCATAAGCATGCCCCTGTGAAGAAATATGTATCAGTGGAAGGGACAATCCATGGTTTTCAAATCACTTGGCAGAATTAATTAGAAAGAGAAATATATCTTGGGATCAAGCTAGACATACAAATGCTACTGCTGACTGGGCCTCCTTCAGAGCGCTAAGAAACAAATGTACAGGTTTGCTCAGGAAGTCCAAATCAGATTACTATTTTAAATGCAGTCACAGAGAACCTAAATAACCCTGCCAAGTTCTGGAAGCTAATCAAATCAGTGTCAGGTTCTAATGTATCCTCTGGCCTTCCTGACCATTTAATGATGGATTCTAATGAAGTGAACGATAAAGCTGATATTGTAGGGATTTTTAACAAGCACTTCATATCTGCTAGTTCAGTTTTTAATAATGGTGGGGCCCAGGCCTCTAATGTAAGCAATGTTACAGTCAACTATGATATAGGCCCTCATGTGAACCATTTTAACTTTGAGCCTGTTTCTTATACAGATGTAGACACTAAAAAGTCTGCAGGTCCAGACAACCTGGACCCCTACCTCTTAAAGATAGCAGCTGGTATTATTACTGAACCTGTAGCTCATATTTTCAACTTGAGTCTCTTGACCAATTCCATACCCAGCATTTGGGAATCAGCTTATGTCCTCCCACTGCTAAAGGGTGGAGATCCCTCAGATGCTAATAACTATCGTCTTTCTCCAAACTCCCTATCCTTGCCAAAGTCTATGAATCCCTAGTTAACTCATAGTTAAAAAACTTCTCAATTGAAAATAACATACTGAACGGGGTTCAGTCTGGCTTTAGATCGGGACACAGCACCACAACTGCAGCTATGGCAGTGGCAAACGACATCATTAACCTCTTGAGTGTAGGGGGCAGTATTTTGATGTTTGGATGAAAAATGTACCCAAATGAAACTGCCAATTTCTCAGGCCCAGAATCTAGAATATGCATATAATTGTCAGATTATGATAGAAAACACTCTACAGTTTCAAAAACTGTCAAAATATTGTCTGTGAGTATAATAGAACTGATATTGCAGGCGAAAACCTGAGGGAAATCCAACCCAGAAGTGCTGTTTTTCCTGAAAGCTCTCTGTTCCACTGCATGCCTTTCCTCCATTTAAAGGGATATCAACCAGATTCCTTTTCCTATTGCTTCCACATGGTGTGAACAGTCTTTAGACATAGTTTCAGGCTTTTATTTTGAAAAATTAGTGAGAAAGATCACATCGCGTCATTGGATGGCTGGGTGCCAGCAGCGTTTTGCATGCGCCAATAAAGTAGAGCAGACATTTTCTCTCTCTCTCCTATTGAAAAAGCTACAGTCCGGTTGAAATGTTATTGATTATATATTGTAAAAACAACCTGAGGATTGATTATAAAAAATGTTTGACATGTTTCTACAAACTATACGGATACTATTTGGAATTTGTCTGCCCTGTCGTGACCGCTCGAGCCTGTGTATTTCTGAACATAAAGCGCCAACCAAATGGAGGTATTTTGGATATAAAATAAATCTTTATGGAACAAAAGGAACATTTATTGTGTAACTGGGAGTCTCGTGAGTGCAAACATCTGAAGATCATCAAAGGTAAGCGATTCAATTTATTGCTTTTCTGACTTTCGTGACCAATCTACTTTGCTGCTAGCTGTTTGTAATGTTTTGTCTGCTGAGAGAGATGTCCTTACATAAACACTTGGTATGCTTTCGCCGAAAAGCTTCTTTGAAATCTAACACGCCAGGTGGATTAACAACAAGCTAAGCTGTGTTTTGCTATATTGCACTTGTGTGATTTCATGAAAATTCTATATTTTTAGTAATTTAATTTGAATTTGGCGCCCTGAAATTCAGCGGATGTTGACAAAAATGTTCCCACTAACGGGATGGGTGCATCAAGAAGTTAATGCACTTGATTAACAGCAACACTGTGCTGCTCTGTTTGTGGATTTAACAAAGGCTTTTGATTCAGTTGACCATGAATTATTGCTAGCTAGACTCAGAAACATTGGTCTCAGTGAAGGGGCAGTAAATTGGTTTAGGAATTATCTTGGTGAAGGAACACTATGTATATACTAGCTTTCTTGAGATTAATAATAGCAATTATTAGCAAATGGAAGACATACAAGACCACTAATCTCCCTCGATCTGGGGCTCCACGTAAGATCTCACCCCGTGCGGTCAAAATGATCACAAGAACGGTGAGCAAAAATCCCAGAACCACATGGGAGGACCTAGTGAATGACCTGCAGAGAGCTGGGACCACAGTAACAAAGCCTACCATCAGTAACACACTACGCCGCCATCCTCCAGTGCCAGACGTGTCCCCCTGCTTAAGCCAGTACATGTCCAGGCCCGTCTGAAGTTTGCTAGAGAGCATTTGGATGATCCAGAAGAAGATTGGGAGAATGTCATATGGTCAGATGAAACCAAAATATAACTTTTTGGTAAAAACTGTGAAGCATGGGGGTGGAAACATCATGCTTTGGGGCTGTTTTTCTGCAAAGGGACCAGGACGACTGATCCGTGTAAAGGAAAGAATGAATGGGGCCATGTATCGTGAGATTTTGAGTGAAAACCTCCTTCCATCAGCAAGGGCATTGAAGATGAAACGTGGCTGGGTCTTTCAGCATGACAATGATCCCAAACACACCGCCCGGGCAACGAAGGAGTGGCTTCGTAAGAAGCATTTCAAGGTCCTGGAGTGGCCTAGCCAGTGTCCAGATCTCAATCCCATAGAAAATCTTTGGAGGGAGTTGAAAGTCCGTGTTGCCCAGGCAACAGCCCCAAAAACATCACTGCTCTAGAGGAGTTCTGCACGGAGGAATGGGCCAAAATACCAGCAACAGTGTGTGAAAACCTTGTGAAGACTTACAGAAAACGTTTGACCTCTGTCATTGCCAACAAAGGGTATATAACAAAGTATTGAGATAAACTTTTGTTATTGACCAAATACTTACTTTCCACCATAATTTGCAAATAAATTCATTAAAAATCCTACAATGTGATTTTCTGGATTTTTTTTTCTCATTTTGTCTGTCATAGTTGAAGTGTTCCTGATGAAAATTACAGGCCTCTCTCATATTTTTAAGTGGGAGAACTTGCACAATTGGTGGCTGACTAAATACTTTTTTGCCCCACTGTATGTGGTGGTGGTGGAGTAGGGGCCTGAGGGCATACAGTGTGTTGTGAAATCTGTGAATGTATTGTAATGTTTTAAAATTGTATAAACTGCCTTACATTTCGCTGGACCCCAACAACAGTAGCTGCTGCTTTGATCCATAATAAATACAAAAATACAAATAGGGTAACCTGTCATCAGCATCTGGCTCTGAGGAGCAATCTGCAGAGACAATATCCTGTCTCTGTCATTCAGTTAAGCCCGGTACTCAATTGAACTCATGTGGCCTTCCCTCCTTTTGTGCTGTGTGCACCTTCACCTTCCCATTTATACCAGAGATCTATACTGAACAAAAAATATAAAATGCAACATAGTAAAATTGTTCACAGTTCACATAAGGAAATCATTAAAATGAAATAAATTCATTAGGCCCTAATCTATGGATTTCACATGGCTGGGCAGGGGTGCAGCCATAGGTGGGCCTCGGGGGGCATAGGCCCACCCACTAGAGAGCCAGGCACACCCACTGGGGAGCCAGGCCCAGCCAATCAGAATGATTGGCGTTATCACAAGCATAAATACTCCTCAGTTTTGGCAATTATATGGGTGGCTGGTCTCAGACAATCCCACAGGTGAAGAAGCCAGATGTGGAGGTCCTGGGCTGGCATGGTTACACGGGGTCTGCGGTTGTGAGGCCGGTTGGACATACTGCAAAATTCTCTAAAACTTATGGTAGAGATTAACATTAAATTCTATGGCAACATCTATGGTGGACATTCCTGCAGTCAGCATGTCAATTGCATGCTCCCTCAACCTGAGACGTCTGTGTCGTTGTGTGACAAAACTGCACATTTTAGTGTGGCTTTAATGTCACCAGGTGCAAAAAAATTTAAAAAACTGTTTTTTGCTTTGTCATTATGGGGTATTGTATGTAGATTGATGAAGACATGTTTTTATTTAATCCATTTTAGAATAAGGCTGAAACGTAAACAAAATATGGAAAAAGGCAATGGGGTGTGAATACTATCCAAATGTCTACTTTCTCAAAACATAAGATTAATCTGTAAAACAAATAGACACTATTTGGTTACAACACTGAAAGATGTTGGTGAAAAAACTTTAGGAGTCTACAAGAGATCACACTGGGCTACGCAATGCAAAGTTGACATGTTTGTTGACATTATACAATGCATTCTGGGTGTCGAGTAAACGTCTGTCCGACCAAAGATGCTATAACAAAATGAGGTGAAGGGTTGTTTCACTTATCTTTGAGTAAATTTGCATAAGCAAATTAAGGAAATTATGGTAGACCACACCCCCTTCAACATGCAGTTTGTGCGTACGCTGCAGAGACCAATGTAGAATGATCACATCGTGTGTTGGTACGTGTCAAAGGGTTACATTTGTAAAAAAAAAAATAATAATAATTAAAACGACAGACTTGAAAGCCAGATCAGTGAGTAGTGCAAAAAAGCAGGTTAAACTATTTTGATATAATAATGCAATTATTAGTGGGTGTTATGGTTGTGGAAGGCTTATATTTAGCCTAAGTATTCATTAGACTATTGCTGACAGTTTGAAATGCAGTGTATTTGACCTTTAATTGTACAACAAATCTTATTTAAAGATATGGCTTAAAAATCGAGATATATATCTTGAATTGCCCATAAGTTAGAAAAAAAAAAATTGATATGATTTTTAGACCATATCGCCCAGCCTCAGTTTGTATTTGTTTGATCCCATTCCATTTGTTCCCGTTACAGCCGTCCTCCCCTCAGCAGCCTCCTGTGGTGTGGGTCTGTGTAAATGTAACAGAAAAAGACTTTCAGAAGTTTTTTGTTTTCACCTGCTGGTATAAAACCTCACAAACAAATTCTTGTGTAACTGACACATATAATTCCTTGTCAACTCAATATCCATCAGAGAAAACAAGGAATGTGGTAACCCTTGATGGCAATGTTTAGTAATCAGGGATCCACAAAACAAACAAGTAGCCTGAACTCAATTGATCTCTGTTCACCTCACTGCTGCAGTGAGCCCACGGTGTTAGCGATTAGCACTCTCTCCATTGACTGGCATTGACTTAGATAGCGTCACATGCTAACTCTCCTCCAGACGCCAGCAGCAGTAGGCTTAGCGCTGTGGTACTTTGGGATTGTAGAGTGGATGATAGCCCACAGTAACAGCCAGTCACATTCCACAGGTCACATGGGGCCTCACGGGCAAAACATCACATTCACCACCTACACTATGTAGTTGAATCCAATTCACATATAATTATAAATACATCCCAAGATATATGCCCATTTGGTTGAGAGAGAGGAAGGGGATAATTACAAGTGAGCCGATAGGTTCACTTGTAGCTTGTTCTCTCACTCCTTCTCACCCTCCATCCTTCTTACCCAGTTTAAAGAAAAAAATGTAAACACATGAAAAAAGGGTGCTTATGAAAATGCTAATCTGCTCCTTGACTCCTTCCTCTGTGGCTGTAATTGAATACAAGCACCTGAATCATGACGCAGGGGACTCAACTGCCCCGGCATGATTAACACACCTGTCACCTCCCACCCCTCTGCCCATACATCAATCAACACACTTCTGTCAAGACTCCTACCGAAGGTGGCTCCCCTTCCTGTTCAGGTGGCGGTCGTCGTCACCGGCCTACTAGCTGCCACTAATCCCTTTTTTCCCCTTTTATGTTTATTGGTTTCACCTGTGTTTAGTTTAGGCTGATTGGTTGGGCTTTATTTACCAGCCGGCCCACCTGCTGGTTGTGCGGGATTATTTCGATGTACATGTGTACACGTCGGTCTGTCACAGTTGTCCGTGTGTTTTTTTTTTTGCTGGACTGTAAGTCCCCCGTGTTTGTGGCATTTGTTTTGGTTGGCGTCTGTTCACCGTTGTGGTGCATTAAAAGTTAGCGCTACCCTGAACTCTGCTTCCCTCGCCTTACTTCTTCCCCACTACACCCCAGGTGTTACAACTTCGCCATGGTATCAGGGCATTCCCCCTCAATGCCACTCCCATCAGAGAGAGAAAGTGAGAGGGGGGATCAAAAGAGCGAACAGCAGGTGATCCATTTTTTTTATTTTACCTTTATTTAACTAGGCAAGTCCGTTAAGAACAAATTCTTATTTTTACAAATGACGGCCTACCCTGGTCAAACCCTCCTAACCCAGACGATGTTGGTCCATCATGCACAGAGAGAAAGAAAAACCAATTTGTTACCCGTCGGCTGTCAAGTCTTTGCATATTCAAATCTATTAGAGGAGATTCAGCATATTCAAATCTATTAGCCTACATATAAAGAAAAATGAATGAAACGCACACAAGCCTGGAGTGCTGCTGAAAGGTATTGCTATGAATCACTTTGATGCATGAGTGGTGCCGGCTTGGGCCTGATTTATTCATATAAAGTCTCACACACAGAGACCAGACTACGTGGCAACCCAGGACACAGTATCCAGTGGACGCTGAGGGGGCTCTAGCTGCTGCATGGTGCTGTGTGAGGTATCGGACTACGTTTACCATCCAAACAAACACACAACACCACACAGGAGGGGCCACACACACACACACAGAGTCCCTCCCAACCTTACCTGACCCCATTGTGTCACAGCATTTGGGTCCGTGGCTGGAGTGAGAGAGACAGAGAGAAAGGAGCAGGCCAACCATGCGACAGGCAGGCAGCTCTGGTTGCAGGGCTGAAAATGTATTACTAATTGAATGACTGACTGCAGTCCTCAGGGTCTCCCTGACCTCTTTATATTAACGGCGGCAGGGTGAAACAAGCTAGGCTACTAGTAGTTACTGTGTATAAGTAACCGGTTAGGCTAGTTACCCTAATACTATACAAGAGCTACTACTCTAAAGGCTTCCCTCCCCCTATAGGACATTGAACTGCATACATGGCTACTAGAGGCGGTGTGACTTCAAGACAACAAGTTAGGCTACTTACTAATCTGAGACTTTCCTGCACCATGCCAGTCATTATTGCTGAAGGAGAAAGAGCTATCATATCCGCCTGGAACACCTGCTGTTTACAAGAGAGAGTGCAAGAGAGAGAGAGAGCGTGAAAAAGAGAGAGCACGTGAAAATCAGAGAGAGAGAGCCCGAAAGAGAGAGAGCGCAAAAGAAAGAAAGCACTTGACAGAGCGCAAAAGAAAGAGCGTGAAAGAAAGCAAGAGAAATATACTGTGAGCACCTGCTGTCTACACTATAGAAAGAGGAAGAAATACAGACAGAGGGAGGGAGGATTAGAGCAGTGAGAAATATGGTTAAAAGGGGTTGGAAAAGCAAAGGAAGGACAGACGATTAGAGCAGTGAGAAATACAGGTTAAAAGGGATTGGAAAACTGAAGGAAGGAGTGAGAGAGGGCAGGGTTAGGTTGTCATCCAGACTCTCTCTGGCTGTGGTGATCGGTGGGCACTTCGAGTGGGAGAAAGATAAAGAGAGAGACAGAGGACAGGTAGGGTGGTGATACACAAGGGGCACCAGTCAGTCAGTGAGACCGGATCAGGCCCCATCCCTGGGTCTCTGGTAGGACAGAGGCAGCATTATGGAGCACTGAGCCCAGCAGGACAGGCAGATTGACTTTGTACAGAAAGTTAATAATATTATCACATATGACCACCAAGCACTAACCTCAATTTCAACTTAGTATACGACTTCAACTCTGACTCAGCTGTTCCCCTGTTCATTCCTTTGTTCCATGGGACGCCTCAGGCATCGACGCGGCAGATGAGCTGGAGTCATGGTGAAATTGAGGCGAAGACAAAACCAAAACCGACCCTCCTTTCTATTGGCAAATGTCCAGTCACCCAAGAATAAGATGGATGAGCCTCCTCTTTGTTTGAGTCTCCCATCAGAGACTTGAAAAGAAACAATATTATAGGTCTTACTGAGACGTGGCTGGATGATGACGCTACACGCACGTAGTGCTTATTGGATTCGCCATGCAGCGGCATGATCGGATGGCGGCTTCGGGCAAGTCTAAAGGAGGAGAGGTGTGGTTTTTCATAAAAAACAACTGGTGTGCTGCTTCCAATGTGAAGGAAATCTCGAGTTTTTACTCACCAGATACAGAATACCTCATGTAAAGCTGCAGACCCTTTTTTCTACCAAGAGAGTTCTCATCCATAATTATCACAGCTGTCTACATCCCTCCACAAGCCAACGCCACTCTGGCACTCAATAACCTCTCTGGGGCCATAAACAAACAAGAAACTTCTCACCCAGAGCAACCGTTTCTGGTGGGCGGAGACTAAACGCAGAGAGACTTAAAACCGTCCTCTCTCACTTCTACCAACACGCCTCCTGCACCACTAGCAAATGCTAAATCTCTAGACCACTTTTATTCTACCCACAGAAAGCATACAAGCCCCTCCCTCATCCTCTCTTTGACAAATCTGACCACAACTCCATTCTCCTGCTTTCAAACAAAATCTCAAAACAGGAAGTACCAGTGATTTATTACGACCACCACTACGGAAGTGGTCGGATGAAGCAGTCGAGTGGCTACAAGACTGTTTTGCTAGTCATCCCCACAGTGACTATATGAATGTATCCAAACCAAAAACAATGGATTACAGGCAATATTCATATGCTTATGCGACTCG
This sequence comes from Oncorhynchus tshawytscha, assembly GCF_018296145.1. NCBI lineage: Eukaryota > Metazoa > Chordata > Actinopteri > Salmoniformes > Salmonidae > Oncorhynchus > Oncorhynchus tshawytscha. The sequence goes on along the minus strand of NC_056433.1, from coordinate 40,212,590 downwards.
AAATATGCTTTGAGACTCAAAATTGAGCTCAGGTGCATCCTGTTTCCATTGATCATCCTTGAGATGTTTGTACAACTTGAGTGGAGTCCACCTGTGGTAAATTCAATTGATTGGTCCCACAGTTGACAGTGCATGTCACAACAGAAGCAAAGCCAGGAGGTCGAAGGAATTGTCCGTAGAGCTCCGAGACAGGATTGTGTTGAGGCACAGATCTGGGGAAAGGTACCAAAAAATGTTTGCTGCATTGAAGGTCCCCAAGAACAGTGGCGGTGACCAAGAACCCAATGGTCAATCTGACAGAGCTCTAGAGTTCCTCTGTGGAGATTGAAGATCAATCCAGAAGGACAACCATCTCTGCAGCACTCCACCAATCAGGGCTTCATGGTAGAGTGGCCAGACAGAAGCCACTCCTCAGTAAAAAGGCACATTACAGCCAGCTTGAAGTTTGTCAAAAGGCACCTAAAGTCTCTCAGACCATGAGAAACAAGATTCTCTGGTCTGATGAAACCAAGATTGAACTCTTTGGCCTAAATGCCAACCATCACATCTGGAGGAAACCTGGCACCATCACTAAGGGGAAACATTTTCCATGTTATAGCCTATTGAGACTATATGGCTATTAAGGCCTGGGGAAAGTTATTTAAACAAAACCATAGGACCATGCACACTTTAGGCTACTTTGGTGAATTTGTGAGGCATGCAAGACAAGACATTGCGAGATGCAGATTACCAAGACATATGTGCACTATTCTGCCTACCCTCCTCGCGCTCCCTTGTGCTGGCCTGCCTGCTCCTTCTCTTCGCTAATGATGTAGGTATGTATTCAGTCTTCAGTCTGTTGCCTGTAGAATATCCTAGTTAATTCATGGAACCGATGTTGCCGGGATACAGAGGTATCTTCAGGCCAGTCTTGCGAGCATGGGGTACTATTTGTTGCTGAGTGGGTGGGAGTGTTTTTGTCTAATAATATTAAATTACAGTAGGCTACAGGTACCCTGTATCTATTACCCTTTTCAGATATACTGGAATCTGGCCCCTTGAAAGCTCCTCGGCTATGGCATGTTTGTTTGTCTGTTAGGGTAGGCTACACTATGGAAAAAGCTGACAGGTTTTGACCTTCTCTGGAGATAGGAGTGGCATTTTACTTGTCTGTAAAGTAATGCTGCTTCTGAAGCGGATTAACTTCCATCACTAGGAGACCAGAACACTCAATCAAATAATCTTGAGCTGCTGCTTGAAGCCTGCATGCGCGCAGACCACTGTCCTCTAAAAAAGTTGCCTTGTCACGTCTACTCAAGGTGGGTGGAATCAGGCGCAGAGAGCAGATAGCGATATGAAAGTTTATTCTCCGGTGAACAACACGGTCAACCCAAATACACACAGGGTGAACAATCCAACACAGGATAAAAGACGAACCGGAGAAAAATAAGAACACAAGACACACCGACAGACATAGATGACAAAATAAACAATCCCGCACAAAACAAGGGCGGGACAACCTACTATATATACACAGACACTAATTAACTAAACAACACACAGGTGAAACCAATCAGACAAAACCAACAGATACACGAAAAGGGATCGGTAGTGGCTAGTAGGACGGTGACGACGACCGCCGAGCACCGCCCGAACGTGCAGGAGAGCCAACCTCGGCGGAAGTCGTGACATGCCTACTTTAAATGTTTTTAAATACAGTGACTTACCAAGACATTTATTAGAAAGAAAGCACATCTAGCTATCCTACCATAAAAAAACAACACAGCATCACATCCATCAGCAATGTTTATTGGAAACAATAGAAAATAATATACCGGAGCAGAATACTACTGTCTGAAAAGATACAGACTGATGCGGCACATTTTAAAATTGTCTGAAAAGTAATCAATTGTCGCTATTGACATGTTACTGTAGCTGCGTTCTATGTCTGTAAAGCTTTACGGACACAGCGGTCATACATGCGTAATAGGACCATTATTCTACATTGTGATTTTTTTATTGTTTTAATGGAAAACTGATGGCAGTTGAACGTTGTCACATTTTCAATCTCTCCTTGTCCCAGTCTGTAATCCCAACATGTTTCAAGCTGACCACCATTGTCCTTGTGCCCAAGAACTCAAAGGTAACCTGCCAAAATGACTATCACCCCATAGCACTCACATCTGTAATTATGTGTAATTAAGTGCTTTGAAAGGCTGGTAATGACACACATCAACACCATCTCATTTGGACAAAGGAAAAATAAGTATGTGGGAATGCTGTTCATAGACTACAGCTCAGTGTTCAACACAATAGTCCCCTCCAAGCTCATCACCAAGCCAGGGAACCAGGGACTGATCACCTCACTCTGCAATTGAATCCTGGACTTCCTGACGGGCTTGCCCCAGATGGTAAGGTTGGAAACAACACATCCGCCACGCTGACCCACAACACGGTGGCCCCTCAGGAGTGTGTGCTTAGTCCCCTCCTGTACTCCCTGTTCACCCATTTCTGCGTGGCCACGCATGCCTTAAACACCATCATCAAGTTTGCTGACAACAACAGTGGTAGACCTGATTAACGATGAGACAGGTCAGAGACTTAGCAGTGTGGTGCCATGACAACAACCTCTCCCTAAATGTTTGGAAGGCCAAGGTGCTGATCATGGAGTACAGGAGAAAGAGAGGTGAGCACGACCCCATCCACATCGACGGGGCTGTAGTGGAGTGGGTCGAGAGCGTCAAGTTCCTTGCCCTCCACAATGCTAAGGACTTAACATAGTCCACACAGACGTGAAGACGGCACGGAGGCGCCTCTTCCCCCATCATTTCATTGTAAGGTTGAATTTGGCGCACGTGACAAACTTTAATATGATTTGAATAGATTTGGCATGGGCTATCGGATCCTCCAAAATGTCTACATCTGCACCATTAAGAGCATCTTGACTGGCTGCATCAACGCTTGGTATGACAAATGCACCGCCCTCGACCGCAAAGCGCTACAGAGGGTGGTGTGGACAGCCTAGTTCATCACTGGGGCCGAGCTCTCTGCCATCCAGGACATTTACAGTGGGGAGTACAAGTATTTGATACACTGCCGATTTTGCAGGTTTTCCAGTAGGGAAACCTGCCAAATCGGCAGTGTATCAAATACTTGTTCTCCCCACTGTATATCGGGCAGGGTCAGAGCAGGGCCCGAAAAATTGACAAATACTCCAGTAACCCAAGCCATAGACTGTTACCTCTGCTACCGTCAGGCAAATGGTACCGGAGCATTGGCTCTCTGACCAAAAGGCTCCAGGACAGCTTCTACCGCCAAGCCAAAATACTGCTAAATAGTCAATTAATGCTTACCCTAACTATCTGCACTAACCCTACACACACTCACTAGACTATACACTAATTGTACAAAACATTAGGAACAGCTCTTTCCATGACAGACTGACCGGGTGAATCCAGATGAAAGCTATGATCCCTTATTGATGTCAGTCTAGACCAGGCCTGGGCAATTATTTTCTATGGGAGGGCCACATTAGAATATATTTTTGCCATAGTGGGCCAGAATCATATTACAGGATTATACATCATGTGTATGACTGTGTTGACAGATATATCTACTGTAAATCACGTCCAGATATGCTACTTATTTAACTTTTTTTAACATGCACAGAAATAAACCACATCCATGTTCTCCTTTTGGTAGGTACTTTCATTATTAAACATGCAATGAACTACACGGAGGGAAAAGTACACTATGCATTCAACACCACAGACAGACTCTTGTTAACCTCTCTAGGGTATGCACCTGGCCAACATCCAGTAAGATTGCAGAGCGCCAAATTCAAATATAGAAATACTCATTATAAAAATTCAGAAAAGATACAACTATTCTATTATTCAGAAAAGATACAACTATTCCATTATTATTACAACTATTCTTCTTGTGAATCCAACCACGGTGTCAGATTTCAAAAATGCTTTACGGCGAAAGCATACCTTACGATTATTTGAGAACATAGCCCAGCAGACAAATTATTACAAACAGTAACCAGCCAAGTAGAAGAGTTACACAAGTCAGAAATAGAGAGAAAATTAAATCACTTACCTTTGATGATCTTCATATGGTTGCACTCAGAAGACATTCATTTATTCAATAAATGTTCCTTTTGTTCGATAAAGTCTTTTTTTATATCCAAAAACCTCAGTTTTGTTTGCCGTTTTCTTCAGTAATCCACAGGCTCAAACGAAGTCACAACAGGCAGACGAAAAATCAAAATTGTATCCGTAAAGTTCATAGAAACATGTCAAACAATGTTTATATTCAATCCTCAGGTTGTTTTTACCCTAAATAATCGATAATATTTCAACCGGACAATAACGTCTTCAATATAAAAGGTAAACAAGAAAGGCACTCTATAGGTGGCGCGCATGAAAAAGCTCTGACACGGCAGGGTCCACTCATTCAGACTGCTCTTACTCCCTCATTTTTCAGAATACAAGCCTGAAACAATTTCTAAAGACTGTTGACATCTAGTGGAAGACATAGGAAATGCAATTTGAGTCCTAAGTCAATGGATACTGTAATGGCATTGAATAGAAAACTACAACAACAAAAAATTCCACTACCTGAATGAATTTGTTTCAGGTTTTCGCCTGCCAAATCAGTTATGTTATACTCACAGACACTCTTAACAGTTTTGGAAACTTTAGAGTGTTTTCTATCCAAATCTACCAATTATATGCATATCCTATCTTCTGGGCCTGAGTAGAAGGCAGTTTAATTTGGGCACGCTTTTCATCCAAAATTCTAAATGCTGCCCTCTACTCTAGAAAAGTTAACAGGTATGCACAAAAACACAAGAAAGAGAGAGAGCTCAACTAACTCAATTACATTTAAACTACTCAATCAGTGTGAGAAGTCTCTGATGGGCATTGGTTCGAGCAGTGGCGGTATAGCTTAGGTATCATTTCTGACGTCTTTATGTGCAGGATTGCTGAGAGGTGAGAGTCAGTAAGAGATGATCTGTACCTTGACTTGATATATTTCGTCACTGAAAATGTCGGTTCACATACATAGGTTGACCCAAACAGTACAAACATCTTCTGAGCATGACTCCTAATCTTTGGACAGTTTTGTTCATCAAGAGATTAGAGGTCGACCGATTATGATTTTAACGCCGATACCGATTATTGGATGACCCAAAAAAAAATCTGATACCGATTAAATCGGACAATTTCTTTTGGATTTGTAATAATGACAATTACAACAATACTGAATGAACACTTATTTTAACTTAATATAATACATCAATAAAATCAATTTAGCCTCAAATAAATAATGAAACATGTTCAATTTGGTTTAAATAAAGCAAAAACAAAGTGTTGGAGAAGAAAGTAAAAGTGCAATATGTGCCATGTTAGAAAGCTTACGTTTAAGTTCCTTGCTCAGAACATATGAAAGCTGGTGGTTCCTTTTAACATGAGTCTTCAATATTCCCAGGTAAGAAGTTTTAGGTTTTAGTTATTATAGGACTATTTCCCTCTATACCATTTGTATTTCATTAACCTTTGACTATTGGATGTTCTTATAGGCACTTTAGTATTGCCAGTGTAACAGTATAGCTTCCGTCCCTCTCCTCGCCCCTACCTGGGCTTGAACCAGGAACACATCGACAACAGCCATCCTCGAAGCAGCGTTACCCCATGCAGAGCAAGGGGAATAACCACTCCAACTCTCAGAGCGTGTGATGTTTAAAACGCTATTAGCACCCACCCCGCTAACTAGCTAGCCATTTCACATTGGTTACACCAGCCTAATCTCGGGAGTTGATAGGCTTGAAGTCATAAACAGCTCAATGCTTGAAGCACAACGAAGAGCTGCTGGCAAAACGCACGAAAGTGCCGTTTGAATGAATGCTTACGAGCCTGCTGGTGCCTACCATCGCTCAGTCAGACTGCCCTATCAAATCATAGATGTAATTATAACACAAAGAAATACGAGCCTTAGGTCATTACTTTGGTCGAATCCGGAAACTATCATCTCAAAAACAAGACATTTATTCTTTCAGTGAAATACGGAACCGTTCCGTATTTTATCTAACGGGTGGCATCCATAAGTCTAAATATTCCTGTTACATTGCACAGCCTTCAATGTTATGTCATAAATTAGGCGGCCCAAACTGTTGCATATACCCTGACTCTGCGTGCAATAAACGCAAGAGAAGTGACACAATTTCACCTGGTTAATATTGCCTGCTAACCTGGATTTTCTTTAGCTAAATATGCAGGTTTAAAAATCTATACTTCTGTGTATTGATTTTAAGAAAGGCATTGATGTTTATGTTTAGGTACACATCGGAGCAAGGACAGTCTTTTTTCGTGAATACGCACCGCATCGATTTTATGCAACGCAGGACACGCTAGATAAACTAGTAATATCATCAACCATGTGTAGTTAACTAGTGATTAAGATTGATTGTTATATATAAGATAAATGTAATGCTAGCTAGCAACTTACCTTGGCTTACTGCATTCGCATAAAAGGCAGGCTCCTCGTGGAGTGCAATGAGAGGCAGGTGGTTAGAGCGTTGGACTAGTTAACTGTAAGGTTGCGAGATTGAATCCCCGAGCTGACAAGGTAAAAATCTGGCATTCTGCCCCTGAACAAGGCAGTTAACCCACCGTTCCTAGGCCGTCATTGAAAATAAAAACGTGTTCTTAACTGACTTGCCTAGTTAAATAAAGATTAAATAAAAGGTGTAAAAAAAAAAATTAAATACAGATTTCTGATTGTTATGAAAATTTGAAAATCGGCCCTAATTAATCGGCCACTCCGATTAATCGGTCGACCTCTACAAGAGATGCATAGAACCTAGTCAGTGACATTAGAGAACTATTCAAAACAATCACTGCATCAGACTGAAGATGGATAAGCTCAAGTTGCAGGTCAGTGGGAGTGTTATCCACATTGAAGGTGAAAGGAGAGGAAAACAACAACAGCATGTCATTTTCCAACACGTTGAAATCCTCAAAACGACGAGAATGGCCATGATGTCCACGGTGAAGGCAAAAATCAGCCAACCATTCTTTATCTTGCAGTTGAGAAAAATCCACATATTTTCCTTTCATTTATAAAAACTCAGCAATCTCTGACTTCAGGTCCCACACCCTTTTAAGCACCTTCCCCAGCACCTTCCCCAGACTTTACCACTTTAGTGACTGTATCCACAACATGGCTCATTTTCAGAACACATTTACAGAGCACCTCCTGATGAATAATGCAATGCCGGAAAATCATTTTCTGATCTTGGTTCAGCTCAGCTACTTGATCTTGTATCCTTTTCAAAAGGCCAATGTTTTTTCCTGTTAAGTTTGGGCACCCATCAGTGGTCACACTAAATAACTTTTCAAAACTCAGTCCCAGCTTTGCCAAACACTTATTAACCTCCTCCAATAAATATTTCCCTGTGGTTGTGCTGTTCATTGACTGCCCTGAAGCAAGCTTCTCTAATTTCAAAGTCTGGGGTTATGCCTCGTAAGAATATCAACAACTGCGCCGTGTCATGTGCATCACTGCTCTCATCCAGGGCCAAGGAGAAATAGGTGAAATCCCTTGTCTTTAAACTGTTGTTCCATATTCTCTGCGATGTCCTCAACACGTTGTGTCACTGTTCGCCTTGACAGGGAAACATTTTCAAACAGCTCTTTCTTGGTAGGGCAAAGTATTGCTGCAGATTCAAATAAACATTATTTCATGAATTCGCCCTCAGCGAATAGCTTGCTATGTTTAGAAATTTTGTGGGACAGTACATAGCTAGCTCTCGCTCTCTCGTTTGTTGAATGCAGTTTTGTGAAAAGTCCTTGCTGCTTTTGCAACTGAGAAATCAACTCTTCCGATGCACTTGTCCTCTGCTCAGAAGACCCATTCCTATATTTCTCTGCATGCTTCGTCTGGTGTCGGGACAAGTTGTAGACTTTCAAGACAGCGATGCTCTCTTTGCACACTAATTACACAGCTTTCCTTGATACCGCAAATAAATAGTTCAATGTCTACTCTTGCTGGAACACCCTACTTTCCTTTTCTTTGAAAAACACATTTTTGCACAATTTCTACCTAGCTACTATTTGTAACTGTGACATGTATGTAAACATGTCAGTCACTGTCCGTGCTCATGCTGTTATTAATATGGGCATTCAAAATAAAAATGTCCACATGCGGTGGGAGTTAAATCATTACACCAAGGCGAGTATTCACTGGGTTTTTCATTTGAATAACAAATACATTTTCCAAAACATTACTATCGTAAATTCTTTGTGATCCGAGCATGATTTTGTGGGCCGTATTGAAACAGGTTGCGGGCAGCATACGGCCCCCGGGCCGGCCTTTGCCCAGGCTTGGACTAGATGAAGGGGAGGAGACAAGTTAAAGAAGGATTTTTAAGCCTGGAGACAATTGAGACATGGATTGTGTATACAGTATGTGACATTCAGAGGGTGAATGGGCAACACAAAAGATTTAAGCGCCTTTAAAATGGGGTATGGTAGTAGGTGTCAGGCGGACCGGTAGGTGTGTGAAGAACTGCAACGCTGCTGGATTTTTCACGCTCAACAGTTTCCCGTGTGTATCAGGAATGGTCCACCAGCCAAAAGACAGCCAGCCAACTTGACACAACTGTAGTCAACATGTCAGCTCGGAGGCAGGTAGCCTAGTGGTTAGAGTGTTGTACTAGTAACCGAAAGGTTGCAAGATCGAATCCCCAAGCTAGCTGAGAAGGTAAAAATCTGTCATTCTGCCCCTGAACAAGGCAGTTAACCCGCTGTTTCTAGGCTGTCATTGAAAATAAGAATTTGTTCTTAACTGACTTGCCTAGTTCAATAAAGGTAAAATACAAATAAAAATGTGCCAGCATCCCCGTGGAACGCTTTCGACACCTTGTAGAGTCCATGCCCTGACGAATTGAGGCAGTTCTGAGGGCAAAAGTAGGGTGCAACTCAATATTAGGAAGGTGTTCCTAATGTTTTAGGAACACTCACAGACATTTCCAAACAAACATTATTTTACTCCGATTAATATCTATCCTGATGCCTAGTCACTTTACCCTGCCTTCGTGTACATATCTACCTCAAATACTGCATACCTCTTTACATTGATCTAGTGCCATTCTTGTGTATTTTTTTTCTTTCATTATTAATTTTTTTACCTTGCATCGTTGGGAAGAGCTCATAAGCAAGCATTTCACGGTAAATTTTATAGCAGTTGTATTTGGCGCATGTGACATAACATTTGATTGGTTTGAGAGGAGGAACAATGGCCCCAGTGTGTGTGCTGCCTCTGCCCTCCGCTGCATCCCAACAGCTGGGAGATACAGGAGCCATACAGACAGGCCTCCTAGCAGGTAAGGTACGCCAAGGTGATTCACACACATACAACCACTGGCCTCATTTTGCTCTCTTCTATTTCCACCCTCTCCTTTCTCTCTCACAGGCAGTGTGAGAAAAGAAAGCTACAGGCTGGCAACAGATCAAACCATGGCCATCCTGCTCATTAGGCAGGATTAGGCTGCCGCCCCTGGCAGATTGACAAGGGCAGCATTTCCTGAGCTAAACTGACCAAGACGCACCTCCAACACATAAAACCTGACATAATTCTGTTAAAAAATAATGACAATTTCTCTCAACCAGTGGCATATGGTCTTTTTAGGTGAGCGCTGGTGCTGCCCTCTGATAAACAGTGCCCACTTTGTAAAAAGCAGGGGAGATTAAAAAAGAAAAATGTTGCCTCTTCATGTTGCTGATTGGAGAGACATCGCTGCGGCTCTCCACCAACATTCCGTCAAAAAAAAAAAAAAAACATAATTCACGTAGCAGACAAAGAATATGGTAGAAAGAGTATGTGGTCTTTTCTTTAACCTACAGGCTGGAGATAAAAATGTATGACAATGTAATGAGATGGCCACTTAAAATCATGCAGGCTTCTCCGATCAAATAGCCTAACATAAATGGCACTCAAATAAAAAAATGTGCTGGCATGTTAACAAACAACATTTCCTAAAAACAGGACAGGTCAAAGTAAAATGGGACAATATAGAATAGACAATCACAAATGTTGTCCAGGAGTTTCACCCCATTGCCATACATTATCAGTGGTTTCAAATTTGTATCTGTAAATTTTTGACAAGCTGTGTAAACACATTGCAAATAGGATCACGATAACTCCTGATAAAGTTGTGTAGCTAATATTCAGTGCTTAAATAGCCAAATTGATTAGTCACAGGAATCAGGACTAACAAAGCCAGGACTAATAATGCAAATGGCCTGTTTTACAAATGGTGGGTTTTCCCAAATTTTCCATTGTGGCGACATAGTTTGCTACACCCCAGTATGCACGAGTCGACATCTTTTGGACGTCTTTATTTGGTCCTTTCCGGACTTATTTTTTTTTGTGTTTTACAAACGGTAGACCTACCACATTTATTGCAGGCAACAATCTAAGCTACACCTCAGTAAGCACGGACTAACGCCGATGCCTTTTGGATGTCTTTTTTTGGTGCGGTCCAGACCACCCTTGATTTCATAGTCCACAGACATTCATTTTTTGTCTGGACCAAATCTAAACCAATCATAGACGTCTAAGTTTGGTTCGGATATTGTCCGGTTTGGACCAGCCTTCATTTGGCCCAAAAATAGAAGTCTATAAATGGGGTCTTTCAACTTTCATTCAGAACTAAAAATGAACCTGATTTCAACATCCGGAAAAATATGGATTTTTCAACACCCGGAATAGATGCCTTTTCAACTTAGTAGAAAATATTTAAATGTACGGAAAATACGTCTTTTAACCTTTAAGTCAGAACCTAATTTCACCGTCTGGAAAATATGTATTATACATGTCTTTTCAACGTAAATTTTACTTACTGTGACTATTCTAGTTTTGCGGGGGCGGCATCTTTTGGTCTCACCTTGGGCGGCAGAATGGCAAGGACCGGTCCTGGATCAAAGCAACCAACACAAACAGAAGTGAGAAGAAAGTCTCACCTTAGAGACTGATGCCAAAGCAAGTGGACATCTCACAACAGAGAAATAAGAAATACACATTGGTGAGGATATTTCTGCAGCTATTACTTTAAATCACTAACTGGGCAAAACTGCAGACATGACAATTTTACTGACAACCATATGTAACATTATTTCCTCCAATGTAACAGTTGACATGCAGTTACACAGGCTAATGTACAACTTAAACAAATACAAGTACTGGGAACATAGGCATGGGAGATTGGGCAATAAGCCATATATGTCCATCTTCCCCCTCCTCTACTTTGGTTCTGTGATTCTCTCCACTGGGCCTGTTCCAGTTCGTAGCAAGTGTGTCAAGGGTTGATAACACAATCCCAGGAGATAAGGAAATCCCACTTGGACGATAAGTACACACTTCAAAGATAACAAGGACACACTTTTAAAGTGGCTTGGGACAGGGCCATGGGTGGACTCGAGCACCCAGAGGGCCTGTTGGCCAAGGTCCATGGTTTAGGTCCATCTCCTCAAACTAGTTGTGCAAGGGTGAAGTATAGTGTAGAGTTCGAGAGACAGAACATTTAAATGGGGTGATTTCAAGTTCATGTCTCCAGTCAGGGTGTCCGTTAGGAAAATGTGGCACCAGACAACATGACCAGGAAGATTTTAATTTTACCGGCCATTTGAGAAATTTACCAGACCCATATGCATTGGGTGCATAACCCATTAGGGCGTCCACCCACGGTGCTCAGAATGACAGAAATCACATGTAGATTATGGTAATGCATCTTAACAGAACATGAAACTCATGTAATTAAGTGGCCGATAAAAAACAATTTTCAAACATTGGTCAAACACCATTCTAAACAGAACACCGGGGAAAACACAGTTATAAACAGCACACCTGATAGCACTACCATATAAGACAGAGATAAAAATCGCTGTTAGAAACTTAGAAAGAGGGGGAATCTAAAGATGCAACAACTAGGATGGGTTGCTAATATGAAAACTAGGATTGTGCTTTTGCCTTCTGGACAAGAAAGTTGATATGAAAACCAATAGAACAGGAGATAAATGGCTAGTGATGGGTCCAATAGAGAAGTAAATGGAAATAAATTTGCCAAAATTATATAGGCAAATCACTCCTGTCAATAAAGGGGAAAAAAAAATCTCCATTCAAAATCCTTCAACAGAAAGCATGACTTAGCCTCAGAGGAATTGAGAATCATTAGCTTCTTTTAAAATTAGATGTGGATTATTTCAAAATCACAAGCTTGTAGGCCTATGCCAAGTTGGCAGCCGGCGTGGCAATAGGCCAAACTGATTATTGACTTGCTGCTGTCAGTGAAAAGCATCTAAAATATGTATGAAGATAATGTGTCTTGAGTAAAACAATTTAAGCTGAGAAAAGAAGAATGGGAGGGGTATGTTGCAAGGATTGGTGATTCTTGCACATTTATTTCATTGTGTACATTTTTGCAATTTGATAAAATAAATATATACATTCACCATGACATACACTAGCGGTCAAAAGATTTAGAACACCTACTCATTCAAGGGTTTGTATTTTTACTATTTTCTACATTGTAGAATAATAGTGAAGACATCAAAACTATGAAATAACACATGGAATCAGGTAGTAACCAAACAAAGTGTTAAACATATCAAAATATATTTTATATTTGAGAATCTTTAAATATCAAAACAAAAGGGTGGCTGACAGCTTTGGCAATCTCTCAACCAGCTTCACCTGGAATGCATTTCAATTAACAGGTGTTAACCTTCTTAAAAAGTTAATTTGTGGAATTTATTTACATCTTAACATGTTTGAGCCAATCAGTTGTGCTGTGACAAGGAAGGGGAGTATACAGAAGATAGCCCTATTTGGTAAAAGACCGAGTCCAAAAGATGGCAAGAACAGCTCAAATAAGCAAAGGGAAACGACAGTCCATTACTTTAAGACATGAAGGTCAGTCATTCCAGAACATTTCAAGAACTTTGAACGTTTCTTCAAGTGCAGTCGCAAAAAGCATCAAACACTATGATGAAACTGGCCTTCATGAGGACCACCACAGGAATGGAAGACCTAGAGTTACCTCTGCTGCAGAAGATAAGTTCATTAGTTACTAGCCTCAGAAATTGTAGCCCACATAAATGCTTCACAGAGTTCAAGTAACAGACACATCTCAACATCAACTGTTCAGAAGAGACTGCATGAATCAGGCCTTCATGGTCGAATTGCTGCAAAGACATCACTAATAAAGGACACCAATAATAAGAAGATACTTGCTTGGGCCAAGAAACACAAGCATTTGTATTTTGGTGTGGGAGTCCAAATTGGAGATTTTTGGTTCCAACCGCTGTGACTTTGTGAGACGCGGTGTGGGTGAACGGATGATCTCCGCATGTGTATTTCCCACCGTACAGCATGGAAGAGGAAGTGTTATGGTGTGGGGGTGCTTTGTTGGTGACACTGTCAGTGATTTATTTAGAATTCAAGGCATAATTAATCAGCATGGCTACCACAGAATTCTGCAGCGATACGCCATCCCATCTGGTTTGCGCTTAGTAGGACTATCATTTGTTTTTCAACCGGACAATTACCCAACACACCTCCAGGCTGTGTACGGGGTATTTTACCAAGAAGGAGAGTGATAGAGTGCTGCATCAGATGACCTGGCCTTCACAATCCCCCGACTTCAACCCAATTGAGATGGTTTGGGATGAGTTGGAACGCAGAGTGAAGGAAAAGCAGCCAACAAGTGCTCAGCATATGCGGGAACTCCTGCAAGACAAGCATCCCAGGTGATGCTGGTTGAGAGAACGCCAAGAGTGTTCAAAGCTGTCATCAAGGCAAAGGGTGGCTATTTGAAGAATCTCAAATATAAAATATATTTAGATTTGTTTTACACTTTTTTGGTTACAACATGATTTCATATGTGTTATTTCATAGTTTTGATGTCTTCACTATTATTCTACAATGTAGAAAATAGTAATAATTAAAAACCCTTGAATGAGTAGGTGTTCTAAAACTTTTGACCGGTAGTGTATGTAAATGTACCGTTAATCCCCGTAATTTAGCTACATTAATTTATGTTAATGCATGTATTAATTAGTCATTTACCATTCTCTTTATCAGAGTGGAAACATTGTTTGCAGAGTTCACCACCTACTACACTTGTCAGAAACAAGTTTTGGTTTATTTAATACCTGTCATTTACAAGATTTGAAAATGTTTTCATTGTCTTTTGTTGGAGTGCTTCGTGAGCATGTCTGGTTTCTCTGTCCTGATAATGTTGAGGGAGTGTACCTAGGAAAGTTACTTTTTTTACCCTTTTCTTTTAACACCCATTGAGAATTGTAATATATTAAAACTATAGTTCCTCACAATAAGTTACTTAAAATCTTTCCAACAATCTCCCCCTCGATAATCACCAATCCTCGGTGTGACAGTGACAGTATAGGCCTACTGCTACATTGGGCTTTATACTATGAGTTCCATGCACTCATTTCTTTAGCCGCCAATGGATCACAATGCATCAATATGGCAGAGGCTGGTGATATTGCATTAGTTTACTTTTGAACTTTTTATAATTTTAATTCAAATGTTTATGATTAACCATGTTTATGATTAACCACGTGACAACGATTGAGAAATTAAAATATTATTATTATTATTAAAAATGAAACTGTTCCATGAAAATTCACATGAAAATCATAACTGGCACACATGTCCGGAATAAATGGTAGGAGAAATTGTAAGCTTTCCCAAACTTGATACACATGCGCCGCCTATTAAGTCTTTATAAAATAATTACCTCCAAATTTCCATGGGCGGATTTTGCCTGCAGGCTACTTTGAAGCAAGGAAAGCACACCTCATAACATGAAATAAAACATTCAGGTTTCAAAGTAGCTTATATGCTTTCAAAATGCATAAAGCCTCCAGCTCACATTATAAAGTGGTGGGTAACATGCCGATAGTCTGTTACCTGCACTTAAATGGTGAACGAGAGGGATGCTTCAATTAACAATTAAGCAATTTTTTAAATCGAGCACCAAACTGTTTTTAACATGTGATTGCATTTAAAAAAATGTTGAGCAATGAATGGGTTTATAAAAGCAAATGTTATACTCCAGCGTCAAACAGCTGAGGAGTTTCAGGAGGAATACCTGCTCAAAATAGGCTCCGTATGCTGTACGGGGTGTGATAGCCGTGTTGGGTGGCCTAAATAAAATACCTAAATAAAACAAAAGATGGCTAACGAAAATGCACACAGGCCAATTTAATTCCACTAAATTATGAGCACATCAACAGGGCTGGAGTGGAGTGGGTCGAGAATTCAAGTTCCTTGTGTCCAAATGACTTAGAACTTAAAATGATCAACACAACACACACAGGGAGGTTGAAAAGGTTAAGCAACCCTGAAAAAGTTCTAGCTGCACCATTGAAAGCATCTTGACTGGCTGCATCACTATGGAACCCTGTTTGGGTCTTTGTATCTAAAAAAAAAGACACAGGTCAAATAACACTATTTGACACGTTAAATAAGCTTTTAATCTGACACATCAAATAACACAGTTTAATTGTCGAATGTTGTGTTGGACCGCAACTTCTGGTACTTCTGGTAGGTAGCCACTTGTTGTTAGCCAATTGAAATTGAACTTCAGTTCATGAAAAGAAATAGCTAGCCAGTTACTAAACCCTGTTTCCCAAAGCTAACGTTATAAGCAGCCAGCTAGCTTCATGATGCTCGACCGGACCGGGTTATGTGTTA